>NC_058133.1:252124835-252168946 GCF_016433145.1 Gracilinanus agilis | reverse complement strand
ATTTTCTCTGTGTAAAAGTTGTCGAGTGTTAAAGGCTTCTTTTTCTTGTTGTTATTCTTTCTCTTCTGAGTTTCCTGAGGCTGGGTAGCCATCATTAGCCCAGCAGCTTCTCAGGTTTATCCTCGATCTCAGTGTCTGTTCGCGGTCTATTGGCTCCTGAGGTCTGAGTTCTGGTTTTTTCCAAGGTCAAGCCCCCTGGTGGACCCCCTTGCTTGATCCTCTGCAGGAGGTTCCTTTACAAGTCTCAGGGCGCTGCTTCCACAGTCGTATACCCGTCTGCACTGGTTCCCCACTCAGGTTTTCAGAGCTTTAGTTCCTGGCTGTGTCTGCCTCCACCCACGCCTCCACCAGTGCCTGTGCGCTCTGCGCCCAGCGTCCACTCTTTGCTCCCGCGCTCAGATTTCGCTTGCGTTCTTTGGCTTATTGGGGTCCTAAATCTTGCTGCTCTCAGGAACAGGCCCCGGAGCTGCCAATGACTCGATGGGTGCCCCAAACTTGCTCTATTTCTTTTTAGCTGGCTTCAGAGCTATAGATTTTGTGTGTGGAGGGGGTGGGGGTGGGGTGGTTGCTCAGCCCGCAATTTAGTGAGAGCCCTTTATAGCCTGGAAATGTCTCGATTCCACGTACCTTCCACGCTGTGCCCTGTTGTGGGGTTCCTCCATTCGTCTGGACTTGTTTTTATGTCCCCTTGAGTAGTTTTGTGTGTTTCAGTCAGGAGAGGTTAAGAGCTGCTTCTTACTCTGCCGCCATCTTAACCCAGAACCTCCAATCAAATAATTTTGGAAACTTTCATTACTGGAAAATCTTTTTAAAGAGTTATATTTTAAAATAACTCCAATTTAATGTTTCCTTTTTGTACTGAGCAAGTCTAGGTCTCATATCTTCAAATACCAGTCCTCACTCAATTTATACCCACAAAAATAAAACATTACAAATAAAATATTAAAATTAACTCAGAGGCATTTTATTCTACCCTTCAGAAGGAATAGGCAGAAACATGTTATCTTTTGTTTGTTTCAGCATTCCACTATTGACCTTGACAGTCTCTACATAGAAAATTTGGTGGTTTTTTTTTTTTTTAAGTTATTCCTATTGCAGAAAGAGATAGCTGGGTGGTTCTGTGGATTGATATCCAGGCCTAAAGATGGGAGGTCCTGTGTTCAAATCTGGCTTCAGATTCTTCCTTGCTGTATGACCTGAACAAGTCACTTAATCCCTCATTGCCTAGTCCCTTACCACTCTTCTGCCCAAGAATGTGTCTTGAAAAACCTCTAATAATTTTCTAAAATATGAATGAATGGAAAAGTATAAATCAGGCTAAGTGCTGGTGAGATAAACAGAAAAAATTGAGACAGGCCTTGTTCTCAAGAAGCTCACACTGTAATTGAAAGAGACAATATATAATATTGATACATAGTATTGGCTCTAAGATGGATAGTAAGGGTTAAAAAAAAAGAATCTAAGTTAACTTTGCTTAGTTTTTGTTTATTTTGCTTTTTTTTTTTTTTTTTAAACCCTTACCTTCTGTCTTGGAGTCAATACTGTGTATTGGCTCCAAGGCAGAAGAGTGGTAAGGGTAGGCAATGGGGGTCAAGTGACTTGCCCAGGGTCACACAGCTGGGAAGTGTTTGAGGCTGGATTTGAACCTAGGACCTCCCGTCTCTAGGCCTGACTCTCAATCCACTGAGCTACCCAGCTGCCCTGTGTTTTTTTTTTTTTTAATAGTTATAAATATCACCTTCACAGAGATTACGGTGATCTTTTAGAATTATGGTCAGGTTTAAAGAGTTGCTTTGGTGAAGGAAGAATTTTCATTTCAATTTTTTAGGACCATACACTTAGAATAGGTGGAACTTTTTTTTTCCTGCTTACTTGTAAAAGTGTACTGCTGTTGTAAAAACCACAGCAATGACCTCTTTCATGGTAAAAAGTCTTTTGAAGATTAAAGTATTGATTAAGTTTTATAAAAATATTGGTTGAATTGAGTTATCTGGGCTTGGGATGCCAGAATGTGTCTTGAAAAACCTCTAATAATTTTCTAAAATATGAATGAATGGAAAAATATAAATCAGGCTAAGTGCTGGTGAGATAAACAGAAAAAATTGAGACAGGCCTTGCTCTCAAGAAGCTCACACTGTAATTGAAAGAGACAATATATAAAAGAAAATTCAGCTGCAGAGCAAATAGAAAGGCTTAGAAGTCTTTTAAGTGTGCAGAGGCTGGGCAGATGGCAAGGGCCAAGGGTCCATAGGCTACAATAGTTATAACAGTCAAAAGAGTGTTAATCATACTTTTTTTTACAGGCTACTCTCTGACACCAATCAATGCAAGAATGGCATGCCCAGAGGACTGCATCAAGTTGATCCTGGCATATATCAGAAGGTTCTAATCAGTGTAGAGTGTACCATTCGGTCAATTTGCAGTTATGCAGGACACCAATCATTATTCACTGGGCAATAAGCTTGACAGAGACTGGTTTATATCTACCTAAGCGGTTTGATATAATACAAAAGATATGGTCTAGTCTGTTTCTATGCTGGTCTGGGTTTGAGAAAGTTTGGTAATACAGGAAAAGAATAAACCAGATTCTTACAAAACTGTTTAAGAATTTCATGATCAAAGAATTGTCCTAAGGGAAATTGCAGTTGAAAACTGTCTCTATTATACAAATTCCACTTGTTCATAATCTAGTAAATCTCATCTCATGATTGTGCAGAATAAATTTTTTTAAAGTCCTTTCAGAAAGGACAGACAGGAAGTCTTGGAGGTAATTCCTACCATAACTACAGAAGACCTCAAAAATAGAATCGACCAAAGAGGTAGTACAGCTGGGTTATTCCCTGAAAATTCAGCAAAATTTGTAACATACTAAAGCAGAAAAACAGGTTTGATGGACTGTGGCCAGAGGGAAGAACCAAGCAGGGGAATCAACTGGAATCAGTAGTAGTAGATCAGTTGTTTCAGGTGTGTCTTACTCTTCATGACCCTCTTTGGGAAATCCTTCTTGGTAAAGATACTAAATGCTTTGTCATCTGATTCTTCATCTCATTTTATAGATGAGGAAACTAAGGCAGACAGGAGTAAGTGACTTGCCCAGGATCACCCAGCTGGCAAGTATCTGAGGCTGGATTTGAATTTAGGAAGATGAGTCTTTCTGATTCTAATTCCACAAATGTGGAATTCATTATTTTTTTGGAGTCCTTGATTATCATCAACCCACTCCGAGACCAAAATTTCAAAGAAATAATCCACAAGACTACTTCTGAGTGAGGAACAGTCATAGCAGAGAATTATATTGGAAACAAGTCCTTTACTACATGCATAGGGATGAATAAGAAAAACTCCATCTTTCATCAATTAAAGGAGTAAAGGCTGTTTTTACAGAATAGCAGTTACACACATGCAGAATAGAAACTACTGGTTAGAAATAGCTGTGCCTCAATAATTATCGGCTAGATAAGAACACAAGGGTGTGGAGACCTCCCAGAACATTTATGGCCTGTTCTGGATGTTCTGTTTTAGTTTTAGTAATGCAGTCAAGGACAGAACAACATTTAAGTCCTGGCCCTATTCAAAATATTAACAGGTTTCTTGTCCATCCATAGGCGTTAATGTGACCCTTTTTTTTTTTTTCCAACCTCCACTAGTTTCTAGTTCAGTTATTGACATTTGTTCTTATTCCCCTAAGCACAACATGATTCCTGCCTCTGCTGCGTCTGTGTTTAACTGAACTGGCACTGGCTACCCTAGTTTGACCTCTCTACTCCCTCTGCCCTCTTCTGGCCAAATTTTTGCATAGTTCTGAACTGGATGGAAAAGCTTATTTCTTTCTTTCTTTTTTTTTAATAGTTGGTCTTTCCAAGACTGAGACTTTGCAGGTAAATGTAAGAGATTATGAGGGAAAGGTAGGCTTCTATAAGACCTTTCATGATGCCATATCAACCAGAAGTCTTTAATAAATGCTTCTTGATTGACTGAAAAGGGTTGACTTGCTGGGGAGGGGAAAAGTATGTGATATAAAGGCAAAAGGCATATATAAAGCTTTTTTTTAAGATAATGAAACCAAAAAAGAAAAAAGGAAGAAAGAAAGAAAAGAAAAGGAACCCCAAGTCTGAGATAGCCAAAACTAGAATGGTTAATTTTTAGAATCTTCAGTGTTTAAGAAAGAATTTTGCAAGCAACGAAGAGTTTTAAGTACACAGAACTACTCACTGATCACAAGAAATTAAAAAACAAACCCTAACCCCAAACTTAGAATATGATAGATCAAGTGACAAAGGGAAATGACTTCCACCACAGAATAATATATCCACCACAGAACAAAAATGAACATACTCCTATGGAAAGTATAAATTCAAACAAAACTAGGGATAAACAAAGCCTTTGAACTTCATACAAATAAACTGTAAATAGCACAAAAAAGCTACATAATGTACCAATGTTTAAAAGCTACAAGGAGGAAACTAACTATTATCCCTTAGAAGTTCTTCTTTGCCTGAGCCATTAAGAGAACCAAGGGAAAACTTAGAGATAAATCCCTTGAAAGATGATTAGATGGAGATCTCTTAGGGAAAAGGGAAAGAGGAGTAAATTATTATTTCTTAGAATCATGGTGACAAATAAAACTACTCTTATGGGTTAGACAAGGGAGGGGAATTGTATCTGTATCTGATAGCAGAAATGAGATTGTTTCAAGAAAAACAATTTTCAAGTACTAACTTAATTTTTTGGCAAAATTAATCAATAGGATAATGGCAAAATGGCAAAAATAATCAATAGGAGAAAGAGACATAAAAATAATATTAAATGTTAATGAGCTAAATTAACTAGAAAAATCTGAGAATTGCAAAATGTATTAGATAACAAAGCCCAACAATATGCATTATATTAGAGGCATACTTTAATAATAAAGACACATATGTGGGTTTACCTTGTTATCCTGCAACTTTGCTAAAGTTGTTAATTATTTCCACTAGTCTTTTAGTTGATTTTGGGGGGTTCTTTAGGTAT
This sequence comes from Gracilinanus agilis, assembly GCF_016433145.1. Classification (NCBI taxonomy): domain Eukaryota; kingdom Metazoa; phylum Chordata; class Mammalia; order Didelphimorphia; family Didelphidae; genus Gracilinanus; species Gracilinanus agilis. Next base: position 252,163,936 of record NC_058133.1, on the reverse strand, counting down.
AACATCATATCATCTGCAAAGAGTGATAGTTTAGTTTCCTCATCACCAACTTTAATCCCTTCAATTTCTTTTTCTTCTCAATTGCTATCACTAACATTTCTAGAACAATATTAAATAATAGAGGTGATAATGGGCATCCTTACTTCACTCTTGATCTTATTGGGAAGACTTCCAACTTGATCCCCTTGCAGATGATACTTACTTGTCTGAGAGCCATTAAGTTTAAATATGTATTGTTTATTATTTTAAGGAATGGCCCTTCTGTTCCTATACTTCCTAGTGTTTTCCATAGGAATGGATATTGTATTTTGTCAAAGGCTTTTTCTGCATCTGTTGAGATAATCATGTGATTTCTGTTGGTTTGATTATTGATATGGCCAATTAATTACGTGGATAGTGGATAGTTTTCCTAATATTAAACCATCTTTGCATTCCTGGTATAAATCCCACCTAATCATAATGAGTAATCCTTGTGATAATTTGCTAGAGTCTTTTTACTAGTATTCTATTTAAGATTTTTGCATCTATATTCATTAAGCCATTGAGACACTGCTCATCTTTCAAGACTACACCATCCAGTCAACTGAGATTTGGACTCTACTGGGAGCAAATTTCTCAGATTCCCTCACTCATTACCTGTCCTTGCTAAGAGACCCTTTTGGACGAACTACAATTATAGAAGATGATTAGAAATAAGAAATAGAAGGAGAAGAGGAGGGAGAAGCTTAGGAGTTGGAACTGTCTTGGTTCCTGCCCAAGTGAAATACCCCATAGGATTAGTGAAGAGGGCTCCCCCAAATCCCTCTGCACTTTACCCCTTTCCTCAACCCCTCATTTGTTAATAATAAAAGATAACTAGCAGCCAGATAGTGTTCTTGAGTGCCTGAGAGACAAGAGAGAGGGAAACCACAGTTTGGTCTGGCTGCCTCCATCTTGGAGTCAGACCACCCCGGGTGCAGTTAGTCGACACAGGGGGAGGCTTCAGTGACCCCTGAACTTATTCAAGACTGGATTGGGGTACTACTACTTCCTCTTGTAGGGAAGCCTTCCCCTCAACTCTTGAGGGGTGGAACGACCAACTGGGTCACCTAGTATTGGGGAGATCCTCCCTTTAAGTCTCCTCAGTATATTTTTGGCCCCAGGGGAGTGGAGAGGAGAGAGTTACCACACAGACCACACTCTCTCTCCTTCTCTCCCATTTCTACCAATCTCCATTCTGGGTCAATTTATTACAATTGTGGCAGAGGTTCTATTTAATATAACAACTAACTAAATAAAAGAGAAGCCTCTGTGAAAATCCAGGAAGGAGCCATCTGTGTTTTTCCTCTCCTACAGGATCATACTAGTGCCAAACTTTATTACAAAAAACAAAACAAAACAAAACCAAAAAAAACCCAGCAGACAAACTCTTAAAGGCACAGTGTTAAAGTGTTTGCAAGAAAAGCTTTTCTCATGGAGGTTTCTATGGGAAGAACAGCTTTTATAATGGCAGGCTGTGCCATATTACTATATAACTTCTGGAGCATGGTTTATAACATCTGGATGGTATTAATACCACAATATATACTAGAGATCATTCACTGGTATGACAAATACCAATGGTTGAAAGTAGAATTGGGGCATATATTTGCTTATATACCCACTGTAATGGCAACATTGATCTCCTTTTTTTCAATTTTACTGGGCTCTGAGAAGTATGGTAAAGAAAATGCTAGGGCACAAGAATGATAATATTAATAATGACATTAAGTATTAATAATGACATTAAGAAAGGAAATAGCAAAGTTACTGGAAGAGAACACTCTACAAACAACTGAGGCAAATACAGACATAGCAAAGACAATAGAGGAAGGGGCAAAGCACCAGCAGTACCAATATTACCAATTATTGACCATGCAATTTTGCAGCCAGATTCTGGGGTCCTCCATATTAAAAGACATAAGCCATTCACTGTTGCAAATCTGGACACCCTAAAAAAACAAATGCCAGCCTTTTAAAAAAAAATCCCTTCAAAGCAATAAAAGAATTTAAAAGGGCATTAAGGCTTTTTGATCCCACATTTTCAGATATTGAAATTCTTCTTTCTGAATTATTTACACCAGCAGAGAAAGCACAATTTATTGAGGAGACCCATAGGAACGCAAACTTAACATCTTGGCCACAGCATTATGAGGATCTAGAATTTAATAGTCATCGAAGCCTACTGTACCTAAGAAGAGCAAGGGAAGATTTTGTAGAATCTATGAAATCCTTTGCTAAAATCCCCGATTCCTGGAGAAAGTTTGAAAAGTTAAGGCAGGAGATAAATGAACACCCTTCAACACATTTAGATAGGCTTGTAGAAGCTGGGGAAACAATCTTGGGGTTTCAGGACTTAAATGAACCTAACCTGCAACACATAAGGAGGCAGTTTATTAAAGGCAGTTCCCTACTAATTAGGACATACTTTAATCTGCATTATCTGGGGTGGAAGTCATTAAATTTGGAAGGTCTACATAAAACAGTCGCATATATTCACTTGGGAAATCAGGAAGCCAAAGAATCCAAAGACACCATTAGAGAAAAAGATGACATTATAAAAAATTTAGAGGAGCAATTAAAAGAGGCCAAATCTACTTCAAACAAAAAAAAAAATAGAGGAAGTAAAAAACCTGGCAGCCCTACAGGCATATAAAACTAGACCTCAGTACCAACAACCTCAACAAACTAGCAATAACTTTAATAACAGAAGATATTTCCTTTGTAACAAGTTGGGGCACATAGCAAAATTTTGTCACCTCAAAGCCCAACTAAACAATAACAACAACAAAAGAAGCAATTTTAATAACACACACACAAATTCTAGATATAACACTTACAATAGAGAAAACAAGTTTTATGATCATAATTGCAAGACATCTAGTCAGCAGGTCCCGGATCTAAAAACTATGGAAAAGTATATAGCGCAGGGCGTAAAACCACATTATTCTCAGGTATTGGTGAGAAAACATGACAATTTATGAAGCCAGGAAACAGCTTTGGCGCATAAGGAAAAGTCCAAGGGGTATAGCAATGGGAAAAGACATGAAAACCATGATATAGGGGACTTGGACATGGAAATGCACTATGGGGATGGAAAAGCAAAGATTATATGTAGGGATCAAATAGAAGAAGAGAATCAAATGATCAGGATTTATGGAATAAATCAAAAACAGGATTTATGGAATAAAACATAATGATTCAAAGAGAAAGGAGAAAAATACACATGCATTTACACCAGACTTTAAACCAAACATAATGACTATAGCACTAACAAATGATAAGGAATTTGTAACATGCAAAGTACCAGTATTAACAGATTCAAACTTAAAATCCTCAACAATTAATGACAAGACTGTTCCAGATATACAAGATCATAGCATAAAAATAGAAAATACACACAAAGATCAACTAATGATAAATCCAAATTATAAATTATATAAATCCAAGAGATAAGCTCAAATGGGTGTTCTGAGCAGTTTCATACACAGACAGGCAATAACAGGAAAGAAACTGCAAAACAACTTGCAATAAAGACAATTGGGAAGGAAAGAGCATTATCCTTAAGCACTGACACAAGCAAACCTCAAAGAGAATTGGCACATGAAAAGGTTAACAGAGAAAAGAATTGCATTGACATATTAGGATATTCAAACTTGAACCCAACAGTAAAAGAGTTAAAGCCTAAAAAATCCCTGAGAAAAACCTTGATTCAAAAACTTCCAAACTTACAAGCTTGTGTTACTTCAGGAATGCCTCCACCTGAAGAAAACTCTAAATGCTTAAGGGATAACCAAATAGAGGAATCAAAGCAAGATCATGCAGAAACAAGAGAAAAAGGAAATAAGTGGGAAGAGGGAAACAGGGAAAATACAGTAGGAATAGACACAGAGTTCAACAACAATACAAAACCTCTGTTGTCTATGAATACACATCATAACATCATGTTTCCTCCATAATTCCCAACTCCTTTCAATCTTGCAGATGTATCGTGCATAATTTTACAGCCCCATTGTGATGCAACAGTACATTCCCAATGTGGTCATAGGATTTTCTCTAATGCAAACTTTCCATGAATCCATCATCACCATAACTAAGCAAAGCATGTCAAGGGAAGCATACAAATCTTTACCTTACCCATGGTCACTAAAAAAGCCAATACAACACAGCATCATGCCTACTAATAGCTCACTCACACAGAACAACGAATCAATCCTGAACATAATATAGCCAAGCCAGGGGAACAGTCAAGAAAACAACATGGCAATGCCAACACAACATAGGGGAAGCAAATGCATTACAAGATTTAAATGCATTGCAATTTGAGGGTCCAAAGCCAGAACAAACAGTAGCCACTTTACAACAGGAATGGAACAGAAGCTCCAAAGATACAAGTAAATCAAGAGACAGAAAATAATGAACCACAAGTAATGATTAAAATAGGGAAAGAAAAATTTCTTTCCCTTGCTCTTATTGACATGGGCGCCACTCGTTCTGTTCTCAAATCATCACCACAGAACAGCACCATCATAGGTTCTGTCCAAGTGAAAAGGGTAACTGGGCAAATTCCATCCTTACACTATACAAAAAAAGTAGGAGCATTTTGACCTGAATTGGTCAAAAGAAAAAGAACATAATGAACAGAGGAATAATGATGAAATATGCTACCCACCTACTGAGAGAGAGATTAAGGACTCAGAGTTCAAAATAAGACCAAAAAAAATTTTGGACATGGTTAATGTTGAAATTTATTTGATAGACTATATATGTTTGTAATGAGTTTTGGGATTTTTGTGTTCTCAATTGAAGGGGGCCTTGAAGGATAAGAAGGCAGGTTCCAGTTAATTAATAAATCATTTTTAAAAAGGTCAATCAATATTAATCTCCTACTATGTGCTAGTCACTGTGCCAAGTGCTGAGGATTAAAAGAAAAAGGCAAAAATCAAAGAGTTTACAATGTGAAGACAACATTTGAACAATTATATCCAAAGTCAGCCAGTTTTAGGATAAATGGTTTTGGTTACCTTTCATACTCACAGAGGATCAAAATAACATTGTTGGGGCCAATGTATGTCAACTGTAGCTAATCAGACCAATATGAGCTCAGAATGCTCTACCACAGGTTAGATACAAACAGCCTGTATGAACAATTGGGATAGAGAGGCCTCTAAATTTGTAGATCTCATGTTTCTTTTGAGCTACTGCAAATTCTACTTTCCTCATAGGACACAGTACCTTCTTTGATGTAGGCATACTGTCCTGGTAAGTCCTTTGCCAGTGTCTTCCATGTCTCACAATCAATACTAAAGTTCTTCAAAGAGACCTTTATAGCATGCTTGTATTGTTTTTTCTGACCTCTGTGTGAGTCCTCCATAAAATAGCCTTTTAGGCAAATATGTATTTGGCATTTGAACAATATGACCAGCCCATTGGAGTTATACTCTCTGAAGTAGAATTATTTGTGTTTTTAAAATTTTTTTTCCCCAGTTACTTGTAGAAACACTTTTCTACAATTGTTTTTTGACATTTTAAAATTCAGATTTTTCTCCCTCCCTTCCCTGTCCATCTCCCTAAGGTAGTAAATATTCTGATATAGGCTATACTCATACTTTCATGTAACACATATTTTCATATTATGAATGTTGTGATAGGAAAAACATATCACAAATACAATAGAAGTCTCATGAAGGAAATAGAGAAGATAGCATGCTTTGATCTGCACTCAGATTCCAACAATTCTTTCCTTGGCTGTGGATAGTTTTCATCATGAGTTCTTTGTAGTTATCTTAGAGACTTGTTTTGCTGATAATGGTTTAGTCCTTCACAGTTGATCATCATATAATATTTGTTACTGTATATACATTGTTCTCTTGGTTCTGCTCACTTCACTTTGCATCAGTTCATATAAGTCTTTCCAGGTTTATTTGAAGTAGAGTTTGAATTCTTGGCAGTTCAGCTGGAGAGAGGACCTCAAGATCTAGTAAAAAAGAATTGGGCTATCCATTGGATTTCTATGTTTTTGGAGAGCAGAAGGGTGGCCATCTGCTCTATTTTCAAAAGAGAGTATTGGGCTAAAATTGTAATTGTTTATTATTACACCTCAGTTATTTGAAGTCTATTAGCACAGTTCTTTTGGGGTTCAGGATAAAGGTCACTTTCCCTTGGAGGAAGTTATTATCTTAGTCTTGGCTGGTTAACTACCCTTCCACCAAATGGGGAAAGTCTTCTCTGCTGTTATTCTGTGTACATGGAGGGAGATTGACTCCTATTTGCTTGAGAGAATGCTGAGCATGACACCATTCAAAAGTATTTACTTCAATTAGTTCTAGATACTCTTTTGAGGGGTACATAGAAAGGAGAATTGGTAAGAAAAAGCCATTTGAATGGTGGATTGGAACCCTTAGAGTTGAGGACATTGATGGGAAGCTAGTCCCATCTTGACCTCTAGAGCATGAATTTCTAGAGATTGCTAACAAAGAACTCCAGTATGATATAATTTTCTCTCTTGATTTAAGGTTCTATCATATCCTGTTCCAAGATGAAGAGTTAATTTATTTCCATATATTTGTTGACATATTCTAATCTATAGAGCTTCTCCAATTCATTTGCTGTTTTGCTTGGACTCATTGTATGTCATTTGTATAATAATCCTCTAAGTAACTAACATTTGGTGGGGAGTAACAAAGCTGTCAAGTGTGAACTAAGGAGCTAAGTATCACCCTTAAGAATGATCAGGGAATCAGTTTTCCTTCTAAATCCAGGTTCATACCCCTAGAATAGAATTATTAAAGGAATAGTAGATACAATTTATCCCAGTACCCACTTTGGAGAGATTGTTTTCACAACAGTCCTGGATCCTGCCTGCCCTGACCCTAAGTTAGCATGCTAGTGGTGCTTGCTAGTTGCTTGACCTTTTTCTTACTCTGCAAAAGTGGGTAGATGGGATCTGAGATCCTATCTATCCACACTGCCCCCAAGCCACATCTATATATTTAGATAACCTACCTGTATGCATATAAATCTTATGAAAAACAGTCGTGGATAACAGGCAAACATTTATCAATGTAAGCAATTAAATAGTAATTGGGGAAAATCATACAGTTTAGATAATGGAATATACAAGAGTTGGGTGGTTCTACAATCTTAGCTTAATCAGTATTCTGCATTATATCAGGTAGAGAATGATCTCGTCCTGTGAGTATACTCAGTCTCTGGGGTTGCAGATGCTGAGAATCAAGAGACATGCTGGGTTTCTAACTTTCTCCCAACTTGAGTATGGCTTCAGGAGATCTTTTCATGATTCAAAGTTCCCTACTCTTCTCCTTATTGTTTCTCCTGTTTCTTCTTAGAAGTCTCTCTACCCAGAAGAGCACATACACAGTTTCACAAGACCACCTGGGAGTAGGGCTAGATTTTTCCCTTAGGCCCTTTATGTGGGTTCATTGAAAAAAAAGCTGAGGGTAAGCTTAAAACCTGTAAATATTCAAGATAAACACAAGAAAAACAACTGACTGTTAGTCAAACTTTTGGTGAATACAATTGGTTTTTGATGACCCTTCCCCCATTGGCATTGTAAAATAAAATTCTTGGTTCTCTTTGTCTATTCTGAGTTTACACTTGTGAAAATGGAATCCTTTTTTGCTTAGTTGAAGTTAAAACTTTGGTTAACAATAACTTAAGTACCCCTATTAAGTACCTAACCTCACTAGATTGTGAGGACAGGATTAACTCTCCTTTGTCTGCCTTTTGACTGGATCAACGTAGGCTTGAACTAGGTAGAGGAGCTCAAAAACCACCTAGTGAATTCACACCCTGCTTGGTGCTGGGTGAGAAGCCAGTGAGATACTTGGAGAGCTCCACCTTTTTTTCTGACTCAAACAGCCAGAAACTTTTGAATTCTTTTGAGAGTTCACACACTCAGAAATGTGTGAATTCTAGGAGGAGAGTTAACACCTTTAGAGGTGAGAAGTCAGTCCCACAGACACTGCCCCTGGGCAGTGCTGTACAATTTGGAGGTTGTGATTGACTCCTGTGAAAAGGAGCAGGGACAGGAAACCGCCATAAAAGCCATGAAGTTGAGTCTAGTGGAGAGTGTCTCCTGGAGATAGTCTTCAAGGGAACTTTTCTGGAGACTGCGGCATGAATCATGGCTTCTGACTCCTGGACTATTTTGTTGGGTTTGTGAAAAGGGCTGACTACTTTCCTGGCCCTCCTGGTAGAGCACTAGTATAGATATTTTCCCTAACCTCTCTCACATTTCTCTACTTTATTGTTTCCCCTCTATTTTGTAATAAACATCTAACTTGAAATATAATAACTTCTCTCAACCATGTTATTTCACATAATTTAAGTCCAACCACTAAATTTAACCTTTACAGCATAGAACTGCTCCCAAACCTTCAAGGCTAGCATCTGTATAGAAAATAAAAAGTTTTTCAAATCCAGCCTCAGACACTTCCCAGCTGTGTGACTGTGACCCTGGGCAAACCACTTGACCCACATTGCCTACCCTTACCACTCTTCCAGCTATAAGTCAATACACAGAAGTTAAGGGTTTAAAATAAAAAAAATAAAATAAAATAAAATAAAAAGTTTGCCTTTTTAAAAAAAAATTTCCCAATTACATGTGTCAATGCGGCTATCGGACCTAATAAAATGTTAAGTACCCTTTTAATCTTAGATGTTTCCCCCATTATATCAGAGATCCAATCTGATCCTTCCCAAGAAGACCAACAACTGGGTAGGGACCATACTTTTAGTATCCATTCTAAGTAGGTCACTCCCTGATAACCCAGCCTCTGGCTATGATTTCTTTCCTAAGCTTGTTTGTATCTTGTTAGGACCTCTCATTTCCATTGTAACCATGGCAATGTCAATCAATCATACTTCCCTGTCCTTAGTTCCCCAAATGGTATATAAGTTTCCCAGATTCTGTTGTTCTTCAGAGAACTCATCTAGCAAGGTACATTCTCCCAGGGATACCTTCTGGAAGTCCCCAGGTTATAGGCCCTGTGTAGTCTTTGGTGCTGGGCTCTTGTGTAGTAGTTGATCATTGGACCTATCCCTTTTTCCTGATTAAAGATTTGGTTTTTCTGACTACTTTAGTAGTTCTGTGTTTTTCAGGTTAACATCTATAATGACAATTTTCAACATATTTTCTGAAATTATAAGATCCAAGTCTAACTTCCGCCCTTCCCTACTCCTTCCCAGAGATGGTAAACAATTTGATCTGGGTTATACTTGTATAAGCATAAGTTTGCATCCATATAACAAAGTAGCACAGTCAATGTCCACAAAGTGGCTGTATTCAAATACATATGTAAACCTCACTTGTGGGGCCTGGGCAAGCCACTTAATTGATTTCTACCTCAGAGTAATTTCTTCTCCCTTCTTCTAATTACATAAAACAAATTTTACTTTCTAGTTTTCTAGACTTTGGTGTTTGTGTATTATTTATATTATTATATGTTTGTTACTACTAGTACTACTACTACATGCCAAAGTTCATACTCAATTCTGGTATTTTCATCAGAAATGACTAAAAAGTCTTCTATTCCTTCCATCAAAGTTCTGTTCCTTCCCCCCTACCCCCCATAGGAATTTCAGGATAATTTATCTGTGCTTGTAAAACTGTGCCTTTTGGTGGTTTTGTTTTCCAAGATCTCTTCTTGTTTTTAGAAGTTTCCAGGCCTTATGTGATCTAGACTAAATAGTTCCATGGTACTTAAAGTGTTTCTTTCTGGGTGCTTGCAATATTTTTCCTTTGATTGCAGGAGCTCTGGATTTTGGTAACATTATTTCTGGGACTTTTCCTTTTGGGGTTTCTTTTAGGAGGTGATAAGTAGATTCTTTCTGTTTTTGCTGGAGTTGGTGTGGAGGAGCAGGGCAACTTGCCTCCTGTTTAGGTGGTATCCTTGTCATAGGTTTTACAAATATTTTCCTTAAATATGTCATAAAAATACTGAGAAATGATAATAAATCATTATAGTGATATTTAATGACACTAAAAATAACGGAACTGATAATAACTTGAGATCCACTCTCCAGGATTAACCACTTGCTTCTAAGCACTGCATTAGGAACTCCTGCCTCTGCCTACTATTTGCCACATTAGTCAACTGCTATCCTCCTGTGCCTGGGCAGGATAATGCTGTTACTGGTGCTCAAGCTCTTCTACCTCTAATGACCATAGAAGTAATGAATTTTTTTTTTACCCTTACTTTACATCTTAGAATCCATACTATGAATTGGTTCCAAGGCAGAAGAGTGGTAAAGGCTAGGCAATGGGGGTTAAGTGACTTGCCCTTGGTCACATGTGAATCCAGGACCTCCCCTCTCTAGGTCTGGCTCTCATTCCACTGAGCCACCTTACCTACCCTTGAGTTCAAAGCATTGTAAAGATATCATTGCTTACTCCCCGGTTAGTTTCTAAGCTCCTTTACGTCAGGTACTGTTTCATTTCTCCTCATTTCTCATCTTTGATCCCCAAATTGCCTAGCACTGCCCCTACTGCATTACGTGTAAAAGACCAAACTGAAGGGAGAAGTAAATATAGAAAGATTTCTCTCCGCCCCTACTAGGCCTCTAGCTACTTCCGCTTCCGTCCATCCGGGAATTCTCGCCCCTCCCCCCAAGCCCTGAGAGAGCGAGCTAGGCCAAACGAGGCCCGAGAGAACGCGCAGGCGCAAACGCCGACGCCGACGCCGACGCCGACGCCACAGTCGTTCCCAGCAGACACTGCATAAGGAACGGCGCGCGCGGACTCGGAGGTGATTTGTTTCCGTCGCCTTCGGGTTCTGGCCCTACAGCACCCAACCACCCCCCCCACCCAACTCCCTGAGTTCCCCCAGCCCCGTGGTCCTTCGTCACACAGAAGGCCCCCTTGGATTCCGCCTCCTCCACCCCAGCTCTCGGCAGCGGAAGGGATAATAGGCTCTGTGCGGCAGCAGCCACTGAGCCGACGACCTAGAGAGTAACGGCAGAGGCCAGTCGGGCCTGAGGTAGTCCTTAGGTGAGATGGGGCTGCTGAGTGTCTGGGGGTTTTTGAGGCGGTTCCTGGGTAGGGGGGAAGGGATTTGTGCCCTTCCCTTCTCCATCTACCTCCTCTCCCCCAGTAGTGCTCAATTTCCTACAATGCTGCAGGAAGTATTTTAGTATCCTTTACTGGTCCCAAGAATAGGAGATGATGGTTCAGTACCTAATTTCACCCATCTCCCTCTTTTTCTCTCCCCGTTTCCTTCTGGAGCGCTTTCTTTAACTTTAAAAGCTGTTTTAGAATTTCTTTTATTGGTGGTGGCTCAGAGTTGGGGGAGTATGACCTGAAGAAGGTCCACGAACTGAGAGTACCGCTTGGGGCTGAGTGTGTGTCTTTGTATCTTTTTGAAGGCCAAAGAGTTTAAAAACTTGGAAAGTGTGGAGGAATAACTGAAAGACCTCTGATTGGGGCTCATCTTAGAGAGACATGTCTGAGGACTAAAGGGTATCAAGAGTTAGTTTGGATTATTGGGGAGAGGGGAGTGGTAATTAGGAGGCCTCAGTAATGGACATCATTTTAAAGTGGACAGAGCACTGGATTGGAAGTTAAAAAGACCTGAATTTTAGTTTTGCCTCTGCCACGATAGGGTATGAATTGGCTTTAGACTAATTTGTAAACTACTATGGGGCTGATAATCTCTAAGGTTCATTTATCTTGTGGTTTCTTTCAGCTATAAATCTGGTTTTTTAAAAATAAGGTGATTTTATTAGAATTGGGGTGTAGGGGAAGGGTAGGACTATCCAAGGGGATGTACATTGAAAACAGGAAAACAGGAATAGGGCTTTGGCAGGTTCTTTTAGCCAAATATCATTGGAAAGTGTGTGTGTGGGGGTGGGAGAAATGGGTGGAGAGAAGGAAGGAAAGAGGAGAAAGATGACCAAAAGAGGCTGGGAAACTTAAGAGCTTCATAGGGGACCAGTAATACCCTAAGGGTACGTGTGTGGGGTGGTTGGGTTTCTGAGACTGACATGGATGGATGGAGTACAGGGGATAATAAATCCTCCCCTCTATACTCCTTTCTCCATAGTGGAAAAATGAGTGTGACTCTTCAGTGGATAGAGCACTTGGCCTGCACTCAGGAATAGTGTTCACATTTGGCCTTACATATTTACTAGCTCCATAACCCTATAATAACAGTACCTACCTCTTAAGGGTTGTTGTGACGATATAAACATTTTTGATCAATCAAATTAAAAAAAAACAAACAAAAAACATTTGTAAAATATGTTGTTAGTACATAGCCTGGCACTTGGTAGTTGCTATATAAATTTCTTCTTTTGTTTACCCTCAGGTGTCTGGTCTATTCCCAGCTTTTACTATGGGTGACAGCGATGATGAGTATGACCGAAGGCGAAGGGACAAGTTCAGAAGAGAACGAAGTGATTATGATCGTTCAAGGGAGAGAGATGAGAGACGGAGAGGAGATGACTGGAATGACCGGTAAGATAGTCAGCATTTTCTTCATTATGAATTTAATCATCAAAATTTCAATACAAAGAACAAAAAAGAAGATTGCATATCAACCTAATTTTTTCTCAAAATATCTTTAACAAATTAGTGTTTTCTGAGGGACTATCTGAAGTTGGGGGGATTGTTGATGTATTTTTTCCTGGTTTATTGATTTTTTTTTTTTACGGGGACATCCCTATCATTTTGCATTAGTTTCCCCAACCCTCTCTTGTAACAAATAAGCTTAGTCAAACAAATTTAATCAATATATTGGAAAATGTATATCTTAAATTTAAACTTCTAGTTCATGACTAGTCCTCAAAAGTCATGATTTGTCACTGTATTGATTAGAATTCTAAAAGCTTTTCATTGTTGTTTTCCTTTATCTTTGGTTCTATTTACTTTTTCTTCATCTGTTCACTTTCTAGCTATTATGAAGAGAGCTACAAATATTTTGCCTGTTTGTATCTTTTCCCCCTTTTTTTGATCTGTTTTTGGAGTATAGACTTGGTAGTATTATCTATGACATAGCATGGTATAGCAACTTTTGGAGTATAATTCCAAATTGCTTTCAAGAATGCCTGGACAAATTCATAACTCCACCAATAATGCTTTAATTTGTTATTTTCCTACAGCCTCTCAATTAGTTGTCACTTTTCTCGTTATTGTCATTCTGATGGCTCTGAGTAGCTTCAAATTACATTTCTATTTATTAGTGATTTTTTAATATGATTGTTGATAGGCTTGGATTTCTTCCTTTGAAAACTCTTTTAAAATCTTGACCATTTATGTATTTGGTGAATGGCTCCTTAATCTTATAAATTTGGGTCATTTCCTTATAAATATCCTGAATTTGAGACCTTTATTAGAGAAATTTCAAAGATTTTTTTCCTAGTTTCCCTTCTAAACTACATTAGATTTGTTAGTGCAAAAACTTCTCAATTTTAAGTTATCAAAATTGTCCTCCTTCTGTGATCCTTTGCTTGGTATGAACTCTCCCCTTAGCTATGATCTAAAAGGTAATTTTCTTGTTTTCCAATGTACTTATTTACTTACCTTTTATATCTCAGTCATGGTATATGGTATCAGATGTTAGTTTATATCTAATTTCTGCCTAATTCAGGTTTTCTTAACTGGTTTTGATAAATAGTGAATACTCCCTGTAGCAAAGGGAAGGGGGCTGTACTTTGGTTTTAGTGAACATTATAGTGCTGTTGGTTTGCATCTCTTAAGTTTTGTATACCTAATCTGTTGCAATTATTGACCACTATTTTTTAACCAATAGTAAGTCATTTTAGTAATTACTGCTTTGTAGTATAGCTTGAGATACTGATAAGACCCTACCTCCCTTCCTCCTCAGTTTTTTTTTTTTTTCATTTTTACTCTTGAAATTCTTTAACTTTTGTTCTTCCATAGGAATTTTGTTATTTTTTCAAACTATAAAATATTTTTTGGGGAGCTTCAGCACTGAATAAGTAAATTAATTTAGGTAATACTGACATTTTTCTTATGTTGGTTTGATCTACTTATGAACAGTTAATATTCTGTGATTATTTAGGTCTGTGTTTCTTCAAAAAGTGTTTCATAGTTGTATTTATATAGTTCCTGGGAGTGTCTTGTTAGAGAGATTCCTAAATATTTCATAATCTCTTTATTTTGAATACATTTTCTCTTTTTAGCTCTTCCTGCTGAGTTTTATTTGTATAGAGATGCTGAAGATTTATGTGTATTTCTTTTATATCCTGAAACTTCTGGCTTTTTAAATTATGTCAGTTAACTTTATGGTTGACCATTTAGGTTATTCTAAATAAATCATATCATCTGCAGAAAATATTAATTTTGTTGCCTTTTCTGTTCATGCTTATTCCTTTGATTTCTCTATTGTCTTATTACTAGAGCTAGCATTTTTCTAGGTCTGACTACTAAATAATAGTGATAGTGGACATCCTTTCATAACTCCTGATTTTATATAAAGGTCTCTAAATGTTCTCTTTATATATTATGTTTGCTATTGGTTTTAGACATTCTTTACTGTATTAAAGAAAGGTCTATTTCTGTTCTTTCTAATTTTTTTTAACTGAATTGAATATTGGATTTTGTCTTATTTATCTTTTGATGCTTCTCTTTAATTTTGTATTTGAACATCATATTTTCTGTTTAGGTCTGGTCTTTAGGAATGCTTTGAAATCTTCTTTTTCATTAAAGGACCCCCCCAGATATAGTCAGTTTCGAAGGGTAGGTGATTCTTGGTTATGCCTTCCAGAATATCATATTCCAAGCCTTCTGATCCTTCAGTGTAGAAGTTGCCAGATCCTGCGTAATCCTTATACTCAAGCTCCATGATATTTGATTTGTTTCTTTTTGCCTGCTTGCAGTATTTTCTCCTTGGCCTGGGAACTCTTGAACTGGGCTGGTGACATTCCTGGGAGGTGTCATTTGAAGATTTATTGCAGGAGATGATTTGTGGAGGCTTTCAATTTCTGTTTTACCCTCTTGTTCAAGAATATCAGGGCAGTTTTCTTTGATAATGTTTTGGTAATATTATATCTAGGCTTTAAAAAAAATTTTTTTTTATCATGACTTTCAGGGATTGTCTCCTGGATCTGTTTTCCAAGTCAATTGCTTTTTCAATGAGATATTTCATATTTTATTTTTTCATTCTCTAGATTTTTTGTTGTTTCTTGATGTTTCATGAAGTCATTAGCTTCTGTTTGCCCAATTCTAATTTTTAAAGAATAATTTTCCATTATCTTTTGGTCCTCCTTTTCCATTTGGTCAATTCTACTTTTCATGGAACTCTTCATTGGATTTTTGTGCCTCTTTTTCCACTTGTCCAATTTTGCTTTTTAAGCTGTGATTTCCTTTTTTTGCGCTACTTTCATTTTCCCCCCATTTTCTCTCTTATTTGATTTTTGAATTCCTTTTTGAGCTCTTTCAGCTCCTGAGACCAATTCCCAATTTTCTTTGAAGATTTGCGTGTTGCTACTTTGACCTCATTGTTCCTAACTGAATCTATGCCTTGTTATTCTTTGTCTCCATAGACATTTTCTATGGTTAGGTGTTTCTTTTGCTGTTTGCTCATTTTCCCAGCCTTTTTTTTTTTTTTTTTTTTTTCCTTTTAGCCTGGGAGTTCTGAAAACTGCTGATTTTATCTCCTCTTCTGATGGCTTGCAGGACCGAGAACACTGAGCTATTTTGCCCTGGGACTAGGGGCATCACTGCAGGCTTAAAAGGGTCAACCACTATGGACTTTAGGGCCTCACAGTGGGCTAGTGCCAGGGCTTGGGACTTGAAGGGAGTAGTTCTGTGCTGTTGGCTTAGGCAGGGTTCTGGGATCTCAAAAGTTGGCTTGTGCTCAGGTTTGGAATCTGGCACAACACATGAGGGGGATGAGTGGCCTGTATTCCTCTGTACACAGTTTTTTTCCCCCCAATTCCCCCTTATCATGTGAAAATAGACTCTCTGCCTACCTTTAAAGTTGTTTTCCACAGGGGAGCCGCCTCATTCCATCTCCTTGTTGGTTCTGTGAATCCAGGCATTTTGAGGTGCTATTTCAAGTTTGGTTTAAGAGGATTCTTGGAGCTATTCCAGATTTTGCTGCTCCTCGCTGCCATCTTGAATTTTTTAAAAAACATTTTCAGTATTTTATATGGTCTATATTATTTTGTCAGAGAATTTTGTTTAAACAAATTTCCCAGTTTATTCCTTTTCCTGTCTCTAGGCCTGACTCTCACTCCACTGAGCTACCCAGCTGCCCCCGACTTCTGTGATTCTTAATGATTTATTTACATGTATTATTTCCATATTAGAATATAAATAGTTTATCTTTGGTTTAATCTCAGGATTTCTTGCTTAATTTACTTTTTATGTTTCTATTGAAAATACAGTGATTCCTCACCTGTTGCGGGAGTTATGTTCCAGAGATCACTAGTGATAGGTGAAAATCCCTGAAGTGGCGATGTTATATTTATTTTATTATTTATATGCTTTTGAGGCTTTATAAACCCTTCCCATTCTCCTATAAACCTTTCCCATACTCTTTAAACACTTCATATGCTCTTAAATACTTTCTGCACTCTTAAATCTACGTAATTTGACACTTGGGTTCACTGCCAGAAGCCTTAGAAGGCGCAGAATGTTTGGGTGGCATTGAACATTGAAATAAGTTCAAACTTATGAAAACTTCACAAAAACGCAACACTACAGAACAACACTATTTGCAGCTATTAGATGATAATGTGAAGTGATCAAGGAGAGATGCTGAATAGTATGGGTACAGTGCAGGAGAGCCAAACAGACCTATATTACAGTCATTGAATCATCAGTGCCCAGGAAACAGAACAGAGTGTTGTGGTTGATTGCCTTTGATTCCATCAGCTAATAGTGTGCCTTCTGCAAGCAGTAGTGGCATACTGCATTTCCATTATGTACAGTACAGTATTCATCTGCAAAATCCTGCAATATAGTGAAAACTCCATGATATAGAATTAGATATTTAAAAAAAAAATCTGTAATACAGTGAAGCTGTGATAAGTGAACTTTGTTATAGCAAGGGACTGTACTGCAATAAGATGTTTTACAATAAATATTTCAGAAAGATGTTTTATCCTGTAATTGTACTTCAGAGTTTCTACTCAGTATTGGTTTTTTCATCAGGAATGCTTAGAAGTTCTATTTTATTAAAGATTTTTTTTTTTAAGTTTACTAATTTTTGCTCAGTAAGAACTTTTGGTTGTAGGCTTATTATTTTGCCTTCTAGAATATCTTATTCCATGCATTTTGCTTCTTTATTTAGTGACTGCTAAATCTTGTGTAACCTAGGCCAATGATGGCAAACCTATGACACATCAGCACTGACATGCGTAGCCATTTTTGATGACATGAAGGCCGAATGCAGTCACACACAGAGAAGTATGGGGCCACATGCTGAGGATGAAACATTTGCTGTAGTGTAGTGTAGACACTATGCACTATGACAATTCTGCCTATATTAATTTACCTATTTTGGTTTATTAAATAGTTATATATTATGAATATACTTTTGTTATTTAAACTATAAATATCATGAAATTATGTTTTTTTTTTTCTCAAAGTGACACACCACCCAAATTATGCTTGTTTTTTGGGCAAGTTTTGACACACCAAGCTCAAAAGGTTGCCCATCACTGACCTAGGCCATAGTTCTTCGGTACTTGAATTCTTTCTTTCTGGTTACTTGCAGGATTTTTTCTTTGATTTGGAACTTCAGGAATTTGGCTATAATAATTCTGGGAGTGTTCATTTTGGGGATTCGTGAGTTGACCAATTGATTCTTTCTATTTCCATTTTGTCCTCTGTTTCTAAAAATTACAGGGACAGTTTTCTTTTATATCTAGACTTTTTTGGGGGATTATAGAGCATTTTCTAATATTTTCAGTCTTTTTAACTTGGTTTTAATATTTCTTTTTGTTTTAATGGAGCCATCATCTTCTATTTAGTTCCTTCTCATTTCAGGGAGTTTGTATCTCAGGTAAAGTTTTGTACCTCTTGTGCCAGTTTACTAATTTTATCTCCCAATTCTTTCATAATTCATTTCTTTTCTAATTTTTTTCCTGTAGTACTCATTTATTTAAAAACATCATTAAAAATGTTGGTTCATTTCTTCCAGGAATTCTATTTTAATTTGCTATGTTTTTCTTTAAGATTTTGGCTTCAAGATTTTTAAAAAATCATTTTCATTCCAAATTTGTTTCTTTAATGTTGCTGTCACCGTAGTCCTTCTTTATGGTGGGATTCTTTTTCTTTTTTTGGTTGTTCATTCTTCTAGCCTTCTGATTTCAAACTTTTATGTTAGAGCTGAGCTCTGTGTACTTATGGAGGGAATATCTGGGTTGAATTTATATCCTTTGAGTGTTGTGGCTGCTTTTTAAAGATAGTTTTAAGTTTCTATAAGATAGTTTTAAGTGTTTTGTTATTCCAGGATCTCGGGGACAGTTCAGTCTGGAAGATTTCAGTGCCCCCAAAGTTGTCTAATCCTGGACAGAAAAATATTACTGTCCTACTGGTTGAGCCTGGCAAAATTCCTGACCTGAATTTGCATTTTTATAGCATAGTGATGGGCAAACTATGGCCCCCTGAAATGTTCTATTCTGCGCTTCCTAATTGCCTAGCTTTGCCCAGGGGTCAGTGTTTGTGGGAACCAGTTTTCACTTCTTATCAAAAAGGTTCACAGATTCCTGGCTGATTGAGTTTCTGAGGGTATGAATTCTCTTAAGTCATTTGTGAGCCCCTCCCACCTAGTTCTAGCTTTTGTTGATTCAATCAAAAGGTTGACAAAGAAGAGTTCATCTTGTCTTCATCTAGTGAGGTACCAAGTAGGGGTACTTAAGTTATTGTTAACCAAAGTGTTAAGCTCCAACTAGGCAAAGAGAATAAAGAATTCCCTTTTACAACCTCCAGTCTCCCCTAGCTTCAGTCTGTTCTCAGTATCCCTGCCAAGGTGATTTTCCTTAACAGTTCTGACCTTATCACTACCCTACTTGTGGGTAGTAGGTCCCTAGTGCCTCTAGGACAGTGATGGTGAAACTTTTAGAGACTGAGTGCCATGCTGTGACCTGCACTGCCCCAACCTCCCTGGGGTGGGAAGAAGCACTCCCATTGGGGTGCTGGGCAGGGGGGCCAGGGCAAGTGAGGAATGTCCTCAAGTGAGTATAGAGGGGGAAGAAAGCAGCTCAGCCTGAGCCCCTCTGGCTTTCTAATAACAAACTGCACCCCACAGAGAGGGCTCTGTGTGCCCTCTTCTGGCATTTGTGCTATAGGTTCACCACCACAGCTCAAGTCCTTCACATCCTGATCCCACCCTACCTTTCTAGCTCTCTTTGTTGTACCAAGTGTTATAACCAAACTGCCCTACTTTTTGTTCCTTGAAGGCCACTAATTTCTATGCTTTTGCTTTGATTGTTTCCCAAAATCTGGAATTCACAGGAAGCCTTCTTGATCACTCCCATCCTTCCCAGTTGCTAAATGCCCTCCTTCCCAGTGCTCCCTTATTCTGCCTAGAGATAAGGCTTGACCTGTGATTTCATTGATATAGAGAACTCCAGGCTGAGGAAGCTTCCTCTACCAGTACATTTTGGCATCTTCTCTGCAATTTAGAGTCTTAGAGAGTTGCTGCCTGCATTGAATGGACTGGTATTTGTTGGAGTTGGTATTTGAATCCATATCTTCCAGTCTCTTGAGTTCAGCTCTGTATTTTAGCTAGCATTTTTATAATATAGTAGATAGTATATAGTATTTACATAGTACCTTAAGGTTAGCAAAGTGCTTTATAGATATTATTTTATTCTCACAGCTAACATGGGAGGTAAGTGCTATTATTATCCTCATTTTACAAATTAGAAAACTGAGGCAAAAAAGTTAAGGACTTGCTGATTTAAACTCAAGCCTTCCTGACTCCAAATCCCTGTGTTGCCTACCTATATCTACTTAAATATTGTCTTTCTTGATAAAATATAAACTCGGTGAGGATAGTCTGCTTCTTTTTTTGTCTTTATGTTCCTTGTATCCAGCACAATTTCTGGCATATAGTAGGTGAATAATAAGTTGTTATTGATGGATTAACTTTCTTTTTATAACTCTAGAGAATGGGACCGTGGGCGAGATAGGAGAAGTAGGGGAGAGTATCGTGACTACGATAGAAATCGTCGTGAACGTTTTTCTCCACCTCGTCATGAACTCAGTCCTCCACAAAAGCGAATGAGGCGAGACTGGTAAGAATGCTAGTTTTGCAGTGCTTTACTTTTTCTTGCTTTTCTTTTTGTTTGATTTTTTTTTATAGGTATTTTTCTTCCTTCTCCTTCCTGGAGAAAATTATAGAGGATAAAAAACTCTTATAATAAATATATAGTCTCATTGGCCATATCCAACAATGTGTTACATTTTGCATGTGATTTATTGTTCCTCTGGAATCTTGGTTCTAAACTTGTCTTTACAATGTTATTGTATAAATTGTGCTTTTGATTCTGTTCATTTAACTTTTTTCTTAGGTTTCTGAAAACATTTCTTAAAGTACAATAGTATTACCTTAATTCGTTCAGCTATTTCTAGTTGGTAGAAACTCGTTAGTTTCTAGTTTTGTTTTTTTTTCCCCACTATAAAAATTGCTCTATAAATGTTTTTGTTGTACATAGGGAGTCTGTTATTCTTTGGAGTATAGTCCTTTTAGCAGGTTTTGCTGTGGCTCAAAGGGCATGCATAGCTTAAAGACCCACTTATTTATTCATTTATTTGTTTGCTTGTTTTTCGTGATTCCAAGATTGCTTTCAGTAATGCCTGGACCAATTCATAGCACTACCAACAATAATGCTCTCCCCTCCCCCCCCAATCCCATATTCTTTCCCTCCACTGGGAAATTTCTTCTCCCAAATCTATTAATCCCTAGCCATTCCATTTGGAAACTTTCTCTTCTGTTGTCTCCATCCCTTTCTCATCAAAGTCATCTTTGTCTTTAGTGTTTCCCCCTTAGACCTTCTAACATTGAATAATTCTAGCTTTCCCAGTCTTTGTTCTCTTCTACAGAGTTCTCTTTTCTGACTTTCGTGTTCTTTACTCTCAGGGATGAGCACAGCTCTGACCCATACCACAGTGGCTATGAGATGCCTTATGCTGGGGGAGGTGGAGGCCCAACTTATGGCCCTCCTCAGCCCTGGGGCCATCCAGATGTCCATATTATGCAACATCATGTACTACCCATCCAGGCCAGGTAAAGACCATGGGGAAAATGAGAGAAGTGGGGGAGGAAGAAAAAGTTGAGGTTATTTTTAAAAAGAAGGGAAGTATCTGAAGTAGAAAAGGGCTGATAGGGGACTAGACTGATAGTTTGGGAAATGGAAATGGGCATTAGTTGTTACATGGACTAATGTCCATGTTGGGTGAGGAATGGGGCTGCTGGCTACCTTGGCCCCCCATCCCCCCACCCTCTTCCCCCCCAACCAAGACCCCCCGACCGGGCCCCCCCCAGGCTGGGCAGCATCGCAGAAATCGACTTGGGTGTTCCACCACCTGTTATGAAGACCTTTAAGGAGTTTCTACTGTCACTGGATGATTCTGTGGATGAGACAGAAGCTGTTAAGCGCTACAATGATTACAAGCTGGAATTCCGGAGGCAGCAGATGCAGGACTTCTTTCTGGCTCATAAAGATGAGGAGTGGTGAGTGCCCCCTGCTTACCCATACTCCTTTCCCTTGGCATGTCACCCTTGGCCTAGGAGGTGGAGCCCGAAGCCCTGTGTGCCCTGGAGTTCCTGCGGGTTTGGGGAAGTGCCCAACATTGGCTGGTTGTGATCTCCTGGGTATAAAAACTCCCATATTCCTCTACTTCCACCCCTTCCCCATCCCCTCCCAATACCGTTGTTCTCAGTGAATGAGATACTTTCAGGGAGCTGGCTGGAGCCCTCCTGCACTTTCTTTCTCCTGTGGGTGGCAGAGAGGCTGTTCTCCCCTTTTGCTGGCACAAGGAGAACCAGGGGCTGTGCCATCACCAATCTTTGTACCCTTTGTGACTGGTGGTCTCCTAAAAGTGACATGTGAATCTAATCAAGAAAAGCAGAGATCTTGGGGTCATCCTTAAAGAAAAACAAAAAACAAAACCCTTTATTTTTTTTTTGTTTGTGGATGTTTTGATTTTAATCAACCATCTTTTCCCCCCTCCTCCTGCTCCTCCTCTTTGAAAAGAGCCAGAACCGGGAACTACACCCACCCATCGCCGGAGCTCGGAGCAAACCCATCTCACCCCCACCACACCCAGCCCATACACCAGCCCCCCTGGGCCGAGCCGTGCTCCCCCCCGGCCAGGCAGAGAGAAAGGGCACCACTGTGCACAATGCAGTGGCTTAGATGAATGTGAATGCTTAGGCAGTTAGTCAGTCAGGGCCCCTACCGCCAAGCTATGCGGGGCGGGGCGGCGGGCCGGGAGCCCGCCCCAGCCAGGAGCCAGCCGGCCCACCAACCAGCACGGGTCGGGCCCGGCTAGTTAAAACTTGAGCTCTGTTTGACCAAGCAGCCAAGGTAAAGTCCCTGGAGGCGACGCCTGCGGCTTTTCCTTCCCTCTCACACTGAACTTTTGGTTCTTTCCTTTTCATATATTTGTGTCTTCTTTTTTCCCTATCTCTGGTCCATGTTTTCTTACCTCTTTCTATATCCCCTTTATCTTTTCCTAACTATCTTTGACTCTACCTCACCTTTCATGGTCCCCTCCCTCTCCCCTGAATATTCCCCTCTTAATTTTCTTTTTTTCTGTTTCCAGGACTTTTACTTTTTCCTTCTTTTCACCTTTTCTTCCTTTCCCTTCCCCTTAAACCTCTTACTTTTCACTTTGCTTACTCTATTCCCCCTGGGCAGTGCCTTAATTATAAGGGACAGTCATTTCCTCCACTTCCTTTCTCTGATCCCATAATCATTTTGTCTGTCTTCCCAAGGGGAGAGAGAAGTGTCAGGTCCTTGGCCCTCTTCCTACTTGGTGTGTCTCAGGCCCTTTCCCCAAGCCTAGAGGGATTGTGGGTAATAGTCCTTTTAAGGCCTGAAGGGAGGAGAGGGGGATCATTTGGGGCATAATAATATTTCCTCTTGCTTTTATCTGTGGGGCTCTGGCAATCCTGCCCCTGTTTATCTTAGTGTTTCCCAGGAACCTAGGGAAATGAATCAAGGGATCCTGCCTTATGCCATTCTTCCCTAGTCTCTCCACTTTTCTGGAACCCAGAGTTCCTTGATCCTGGTTTTTCCCAGATCTTTTCACCTAGAGCCAGCCTCTTGGTCCCATTTGGGGGTGGCATGATAATTCTTTGTGTCCCCCTCCCCACAGTCTTCTGTTCTTACCATCTTTTATGAGTATATGAGGTGGGTGGGGGTATTCCATGGCTCTCTTGGACTCCCCCTCACATCTGTGGCCCTGGCTACTTGTGACTATTTTGTCTTTCCCCTTCCCATTTCCTTCCTCAGGTTTAGGTCCAAATACCACCCTGATGAGGTGGGGAAGCGTCGGCAGGAGGCCCGAGGAGCCCTTCAGAACAGACTTCAGGTGTTCCTGTCTCTAATGGATAGTGGCTGGTTTGATAACCTCCTCTTGGACATTGACAAGGCTGATGCCATCATCAAGATGCTGGATGCAGGTGTGGGTTTGCAGAGTATAGGACTTTGTCCCTGAAAGGAATGGGTATCTTTGGAGATCAAAAGGCCAGTGTAACAAGGTCTTAAGGTTAGGGAGTTGCAAACAGAAATCCTCTTGAGAAAATACAGACCATCTGTGATTATTATCTCTTTTCTATTCTCTATTTCATTGCCCCTCAGCATCATCTCCCATTCTCTCTACATTAGCCCAGTCTGCAATAGCTTTTCTCACCACCGTCAGCCCCTCTACTTGTGCTCCATGCCTTTCCTACCTTGAGTCTTTGGTTTTTCTCTTCTACTTTCCTGCAAGTGTGCCCAGATCTCCATTCTTTAAAAAACCTGCATTTGACCCTATCATCTAGGAAATAGCACTTTCCTTCTCTTGACAGTCACCTAGAAAAAGGTGCCAGTGCTCTTTGCCTTAACTTCATTTCCTCCTGATCACTTTTAGATTCCTGATCACCTTTTAGATTCTGGATTTCTAATTTTACCCTTAACTGGGAGAAAATGTTCTCCAAATTTCTCAGCTGTCTCAGTTGCTAAATGCAGTGGTTTTTCTCAGTTCCCTTCCATGCTCTCTCTTAGCATTTGACACTGTTGACCACTATCTCTTTCTGGACTTACTGGAATTCTTCTATTTTTCCTCTTGTCTGACCATTCTTTGGTCTCTTTTGCTGGATCATCATCCATGTACTATATCCATGTACCCTAATTTTAGGCGTCTTCAAGAATGCTGTACTAGGCCCTCTCCTGTTACTATGCATTTAATTCTCATTTTCTTACAGTGAAATCTTAGATTTATGAATCCCAGGCTAGTCTCTTCTATAATCCCAAATTTATTGCCAACCATTATCACTTTATTGGAATTCTTCAGCTGTTTAATTGGCATCTCGAATTTAACATATGTATGGATTGGACTAAGATTACTAAAATTCTCTCCAGCTCTCAAATTCTGTGATTCTACATTGAAAACAGAATTCATTGTTCCCCTTTCCCCTCCTGCCCCACTCATTATTCTTCCAAATCTTGGTATCTTTTCAGCCCTTCCTTTTCTGATAGTCCATATATCCATTTAGTTGGCAAATAGCATTGCTTCTACCAGTAGCAAATTTCACCATCCATCCCTTTTCTTTTTTTTTTTTTTTTTTTTTTTTTTATCCTGGGACTCCATTCTAGGAGCATAGGGCCACAACCAGTAGGCGATGGGTCGCTCAGGGTCACCCAGCTGGGAAGTGTCTGAGCCCGGACTTGAACCTAGGACCTTTCATCTCTAGGCCTGGCTCTCAATCCACTGAGCTAGCCCAGCTGCCCCTACTTTAGGTTGCAGTTTCTTTAGCAGATGTAGTTTTTACAGGGTGGGGTTGCTAGCCCCACACCCAACCCTCCTCCTTTTTCATCCGGGCTAGGGACCGTCCTTAGCCCAGGAGTGGTAAGGGTGGGCGATAGGGGTCAAGTGACTTGCCCAAGGTCACACAGCTGGAAGTGTCCGAGGCCGGACTTGAACCTAGGACCTCTAGTCTCTAGGCCTGGCTCTCAATCCACTGAGCCACCCAGCTGCCCCCTTTTTTTTTTTTTTTTTGAAAAAAATTATTTAATTGATTTAGAATATTTTTCCATGATTACATGACTCATGTTCTTTCCCTTCTACCTCCCTCCCCCATAGCCAACGAGTAATTCCACTGGGTTTTACATATGTAAAGATCAAGACCTATTTCCATATTATTAATATTTGCATTAGGGTGATCGCTTACAGTCTACATCCTCAATCATGTTCCCATCTACCTATGTGATCAAGCAGTTATTTTTCTTCTGTGTTTCTATTTCCACAGTTCTTTCTCTGGATATGAATATCGTTCTTTCTCATAAGTCCCTCAGAATTGCCCTGGATTATTGCATTGCTGCTAGTAAAGAAGTTCATTACGTTCAGTTGTGCCACAGTGTATCAGTCTCTGTGTATATGGTTCTGGTTCTGCTCCTTTCACTCTGCATCAATTCCTGGAGGCCATTTCAGTTCACATGGAATTTGTCCAGATCATTTTTCTATCACCAACAGATACCACAGTTTGTTCAGCCATTCCCCAATCAAAGAGCATCCCCTTATTTTTCAATTTTTTGCCACCACAAAGAGCATAGCTATAAATATTTTTGTACAGGTCTTTTTCCTTATCACCTTTTTGGGGTATAAACCCAGCAAGTGATATGGCTAGATCAAAAGGTAGACAGTCTTTTAAAGCCCTTTGAGCATAGTTCCAAATTGCTATCCAGAATGGTTGGATCAATTCACAACTCTACCAGCAATGCATTAATGTCCCAATTTTGCCACATCCCCTCCAACATTTATTACTTCCCTTTGCTCTCATTTTAGCCAATCTGCTACATCCATCCCTTTTCTGTTCCTATGAGAGCTCTAGTTCAGGCTTTCTTCAGTTCTCTTTTAGCTTCCTAATAGAACTCTCAGCTTTTAGGTTCTCCCCCTCTCCAGTCTTTCCACACATATGCCAAATATATTTCTAAAATACAGGCCTATGTCATTCCCCTTTTCAGAATCTCAAGTAGCTATCTAGGACAGCTCTCTAGGATAAAATAATCCTCAATTTGACACAAATAACCTGGTCCCCATGCATTCACTCCCTATTACTCTAGTTTGTGTACTTTTTTGTACCAGTTAAACCTACCTGCTACCTATTCCCCCAGTAGTACAAAGAATAAAATTATGGTTGGACTGAATATTTGAGAGTATGGTCATCAGGATTTAAGTACTTAATTCCAAATGAAAGACTCAAGTCAGTATGTCTTTTGTGGTAGTTTATTTACAAATAGAAAGAGTGAAAGTAAGGAAAATGAGAGAGATAATTACTCCAGCCTGGTCAGAACCAGGCAGGGCTTCAGAGGCCCCAGCAAAGGGGGGCACAGAGGTTAGTTAAACAAATCTAGCCACAAGGCCTCCTGCAAGATGAGGGGCCTCTCTGGAGGCTAGTGCTTCCAGAAAAGCCAAAGAAAGGGAGTCAAGTCAGCCTTCTCACTCACCCATGTGGCAGTCCAAAAGGAAGACTGCTTCCTTCTGAGGGCTTGAGAGCCCAAGCTCCTTCAAGGCCAAGTTCAAAGAGGGAAAACCTACTCATGGAAATTAGCACCATATTTAAAGACAGTTCTTTGCGTCACTTCCTGTGTCTTCCACTTTTATGGGGACCAGTGGCAGCTTTAACTTTGCTTTGGACTGTCACTCGCTAGCACACATGGGTCATAGACCTCCCCACCTTAATCCTTAAGTGGGGATGTATACATATTCCTGGTGGCTAAAATCTAAAGAATAAATAGGGGAGAGTTAATCCCATATTCATAGTAGATAATCAGTTCATCATTCCTTGCAGAAAAACTGTCACTCTCTCAGGACTGTATCCCCTTCTCACCTGTCTCTTAGAATTATTTGCTTCTTTCAAGGTTTAATGTATATACATCTCCAGGAAAAGCCTTATATGATTTTCCCTAGCTACTTGTACTTTTTCTCCATAAATTGTCATATATACAGATTACATTTTTCAAGTAGAATGTGAGCTCCTGGAGGGAAGTGACTTTTGTTTTTGTGTTCCCATCACATACTATGATGTAGTGTACAGACACAGAACAATAATATTTTGCACACAGTAGGTACTTTGGTTTGTTTATTGACTTGGGAAAATATTGGTGAAGGACCAGGAAATTGGGGTTGTAATCTCTTGCCTTTTGTCTGTAGCTGTGATTAAGATGGAAGGAGGCACAGAACATGATCTCCGGATTCTGGACCAGGAGGAGGAGGAAGAGCAGTCAGGGAAACCTGGAGAACCTGGCAAGAAAGAAGAAGGCCGGGGAGGCTTAGGGCTTGCTGATGGGGATCGAAAAACTGATAAAGATGATAAAGAGGACAGCAAACAGGTTGGGAGTGTTGTGATACTTTGGATGGGGCACTATTGTGAGAAAAGTGGGGCTGTACAGATAAAAATTCTGAACCTACCTTTAGGGAGAAAAGGACCTCCAATGTGAGTTGGTTGGGAGATGCAACACCTCCATATTTTTTCTCTGCTTATAGACTGAGAATGACAGTACATCTGATGATAAAGCCAAAAAACCTGATGGTGATGGAGAGAAAGATGAGAAGAAAGAAGAGCCTGAGAAAGAGGCTAAGAAGGTGGGGACCTGGAGTGTAGAGATCAAATCATAGGGCTAGGGTGGCAGGCTTGATTTTTCTGATCACCTTTTGACTTTTCCAAACCTGTCCATTCCTTACAGAGCAGTAAGAAGCGGAACCGGAAGCACAGTGGGGATGACAGCTTCGATGAAGGTAGCGTGTCTGAGTCTGAATCTGAGCCAGAGAGTGTCCGGGCTGAGGAGGAGAAGGACGAAGCTGGTGGGTGCAGCTTCCTATTGATGATCCATTGTGGGGGGGCGGAGCATAGGTGGATAGAATTGGGAGGGAAGGAGAGGTATGAGATCAGTTGTTCACTCCTCTCCCCCACCATCCCCAACTCACACAGAAGAAGCTGCCAAGGAGAAGGAAAAGCCCAAGGAAGAAGAGCGAGAGAAACCTAAAGAGAAGCCCAAGGAAACGTTAGGATTGGAATTCAAACCCCGACCCCTGCACAAGACTTGTTCTCTCTTCATGCGAAACATTGCACCCAATATCCCTCGGGCTGAGATTATTTCTGTGAGTGAGACATGAGACAGGAGGGAGTTTGTGAAGGAGAAGTGTACTTTGTGATGATAAACAGATCTCTCTAGGTTATCCTTTACCTTGTTTATAAGTGGATCGTGTCTGCATTGTGGAGTACCAATTTCCACTGCCTCCCTTTGGTTCTCCCCTAACTGGACAGGAGCTTATCTCAGTATCCTTGAGTTATTAGGTATTTGGAGAAAAGAGAAATGTGAATTCTAAATGTACCTGTTGCCTTTTCTCCTTCCAGCTATGTAAGAAATACCCAGGCTTCATGCGTGTGGCTTTGTCAGAACCCCAGCCTGAGAGGAGGTGAGCTGTGAAGAACAGGATCTTTGGGTACCATGAGGGAAATGGGCTGGTAGGGTTTGATTGATTCCCTTTATTTTTGGAGTTTTACATTTTATCACCACCTTTGCCTAGATTTTTCCGTCGGGGTTGGGTGACATTTGATCGAAGTGTTAACATCAAGGAAATCTGTTGGAACTTGCAGAATATCAGGGTGAGTGCTATAGAGAGAATAGATATCAGGGTTATATACAAAGGCCTGGGCAAGATCTGTTGAGAGGTGTGGTCATGTCTGTATTCAGTAAGCTTCACCACTTCTCTGAAGGACTTCAGAGTCCCTAGAAGTATAAATCCATGGGCCATATTCAGGATATATTGGATCTTTCTCCATTCTTTTGGGGGGAAATTGCTGTAGTAGTTTTCTAATTACTTGTTCTCCTGTAGCTTCGGGAATGTGAGCTGAGCCCTGGTGTGAATCGAGACCTAACTCGACGGGTTCGAAATGTCAATGGCATCACTCAACACAAACAGATTGTGCGAAATGACATCAAGCTGGCTGCCAAGCTGATTCACACACTGGATGATAGGACCCAACTCTGGGGAGCTGAGTCTGGGACTCCTCCCTTGCCCACGGTCAGTGATTGCAACTGGGTTAAACTACATTTCCTTTCTGATATTATGAAACTTTTGGTGATCATTGCCCTCCTTCCCTCCTCTCCCTTTCCACTATGAGGCTGGTGCTTGTTGTAGACTGAACAAAAGTTGAGACATTACCAATCTTTTTTTTTTTTTTTTTTTTTTTAACTTTTACCTTCTTAGAACCAATACTGTGTATTGATTCTAAGACAGAAGAGTGGTAAAGGGTAGGCAATGGCGGTTAAGTGACTTGCCCAGGGTCACATAGCTAGGAAGTGTCTGAGGTCAGATATGAATCCAGGACCTCCTGTCCCTGGGCCTGACTCTCAATCCTCTGAGCCACCCAGCTGCCCCTCTCCCCCCACATTACCGATCTTAAGTCAGTCCACTCTTTACCACTCAGTCAGTCCCACACACAACTTAATAGTAAGAATCTCACCTTACCTTTCAAATCCTGCTTTTCTGAATAGAGAGGTTCTGAGCTATACACCCAGATGTGGTAAGCCGCCCAATTCAACCAACCTGGGATGGTGCCCTTATTCCTTTTCATAATTTCCTCCTTGTCCCTCAATTCAGAGCCTGCCCTCTCAGAATCCAATCCTGAAGAATATCACTGATTATCTGATTGAGGAAGTGAGTGCTGAAGAGGAAGAGCTTCTGGGGAATAGTGGAGGTGGGGGGCCCCCTGAAGAGCCTCCCAAAGAGGGGAATCCAGCTGAGATTAATGTGGAACGAGATGAGAAGCTGCTTAAGGTGAGAAAGAGTTGCCTGTATGTGTATTAGGAAAATGGATGTTAATAGGGTTGTAGAAAGGTTAAGGGACAACATAGCATGAGTAAAAGGATCACTTGATTCCATATGTCTGCAGGTTCTTGACAAACTCCTTCTGTACTTAAGAATTGTGCATTCTTTGGATTATTACAACACCTGTGAATATCCCAACGAGGATGAAATGCCTAACAGATGTGGCATCATTCATGTTCGAGGGCCTGTACCCCCAAATCGAATCAGCCATGGAGAAGGCAAGACATCTCCTATCCTCCATCAGTTATTAAGGGGATCCTATCTTCCTCCTTTCTCTACTTCCCCATTTCATCTTCAGTAGTATTTTATCTCTCACTACCCTGACTTGTGGTTTTCTTTTATTTCTTATCCTCTAGTTTTATGTTTTCACCCTATTCTTCTCTTCACCACAGTGGTAGAATGGCAGAAAACTTTTGAGGAGAAGCTGACGCCATTGTTGAGTGTTCGGGAGTCTTTGTCAGAGGATGAAGCCCAGAAGATGGGGCGGAAAGACCCTGAGCAGGAGGTGGAAAAATTTGTCACTTCCAACACCCAGGAGTTGGGCAAAGACAAGTGGCTATGCCCCCTCAGTGGCAAGAAATTCAAGGTTAGGAATGATGGAGTCTCTCTCTCTTTTTTTTTTTTTTAAACCCATATCTTCCATCTTAGAATCAATACTGTGTATTGGTTCTAAGGCAGAAGAGGTAAGGGCTAGGCAATGGAGTTTAAGTGACTTGCCCAGGGTCACACAGCTAAGAAATGTCTGAGGCCACATTTGAACCTAGGACCTCCTGGTTCTAGGCCTGGCTCTCAATCCACTGAGCTACCCAACTGCCCCCAATGATGGAGTCTTAAGGTGAAGGGCAGCAGATGTAGATTTTTGAAAGGGGGAAGGGATTGTGGCATCACAGACCTGGAACAAAGAAGTAGAGGGAAATACAGATAGATGAATTTGTCTTTCTTAATGTTTTGAGGCAAATAAGGAGCCATGGTGAAGCCATGCTTTAATCTCCTTTTCTGTTCTAGGGCCCAGAGTTTGTACGTAAGCACATCTTCAACAAGCATGCTGAAAAAATTGAGGAGGTAAAGAAGGAGGTGGCTTTCTTTAACAATTTCCTTACTGATGCCAAGCGCCCTGCATTACCTGAAGTCAAGCCAGCTCAACCACCTGGTCCTGCTCAGAGTAAGAAGTGCTTCATGAAGATTCTATTTTATCCCACTCTGGGCATTCTAAGACTCCTGGTTCTCCCTAACCTGTTAGGATCTTAGAATATAGTCATTGGGGGCCCTGTATAAGCCCTCCCAAAAATCTTAAGATCCAGGTATCCTGTTTCTAGGACACTTATTCCCATAAATCCATCCTCCCCTTATCCCCCTCCCCCCTCACGCAGTAATTCATGTTCCGGTCCGTGCTGTACTCCCCCCAGGCCTGACAGGACTCCCCTACCCACACCAGACGCCCCAGGGCCTGATGCCTTATGGTCAGCCCAGGCCACCTATCCTTGGCTATGGAGGTGAGTGTAAAGGAAGGATGAGTGGGATCATTTGGGGGAGCTGGGAGGAAATTAGAGAAACAGTAGATGTCCTTACTTAAACAAGTATTTCACTCACAGCTGCTGCAGTCCGTCCCACAGTCCCTACAGGAGGACCCCCATATGGTGGCCCCCATGCTCCATATGGTGCTGGTCGAGGCAACTATGACTCATTCCGAGGCCAGGGTGGTTATCCTGGGAAACCCCGAAACCGGTAAGATCTGGGATTTCTGGACTTCATATATTCCTCTTTGCATTTCTATTCCAGCTATAATCTTGTTTCTGATTGCCTTCTTTCACAGGATGGTTCGTGGTGACCCAAGGGCAATTGTGGAATATCGTGACTTGGATGCCCCTGAAGATGTTGATTTCTTCTGAACACAATGTCCCTTCCCCTAACTGCTGTATCCATATTTCCCAACCCCTTTTAAATCCATAATAATTTTTTGTATGTTCAGCCCTACTGCCAATAAAGAACTTTCCACATGACTGGGGTAACTGCAGAGTGGAATCCCAAAGTAAGTAGCATGTTTGCCTGTGGCAGGTATGAACTATTTATAGAAGACTCAGGTGCTCAGAACCTTTTGTATTTATTGACCTCATCCTTTTGAAGTTGGGATGAATAATCACATCTAGCAGTAATATTCCTTTAATGACTAGTGTCTACTGTTTTCATGAGTACCAAGTGTCTGAAGGCTAAGTAGAGATGGAGTCCCAGTCATTTTATCTCACCCTCTTGGTCAGGCTTTCTCCTTGTTCTGGAGTCCTAAATTCTCAGTTTGTAGAAGGAATTGGAGTCAAAAGCTGTGCCTACTTCTTGCCAGCTAACCCAAACAACTACTTGTGACCCATTCATGGTTCCTGAGCTTCCTGGCAGCTATAAGCCAATATCAGCACATTTTGTTCTTTACCCCCATATACTGCCCTGACCCCCACATCCACAGTTCTCTGTTGGAGCTTCCTTGCCCTCTCCCCACTACACACTTCCTATGAAGTGGAAAGGTCTCTTTCTGATCTTTGAAAGCATTCTATAGGTCCTTTTCCACATCTCTATTACAGTCTACAGGGCCTTCTGGTCTGGTACTGAGCCTGTTTATCAGGCCAGGAACAACTAGTTACAGTGACTTGTATCACAGCCACAGGCCCAACCCTTGTTAATCTTGCAGATTACACATGTTCAAGAGGGCTTAGAGGCTAAGATGAGGCAGGTTGGGCCCAGGGCACATATCCAAAAGCATATCCTAGTTGTCATATGTAGAGCAAGAGATTTGACTTTGCACATTCGAGGGTTTGGGGGCTTTGGGCATAGATGAGTGGGGAGCTGGACTTAGTAAACTTCATGGTCTGCAGGGAGGGCCCCCCTTTTCCTTCTCTAACCAGGGCCAGATGGAAATTACCTTAGTTTTCCCGACTATCTCTCGCTGCCCCACTCTGCTTCTATGCAGCTGGCTCTGGGGGAGGACAAGGCCTCTAGAAACGTTCCACTTGCAGTTCAGCGATGGAGCTGACTGATAGCGGCTCTCATTTAAGCTTTCCCACGGTGCATTGGGCCGCCTCTTACATTAATCCTTTAAGGTTCTGCCCGGGACCCGCCCACAATGACGTGGGTGCCATTGCTGCGCTCACCTAATCTCCCGACCCCCGGAGGTTTTGCCTGCCCTGCCCCGCCCCCCACCAGTCTCACACGTGCTCTGTGACTAAGTTTATTGGCGGCCCGGAGGGGCGAAGGCACCGCAGGGGTAGGGTACTCGGCCCCGGACATGCAGGGGGCGGAGAGAGCCCTAGAGGGTGGGGCCAGCCCCGCGGCTTTATCCGTGTTATAGCCCAGCCCTGAAATAAATAGTATGTACAGCTGTAGGACTGGGGCGGGGCCGTGGAGAGAGGGGGGAGGCCGGCTTCCTGGAGTGGCGAGGGAGGATCCAAGGGTCTCGTTCCCCTTTCACAGGTCTGAGCAGCGCTCCTGTTTGCTGTAATGGTCGAACTGGTTCTTCCAGTGCACCATGTAGGAGCTCCAGCGGTGGAACTCCGCCTTCCACTGGCGTTCCGCCTCATCCAGACTATCTGCAGGGGCCGCCCGGGTTGGGTGGCAGAGGCGGAGGGTTCCCGAGGCACACGGGAGTAGGGGAAGACATTGGGAGCGGGGAGAAGAAACAGGGGAGCACGGATGAAAGCGGGAAAAATGCAACAGAAGCAATGAATAGCCAGGACGGAGATGAAGGGGGTAAGGGGCGGCAGAAGAGGAGGGAGGAGAAAAGAGAACAGTTGAGAAAGCTGTCCAGTTAAGGGCGGGTTGTGGTGTTGAAACGCCCAGGAGCCCCCACCTCCCCTGCGAATTCATGCTCATGAGGCGATGTATTATTCTATAGAAAAATATTTGCCTTTTCCATGTAAACAACAAATGCTCCCTGTCCCTAAGAGGGATACCCCCAAAACGTCCAATCTGGAGCTCTCCGCGGAGAGCTCACGCGGGGCGGGGTAGAGAGGCGCTGAATCTGGAGCGCCCTGACACTGGGGCCCCTCCCAGTGGCCGCTCCGGAGAGTCGCAGTCACCCGATCTTGGGGAGGGAGTGTCGGGAGGGTTATCTGAGCAACAAGAGGAGGAGCGGGAGGAGGAGATAGCGGCCAAGGTTGCGCCCTGGGGCAGCCCCACCTCCGGCCGGGCTGGGGCGAGCGCAATGGGCATCCCAGACTAGGGAAGGGAGGAGGAAGAAGAGAACGGGGTTATATACCGTGATGGGCTGAGATATGGGGCGACGAGATTGCTTTGCATCCTTCCCAACACACACACACACACACACACACACACACACACACACACACACACACACTCTCACTCACTCTCTCTCTCTCTCTCTCTCTCTCCCCCTCCCTCCCTCCTTCCCTCCCTTTCTCCCTCCCTCCCTCCCTCTCTCTCTGGACACGCCCCATGTGCTTTCTACCTTTCTACCCTTCCCTCCTCCCCGCCCCCTTCTTATCCCGGGGCGTACCGGTGGCGCTGAGCAACTTCGGCAAAAATCGATTCCAGAAGGCGCAGGCCTGCGCGCGCAGCCCTCGCCTCACTTCTAGTGGCCGCAGGTTGAGGCTTACATATTGCTGAGCCCCAGCAGTGTAGGGAGGCCAGCGCGGGGATTCACGCTCCCGGGGCTCATTGGGATCGCTGGGGGAAGAGGGAAGGCAGAGTCAGAGCCAGATTCCCCGGCAGCTGCGCCGCCTCCCTTTCCCTCTGTACTTGACCCTACTTCTTCCTTTGGTGTCCCCATTCCCTCTATGTAGTAGTCTGCCAAGAGCAGACATCAATTGCTTTATTGATTGACTGCAGGCCTTTTCTCCTCCCCATTCTCTCCTCCCCTCCTTTAAAGAGATGCATTGGAGAGCTTTTGATCTGCAATTAGGATCTGGGTTCAAATCCCAGCCCTGCTACTTGTTATTTTGCCGTGTGGGCAAAAGCAGTTCTTTCTGTGGACTTCAGTTCTTTCATCTGTAAAATGAGGTGGTTGAACCTTTCGTTTACAGATCCTTTAGCCTCCCCATTTCTCCTCTGCCCCCTCTCTAACTCTTTCTCCCATTGCCTCCATGTCATCTCTTTGCTTCTTTCCCACAGTTTCAAGTAATTCTTTCACCCTGGTTACTCCTCTCATCTTCCTGTCTCATCTATTCTCCTTCAGTTTCAATGTCCCCTTTATTGTTTGTAACCCTCTTCCTTAAGTTTCCTCGTCTTTCTCTCTCCTTGCCTGTATCTCATCTGAATCATCCATCACTCTCCCAACTCAACTGACCCTGTACGGGCAAAGTTGGCCCAGTATCTCATCAGGCGTCGGGCAAGAACTCGCTCAGGACCAGTGTAGTTGAGTGTTGGTTCAAGGGGAAGGCCAAATATAAATTCAATCTCATAGCCATGGGGAACACCCATCCAGAGGGGCCAGGACATCGTAGAAGCTCGATGGTCAAAGACATAAACATAAACACGGGCACCCTGTGAAGCAAGTCCTCCTGCTAGCTGGGCCACAGGACATACTACGTTGTGGTCACCCACAACATCACCCAAGGCCTCACGAAGCCGTGCAGGGTCATCAGGATGTAGCCAGTCTGTGTAGTGTAGTACGACAGCCTCTGCTGCCAGCTCGCTTGCTTGAGGGACCCCAACCTGCACACCTGCCAGGAACTGGGCTCGGTTGATCAGAGATTCATTATCCTTGCTGAAGCCAGGGGCCCCATAAACCAGGAAATAGGAGCCCTCATCCTGTACTACACCTACCAACACCTGGGGAAAACAGGACAAAGAAAAGTAAAGAGGCAGAAAAAAGTCAGGCACAGAGAGACAGACACAGAAAAAATGGAACCAAGAGAGGGGAGAGAAATGAAAAAAGAGACCAAGGCAAATAGGGAAAGAGAGTTTAAAGAGAACCTTTTTAAGATTTTGCTCTTTTTTAGTTCAATAAAAGCATAATAGATTCTGCTTTAGTCCCTTATCTTTACTCTGTGTTTGTCTTCTTGCTTTAAATGGGTTTCTTCTAGACCAGTGATGGGCAAACTACAGCCTGTGGGCCAGATTGGGAGGGGGGGGGGAAGGCCTGAAATGTCCTATCCTGGCCGAGCTGCAGGAAATTGTTCCTAATCTGATGAATACAATGAGTAGGATACAATACAATGAAACTTCGAAAGAGTTGCCTTAGAAACAGACTGACAGACAGCATTTCCTTTCCTTTGGCACCCTCTTTAAAAAGTTTGCCCATCACTGTTCTAGACAATATATTGTGGGATTCTGGTTTTTAACCTTCTCAGCTATCTGCTTTTGTTTTATGGGTGAGTTCATCCCATTCACATTCACAGTTATGATTTCCCTCCATGCTACTCTTAGATCTAGGTTTGCTTAAGGGTAGGCCAAGTGAAATGGGAAGTGAAAAAGGATTTGTGAATTTGGGGGATTAATGAATGAGGACTCAGAAATCACAATTACCTGTAGGCCATGAAAGTCCCCAGCATTGATGAGGGCCTCAGGTGTATCACTGAGGAAGTCTCCATCCACAACAGGAACGAATGAGAATCTGAAGACACTTTCTTGGGGCAGCACTTGCCATTCCTGGTCCACAAGGTCCTGGGCTGGACGGGTCCTCAGGCAAACCACCAACTCTGTGTCATTGCTGCCGGTGGGACACCCCACCAACCGGGCCAGCAGGGTGGCTCGACGACGAGCCTCACCTGCCCCCACAGTGGCCCAGGGTCCATTGGGAGTCCCACTTTGCAACACTGCCCTATGGAAGAGTCCACGGCTTGGAGGTGAAAGCAGGTGCATGCCTATAGAGGCAGCTCCAGCACTCTCCCCAAAGAGTGTCACTGACCTTGGGTCCCCTCCGAAGGCTGCCACGTTGTCCTTCACCCATTGCATTGCTAGGCGCTGGTCCAGCAGCCCCACGTTGCCTGGTGCTTCCCGGCTCCCTGGCAGTGCCAGGAAGCCAAAGGCACCAACCCGATAATTCATGGAAACGAGCACAGCGCCCTCAACTCTAGCCAGGAATCGTCCATCATACACATCAAGGGAGGTGGCCCCACTGTAGAAGCCACCCCCATAGATCCAGACCAGGACTGGTGCAGGAACCACTGGTCGGGGGGAGGGTGTCCACACATTGAGATATAGGCAGTCCTCACTTAGCTCTCGGTTAGGGTTCCACATTTCAGACCCTTGGAAACCTGGATACAGGTTGTCCACATATTGGTAGCAGACATGAGGAAAGGATGTGGCATCTAAGACCCCATTCCATGCCCGTTTGGGTTCTGGAGGCAAGAAACGCCTAGGTCCCACTGGGGGCTCAGCAAAAGGGATTCCCAGAAAGGCAGAAACAGGACCCCCTGGGGCACTGAGTTGGATCCCACGAAGCTTTCCCCCCTTTACTGTCACCAGCAGGTCAGGATCCTCAGTGGTTTCAGCCTCTAGCCCCCTGCCCAGGAGAAAGAGGAAGAGGAGAAGGGGTGGGGAAGGACTGTGGAGATTCAGTAAAGAGAGTCCAGTGGCCATCCTGGTGCCTACAAGGGTAAAGAAGGACAGGAGGTGAGATAGCCAAGGAGGGAAGGGGGGGGGGGCGGAGAAAGTCAGAAAGCAAAAGGGTGGTTAGGATTTTGTTAAAGCAGTTATCTTGAAGCGACAGAAGAGGAGGGGCAAACTGATAGAACCAGAACATTGGCCTCAGGCTCTGAAGGTCTAGTTACCTTCCTCTTTGGGTTGTGTAGCACCAGATGAAGCAGTGGAGGGGCAATATGCTACCCAAAGCCACAGCCCAGGGAGGGTGGGGCCAGAGAGAGTTTAGGGAAGTTGGGGGCCCGTAGCAGAGAGAAAAGACTCTCATGTAATTGCCCTGAGGACAGGAGTCCTGAGGTGGGGCCAGGAGCCTGAAACTTAGGGCTGCTTCAAACTCCTGCCCACTCCCTAGCCTTGCCCTGACCTGTTCTGGTCCCTGTCACAGAAGCCTAACTCAGTGCTGGTTCCTGTCAGCTGCTTTGCTCTTTCCTCTTCCCCAGAACCAGCTGCCCTCGGTGACCTGCTTCCCACTTCCCCGCCCTCCCCACTTTCCCTGTACTCTGCACTAGGACTGCAGTTCCAGTACCCAGCCGGCAAGGGTCAGACGCAGCCACGGACAAAAGTGCATCCTCCTACTTTCCCCCCACTCCCCATCTCCTCACCCTTTCCCCCTTCTCCCCTCCCCCGGCCCCAGAGCCAGAAAGGGTAGGGGACTCTCGGCTTTCAGCAAGGGCACAAGGGTTAGGAGTCTGAGGAGGACACCGGACGCCCGGGTTACTAACGAGTCCAGTGGTCCCCAGAGCCTGGAGAGGGGGTGGGGTAGGCGTAGGGGAGAGGGGAACGGACGGCCAGCCGGCCTCTATTTTGGGGACAGCAGCTGCTGCTGTTCCGGTATTTCCATCCAAGGATCAAAATTCCCCAGATCAGGACGGAAATCCCCCCACCCCTCCACCCCTCCGCCCCTCTCGCAGTCCTCTGAAGCCTGCGGGATCCCTGGCGAGGTTCTGAGCCGCGGAGGTGGGGCTGGGGTAGCAGGAGAGGAGGATTAATTAGGAAACCCGAGGAAAGGGGCTAATTATAACCCGGGGCTTCCGCTGACACTCCCCCCCTCATCTCAGCCCCCCAGCAGTAAAATAGAGATGGATTTCCTCTGGGGGCGGGGATGCAGGGAACCCTGGAGGTATCAGGAGACTGGGGGAAAGGAAGCTGGGGAATATTGGGAATAGAGGTCCCGGTTACCCTCATTGCAGTCCTGGCCCCACCCCAGGGACCTACTAGACTGGAGATAAAATGCCCTGGCCCTGGGAGGTGGCGGCCTCTCAAGGATTGCGAGGGCAATGAAAAGACTAGAGCGTCGGCCGGGGAGCGAAGGTGTGTGTGTGTGTGTGTGTGTGTGTGTGTGATGTGTGCAGGTCTTTTGGGAGGCAGGGAGGGGCGCTGAATTTACTCCTCCTCTGCCCTAGGTGAGGGCAGATGTGTTGGGGATTCTCGGATGGGCGGGCGAGGGCTTTAGGCCTGG
>NC_058133.1:252109124-252124496 GCF_016433145.1 Gracilinanus agilis | reverse complement strand
GAAGTATGGGGTGGGGGTGGGGCGGATGGTTTGTGTGAGTTGGAGGGAGTATGTATGGGGGTGTCGGGGGTGCAGGGGGCTATGCCTATTTGTATTGGTCAGGGAGTACTATGTGTTGAGGTAAAGGGCTGGTGGGGGATGTAAGGGGTCCGTGAGGGCCTAATGATGCTCGCAGACACCCGGATTGCGCCTTCCCAGATGTTTCAGAGTCGCTGGATGGGAGATGTGGGGGAGACCTGACTGGGGGGCGGGGGTCTTACCTGGGCCAGGCAGGCCGGGAGCAGGAGGCGGAGGAGCTTTCCCAACGCTGGCTTAGCCGGCTCTGACAGCCGCCGCCGCCTCCTCCCCGCCCCCAGCCTTTGGCACACACACACCCCCCCTCCGGGGCCGCTTGGGCTCCGACTCCCCCGCCCATCTCCACCCCCCTCCCCTCTGCGAGAGACCGAGAGACATACTTAGTCACACTTACAGTGACAGAGACACTGACACACAGGGAGGGGTAGACCCACTTATAGAGATAGACGTAACACCGACACAAACGATAAAACACAACTACACATACACACTGATAGAGATGATATAGAGTGAGAGAGACTTCGGCATGCAAGCTGACACGGTGAAAAACCCACAGTATGTCAGCCACGCACATCTTGACCCACAGTATGGCAGAGATGCAGACACAAGGATAGACACGCCGCCACACAGGGTGTTAGACAGTTCCGCCCCCACCTCCTTCCAACGAACACACAGGCCCGGGATACAGGGGCAGGGAAACTCGAGTCCTGTCTAGATAGTGGAAGAACTCAGACCTGGGAGGTCTTTCCATATTCTCCTAGCTGAATCAGCAGGAGGCCACCTCCTCAGGGGAGACGGGAGCCCATCCTAGAGGGGGGTGTAGAGGAGAGGGACCTTGGCCTCGGACACCTTGAGGGCAGAGAAGACTCGAAAGGCTGGACTGAGGAAACCCGTGGAGGAGGGATAAGGATGGACACCGGGGAAGGATAAGAACAAGAGGTACGAAGACTGCTTAGGAGGGTACGGGGTGTGTGTAAGGGGAAGGTATCTCAACCCCACCCAACATTGGAAGCCTGAGGAGGCTCCAGAGGCAGCTGGCTTGGGTTCCCCGAGAACGTGTGTATTGGGGGGAGGGGAGGGAATGTTCTCGGACCCTGGACACCAATCAGAAATCGACTGGTCCATGACATCACCAGGATGGGTACTCATTGGCCAATGCCACCGGCAGTTGGTAGGATCCGTCCCCGCGTGACCGTGACCACCTCTCCTCCCCCACTCTTCGGTTCTCACCCCCGCCCTCCCCCACCTTCCCTCATCTTCCAACCAACGGAAGCCACACGATGTCCCTGGTGGGGGAGGAGGTGGAAGCTTCTCACGACCCTAGGGGTCCCACCAGCGGCCAGATGACGCACCCTCACTTCCCGTGTCATCCTTTAACACCCTTAACACATCCCGGAATGGGGCAGCACGCAGACTATTTGTGTTGGAGGGAGAGACTACACGGCGGGTTAGTCCCTCTGGATCCTACCTGTCCCGAGCCCAGAGAGCGGTTCTGGGATGGGACAGTTGTGGGCCGGACCACCCACTCGTACCCAGTGCAGGTGTTTCAGAGATAGTCTGAGTTTAGCCAGTCACTACACACCTGGCCTGCCATGCCCCAGCCTTTCTCTTTAGGAACCTGAGTGCCCTCAAGGGGAATGCAGTATGGGAGGGAAGGGCCGAAGTTAGGTGAAGGGGGAGGCAAGGCTCGCTAGACCAGGGCAGAAAAGCCTAAGGGAAGCCTTGTCCCCTGCCTCCTGCTCCTCTCTCTAAGCGGGTCTCTCTTGCTCCTTCAAAAGTGGGAACCCCCTCCCCAGCCTCCTTTCCTGTCTTCTCTTCCGGGCTATTCTGGCTCCTGGCTGAGCTATCTGCCCCCCCCCCCCCCCCTCCCAGCCCTTGCCTAATCTAGTTAGAAACTCCAGCTAATGAGCCCCGGGCGACTCTCCAGAGGGCCAACCCAGGCCTGTTACTGGTTTTCGTCTCAGATATGGTATCTTCTCCCATCCTTCCCAGGCGTTGGACTCTGGGGTTCCTCTCCTGGATATGCTCAGTTGGGTTCTTGTCCCAGCTCAGCCTTTGCCCAACCTGGGCTCAAAGATGCACCTTCAAGCCCTCAGTTTCCCCTGGCTTCTCTTCTAGGCTGTGGAAAGCTCTTGGTGGATCCTGGGCCTTGGAGTACACTGGTTATTTTGGGGGTGAGGTGGGAAAAGGTCTCCAAGACTATCTCCTCC
This sequence comes from Gracilinanus agilis, assembly GCF_016433145.1. Taxonomy (NCBI): domain Eukaryota; kingdom Metazoa; phylum Chordata; class Mammalia; order Didelphimorphia; family Didelphidae; genus Gracilinanus; species Gracilinanus agilis. Next base: position 252,122,211 of record NC_058133.1, on the reverse strand, counting down.
TCCTTTCTCCTCCGACTACTCACTATGGATTGTTCCCTTCAATCCCACCTCCTGGGATTTCTGACTGATGTTGGAAGGAGTGGAAATAGGAGATCCTATGATCTGGAGTTGGAAGAACCTGTAGAGGTGATCTAGTCTTTCAATTTGTAGATTAGGAAGCTAGAATCTAGGAGGCCCTGAGTTCAAAAAATCTGGCCTCAATCACTTACTTCCTGGACAAGTCATTTAACACTAATTCCCTAGACTTTCCAGCACTAATTTTAGGACAAGGTTTAATAAGTAAGTGGCAAAGCCAGGATTGGAATCCAGGATCCTTGACTCTAAGCCAAATGCCTCTTTTTACTGCACCGAAGTATCAACATATATATACTGCCTCAAACCCTTAAGCACAAGATTATTATAATTTTGATCAGGTATTCAAATTATTGTTACTTGGGTAATGGAATTAAGTTTCAAATTAGAAATTATGGTAAAAAGTGTGTGTGGGAAGGGTATAGAGGGAAAAGAAGTTTACAGTCATTGATTTGCTATTAATTGTGCAATCTTAGTCATGTTCTCCAGCCTCAGTTTTCCCTTCTATAAAATAAAAAGGTTGGACTACATGAGCTCTAAGTACCCTTCCAAACATTTTGCTTGGGTAAATGAGAGTGACTTTAGCAACTGGGGCTGGTATCTATTTTAGTAGGTTCCAGGAGGAGGGAAATGGGGGTCCCCTACCTAGTTTAGGCAGTCTTCCTCGGGTTCTCTTATACATATATCTTCCATCTAAGACTCAATACTATGTATTGGTTCTAAGGCAGAAGAGCAGTAAAGGTTAGGTAATGGGAGTTAAGTGACTTGCCCAGGGTCACACAGCTAGGAAGTGTCTTGAGGTCAAATCTGAACCCAGGACCCCCTTTCTCTAGGGCTGGTTCTCAATCTACTGAGCTATCCAGCTCCTAGTACTCATATATTTTTTTTTTTAATTTTTTTTTTTTATTTTAAACCCTTAACTTCTGTGTATTGACTTATAGGTAGAAGAGTGGTAAGGGTAGGCAATGGGGGTCAAGTGACTTGCCCAGGGTCACACAGCTGGGAAGTGTCTGAGGCCGGATTTGAACCTAGGACCTCCCGTCTCTAGGCCTGGCTCTCAATTCACTGAGCTACCCAGCTGCCCCCTGTACTCATATATTTTTAAGAGCTCCAGGAACCTGGTGAAGGATGATTTTTTTTTTTTTTACCTTTAAAGTGCCTCTTGTTACTTCTGTTGACCCCATAATTACATGAAATCTTGGACAAGTCACTTCTTTTTGCCTTTATTTTAAAAATTAAGGACGGCTAGGTGGAAGAGTAGATAGAGCATCAGCTTATGTTCAAATATGGCTTGAAGACACTTCCTAGCTGTATTTGGTCTTAAAAATTACCTTCTGCTCCCTATTTCACAGTATTTGGGAGATTTGAAAAAGTGAATGCACATAGGATTCTTTGAATAGATCTATGTGTGCCAGCCCTTTGCTGGGGAGCTCCAGAAGTATTTAAATCTCACAAAACAAAGTGAGAAATGCTGAATGATTGTTCTCTTCTTCCTTCTCTTTCTTCCCCTAAATCTGCTGCTCCTCTTGCCCTCACTCTGTTACATCTCTGTTCCTGGCTTTCCCATTCACCTTGTCTCCTGCATTAGTAACTTTCATTTTATTTCTTTGATTCTTTTCTTTCTTGCCTCTAATAACCAATATTACGGTAGCAATCCAGGTATACATTAATTGTGATATTATTTTAAGAGTGCTCAAAAACGGACTCTTGTATGGCTAATGATTGATTTCTGGAATCTTGAGTTAAATTGAACCTCAACCTTGCCAAATTCCTAGCCCTTCCCTAAGGCTACACTCCGGAAGACTGGTCAGTTATCTCAGTCTCCTTCCTTTACCTACAATGATCAATTAACCTATGTATCAAACATCGCAGATGCCTTAGGTCATATCAGCTCCTGATCCAGGTGTTAGCTCTACCTATTTTTTTAGGTTCTGGCAGTTTGTATCTCCTGATTACCTCATAATGTTAATGTATCCAACCACTTGGCTCTCCCCTTCCCCCTATACTGTTGTAACCCCAATAAAAGGTACCTGTATGGCAGCTGAGAGAGAAGCTCTGAACCATCGAAGCTCTGGACCACCGGAGTTCACTCACTATCTGTCTACCTTATGCCAGAATTTTATTTGTCTGTGTGTCTTTATTCTCGCCTTATGTTCTCTCTCCATTAGTCCTTAACCCGTAACCCATTTTCACTCAGTCCTTGGTTCCCCTTTCTGAGTGTCCTACCCACTAGGAATTTTCGTGGAGCTGCTGGACGGCTTCAATGACTAAGACCAGAACTTAGCATAGTGCCTGGCACACGGTAGGGGCTTAAGAAATGCTTAGTGACTTGACCTATTTATTCCTTCTCTGACACATCTCTTTAACTGTTCCTCTTTTCTTCTCACTGCCACCTAAGAAGGCCCTCTCACCTCTGTTCTCTCCATATTGAGGTGCATGTTACTCTCAAAGTCATTTCTTTTTTTTATCATAAAATCCTGATTGTCAAAATTCTTTAATGCCTCTTTATTACCTCCTGGATAAAGACCAAAGTCTATTAAAAGATCTTCACGATTTGTTATCCTTCCATCTCTCCAGCCTTATCTGCTATCACTGCTTTCCATGTACCTTACCCTCCCAGCAGTCCTGGTGATATTTTTGGTGTCCTTTCACCCAACTCTCACTTCTGGCACCAAGAAACTATAGCATGAGCATCAGCCACACCCCAGTAAAACCATCTTGGCAGATGGGCTAAACTAGGTTGAGGATAATTGATAGGCTTCAAACCTGTCAATGAATTGGGGGGGATTGCCTACCCCAGGCATGGGAAGACTTCTTCCTGTGGGAGTGGACATACGAACAATTTGTTCTAGTGGCCAAGAAGTGGGCACTGTGGGACTTCCAAAGCGAGGTCAGACATTGAAGTCATCCACTGCATCCTGAGCTGTTGCCATTGGTCTTTATTTTGTCTTGCCACTGGACTTCCCTGACTCTGGAAGAAAGAGGGAGGCTGATGACTTTGTGAAACTCTGCCTCTCTTAAATCCAATTTACTCTCATCAAGATTTCTTCTCATGGCACCACAGTTGTTCTTCTAAAACAAAGGACAAATAGCAACAACTCAACAGGCAAACTAGGTTACTGTCTGACCCCCTCAGAGGTTCTGCACATATGTGCGTGTGCCCCATGCTTTACTATTCCCTGCACCTGAAGTCGGCTTTCTCCTTTTGTCTATTTGCAGACAGCTCAGTGACTCCACCTTTTTACCCTTGGGCCTTATGTAACACTTTGCAGCTTTACTAACCATGTCATAAACATTTTCTGTTATTACTATCTGTACTTGGGTGTTATTCCCACACTAATTTATAAACTGGAAAAGGACAAAGATTATGTTTTATCTTAATTTTTGTTACCCTTGTTAATTTTTCCTGACATTAAAGGGTTTGGTACATTTAGGGAGAGAAGTCTTGCTTTTCTTATTCGTTATCCTCACCCAGTTGATGATGATGTCAATGATATCTGAGAATATCAGCACCAAGTGTGGAATAAGATCACTAATCTCACTGATCTGGATTGTTTATCCATACTCAGGTGGTACCTGGGACAACTCACCCAACTGTGGTCCCTTTAAGGGTTTCCCCTCAGAAGTGCTCGGACTCACTAAGAAAAAATGACAGAAAGTGATAAAACAATTCAAGTAATAACACTCTAAGTTAACTATCGAGACAAAACTATCAAGACTATGTATATGAATACAACCTTAAAACATTCTTTACAGAAATAATGCTATTTCACAATAGTATTATGCTCAGAGAGGCTTCATCTTTCCGGAATTGAGGAAGGGGAGGAGGATGATTTCTTTGGAAAGTACTCTAGTTATCTCACCAATCCTTGTCTTTATCTAGGAAGCAAACATAATTGCAATTCAGCAATTCATTATCTTCGATCTGAAGAGCGTAGCTAAAGGTAGGGAGAGGAACAAAACATTTTGGTGCCCATTATTTCCTCGCAAGATAGCAAGATGGAGGACACCACACAAAAAAGAACTTTTTTCTCTCCTATTTCTGGTGTCTTCAGAAATCTTCAGGAAAACTCTTGCTAACTGTCCCAGGTTCAATGCAGTGGTGTCTTCTTGGCCACACTGGGCTCTACCCACAAAAATGCAAAGGAAAGCAACTTTGAAAGACAATTGTGTTCTGATCAACGCAGTGACCAATCACAATGTCTGAAGCCTGGCAGTCATCATGCTTTTGTCCTCTGTCGGAAAAGGAACAATCTATAGGTGCCAAATAAGGAGAACTACTGTTTTAATTAATAGCACTTATATATGGCAACTAATATATACCAGGCCCTGTGCTAAGCACTTTGTTTTTTTTTCCCCCTGAGGTCTCTTATGATTTTATTTTTTGTAATTAATTTATTTCTAAATATTTTTCCATGGTTACATGATTCATGTTCTTTCCCCTCTTCCCTGTCCTGGCTAAGCACTTTACATATTTTATTTTGTTTGTTCTTCATGACAACCCTGGGAGCCAATACTATTAATTATCCTCATTTTATAGATAAGGAAAACCAAGGTTAAGTGATTTGCCCATAACTACTATGGGTAGCTAGTGTCTGAGGCTGGATTTGAACTCGGGACTTCCTGACTCCAGGCCCAGAGCTCTATGTACTTCACCATCTAGCTACTATTGTCCGACCTGACCATCGTGTTGGTCTGTTTTGCTTAACTATACTTTCTTGAGATAGCATTAGGTTTTTTTTGGTTTATTTTGTGGGAGTGGTGATAGACAAGTGATAGTGATAGAATAAAAAAGAAAGGAAATCATTCAGGCTCAGGAAGGATCTAAAGGCAGAAAAACTTTCCTTAAAACAATAGAGGATTAGAAAGGTTTTGCATCTAAACTTGGGGCAAGTGAAGAGATTCCCCAAAGATCTTTGGGTAAGCCATCCCTCTCCCCAGAGACCTGACAGTTCATATGACTTAAAGTAATTGGTAATTATGACTATAAGAAATGACTTAAAGTAATGGTCCTGGCTCGAATGGGCCTTCCAACAAAGGCTTTTGTCAGTTGTGATACCACTCAATTCGCTTTCTGCAAAGAGATGCCTCTCTCCCTCTTTTCCCAGCCTTCCCTTGTGCTCCTGCTCCCTGATGCTTTCTTTGTTTCTCCTTCCCAGGAGAGAGTGCCATCTCTCGAGCAGCAGTGTACACTGACAGCATTGCTTCTCCTTCACACAAGGGGTCTGCCTCCTCACACAAAGGTGTCACTCTCTCCCATCATCCTGAAGCTCTGATTTTCCCATTCATTTATCTTAGCTTGTCAGTAGCTGGGCAATCTGCTTCCCATTCAGTCAGCACCTCCCTAAGAGTCTTCTGGGATTTTGGAAAGGTGTGCCTACTCTCCATTTGCCTCCCACCTTCCTGGGCAAGGTTTTGCACCATTCCAGGTTGCTTTGTGCAGCCCTTTAAAAGGGAGTAGAAAGAGCTAAGTGCTTCCCTGCAGGGAAGATTCTTACAGACTTTGAATCTTTCCAGTGCTTTTGCAATGATCCATATTTAATAAATATTTGTTGAATTGAGTTCAGTTAGAGAAGTTAAGTAATAGAATCCATAACCTCTGAGTTGTTCCTAAGGCACTAAGGCTTTGGACCCACTTTGGGAGATCTGCTTTTAGCTCAGAATCTCCACCCAGAATCCTGGGAATAAGAAACAACCCAACTCTGTCCTTCAAGGCATTGGAGCTTCCTTTCTTAAGCAGACAGTTGACAGAGAACAAGAACAGGCATAGAGACTGGACCTGTGATTTCATTAGTGTAGGGAATGCCTGATAGTGAAACATGCTACCAACGCAGATTGGCACATTCTCTGCAATTTACTTACAGGATGGAGAGGTAAAGTGTGTTAGCCAGGGTTACATGGCCAGTATGGATCAGAGACAGCATTTTATCTTAGATTTTCCTGACCTTTAAGCTGCCTCTCTTTTCCTTCTAATATGCATATCTGTCTCATAAAGGAAATTTGGTAGGATTCTTTTTCCTATTCTATTGGTTTATGTAATGTTGGAATTAATTGTTCTTTGAAGGTTTGATAGAATTCATTTATAAGTCCTGAAGCATTTTTCTTTGAGAGTTCATTTATGGTTTACTCAATTTCTTTTTTGAGTTTGGATTAGGTAAATCTTCTATTTCTTTTTCAACTAACCTGGTGTTTTATATTTTTGTAAGTATTCACCCATTTAATTTATTGTTGTTCAGTTGTTCAGTTCATTCTTTGCCACCTCATGGACCATAGCCATCCATAGTTTTTTCTTGGCAAGAAATACTGGAATGGTTTACCATTTTTTCCTTCTCCAGTGGATCCTGTTGTCAGGCAATCAGAGGTTAAGTGACACTGTTAGGGAAGTGTCTGACGCTGAAGCTGGATTTGAACTTCCCAACTGTAGGCCCAGTGCTCTAACCACCCAACCCCAGCTTGTTAATTTAATTTGTCAGTTTTACCAGTATTTTTATCTTTGGACAAAAACATTTCCAATGCTATCCATTATTTTTCTTCATTAGTTATTAATTTATCTTTCTGGTTTTCATTACTGGTAATTTTGTTTTCTTCTTCCTTTTTGCACAACAGTTTAGCCAATAGTTTATTTATTTTACTGTTTTAAAAATCCTAGCTTTTAGTTTTACTTATTCAATTTTTTTAAATCTCTGCTTTGATTTTCAGAATTTCTATTTTGGGGTTTTCTATAATTGAGATTTTCAATTTTGTTGGTTTTCTAGTTTGTTTCTTTTAGCTGCATATATAAACCATTTGCCAAATTCTTTTTTCACTTTTTTGTTTATGAAAACATTTAGAGATATAACTTTTCTTCTAAGGACTGTTTTGACTGTATCCTCCCAAAATTTTGGTATGTTGCCCTCATGTTGTTGTTATCTTTAAGGAAATTATCTGTATTTCTGGGATTTGTTTTTTGCCTGTTTTTTAGTTTTGTTTAGATTCCAATAATTAAAAAACAAACCTTGCCTTCTGTTTTTGAATCCATGCTAAGTATCAGTTCCAAGGCAGAAGAGCTATAAGGATTAGGCAATTGGGGTTTAAGTGACTTGTCCAGGATCCCACAGCTAGGACATGTCTGAGGTTGCATTTGAACTCAGGGTCTCCTATCTCCAGATTTGGCTCTCTATCCACTGAGCCACCTAGCTGCTCCTAATAATTTTTTAAAATAAATTTTATTGACATCTTTTGATTTTTATGTCACCATGGTTTCTCTCAGTATCTTTTCCCCTCCTACCCTTTCAGAGAGTAATTTATCCCATATCACAAATAGTATTTTTAAAGGCAAAAAACCCCCCCAAAACCCACTCCCCAGCAAAGCGGATCAATATTTTAAAAAGTCCAATAAGCAATATACAGCATTTGTGGGTTTCCTACCTCTGTGAAGGAGTGGAATGGGAATTATCTTCTCCTAACTCTTTTTTTGAGCCATGTTCTTTATAATTTACAACATTCACTTTCAATTTTTGTGTGTGGTTGTTCTTATCATTCACATTTGTTTCTTGGCTCTGCTTGCATCCCTGTGTATCAGTTCATTTCCAGTGGTTCCCAAACTTTTTTGGCTTACCACCCCCTTTCCAGAAAAAATATTACTTAGCACCTGGAAATTATGAAACTACTTATTGAACTCAGAATAGAATATAATACAAAAAAAGTATGGCCATCACTGCTTTCCTTGATCGCTGCAGCCCCCCCCCCCCAGGGGGCGGTAGCGTCCTCTTTGGGAATCACTGATTTAGCCCTTTCCATGCTTCTCTTTATTCATCACAATCATCATTCTTACAATATTCCATTACATTTAAGTAACATAATTATTAGCTTAACCATTCTCCAATTAATGGGCATCTACTTTGTTTCAAATTCTTTGCTTTTACAAAAAGAGTGGCTATAAATATTTTGGTGAATATGAAGAGTTTTTTTTTTTATCAGTAGCTTCCTTGAGGGTTCAAGCTACTTAATAGTAGAATCTCCAGGTCAAAGGGTATGGTACATTTAAGCTCCACCAAAAATACACTAGAGTGCCTATCTTCCAACATGTCCAACATTGACTTTTCCCATTGTTAGTTATCCATGTCAGGGTTGTTCTGATGTCCATTTCTCTTATTGGTGATTTGGAACATTCCTTTATGTGGTTATTGATAGTTTTCACTTTGAAGTCAATTTATTTGGCTCCTTTGATCACTTACTTGTTGGGGGATGGCTTTTAGTCACACACACATACATATATGACTATTACTTTATATATCTTAGATCATATGCTTATCATATACAAAGATACTTATTTGATACAAAGATTTTTCCCATTTGATTATTTACCTTCTTGGGTGCATTAATTTTGTAGAAGCTTTTCATTCTCATGAAAAGTTATTTATCTTATTTTCTGTAATTGCTTTTGTCTCTTGTTTAGTTAAGAATGCATCTGCTTGGGGCAGTGAGATAGCACAATGGATAGAGTACTAGATCTGGAGTTGGGAGAACCTGGGTTCATCTCTGGCCTCAGACACTTCCTAAATCATACAATCCTGGGCAAGCCACTTAACCCCAATTGCCTAGCTTTTGCTGCTCTTCTTAGAACCAATACTAAGACAGAAGGTAAGGATTTTGGGGGAAAAAAAGGTTACATCTACTATGAGAGGTATATTGTCTGCTTCTCATATATATATTTATGAGTTTTAATATTAAGATTAAATATCCATTTAGACTATATTGTGAAATATATGGTATAAAGTCTTTTTTTTTTAAACCCTTACCTTCTGTCTTGGAGTCAATACTGTGCATTGGCTCCAAGGCAGAAGAGTGGTAAGGGCTAGGCAATGGGGGTTAAGTGACTTGCCCAGGGTCACACAGCTAGAAAGTGTCTGAGGCCAGATTTGAACCTAGGACCTCCTATCTCTAGGCTTGGCTCTCAATCCACTGGGCCACCCAGCTGCCCCTAAAGTCTTGATCTAAACCCAGTTTCTGGTAGATTGCTTTCCAGTTTTCTCAGAATTTTTTTTTTTTTTTTTTTTTTTTTTTTTTTTTTATCAAATGGATAAGTAATTTAGGAATGTGTTCCAGTTCATTGAATACTGGCTTATTGAATTGTTTCTGATTCTCCCTTGTCAAATCTGTCTCCCTTTCTTTTTTTTTTTCTTTTTCTTTTTTTTAACCTTTACCTTCTGTATTGGAATCAATACTGCAATAGGGGTTAAGTGACTTGCCCAGGGCCACATAGCTGGGAAGTGTCTGAGGCCAGATTTGAACCTAGGACCTCCTATCTCTAGGCCTGGCTCTCAACTGTCTCTATTTCTTAACCAATACCAGATTGTTTTGAAAACTGTTGCTTTATAATATAATTTCCTTGATATTTTAGATCTTTTATTTTTCAAAATGAAATTTGATATTTTACAAAGTTTTATAAAATAATCTTTTGATAATTTTATTGAGATATCATTAAAAATGTAAAGCAACTTTGGGGAACGTCATCATTTTTCTTATCCTGACATGGTCCACCATGAGTACTGAATATTTTTCCAGCTATTGAAATTGTTTCCTTATTTCTTTAAGGAGTATTTTGTGTGCTTTGCTAGACTGATCCTCAGATATTTTATGTATTTTGTAGTTATTTAAAATATTTCTTTTTGTATTATTACCTTTTGGATTTTGTCTTTGCTATATAGAAATGCTACTTATTTCTGAGAGTTTATTTTGTAGCTTGTAAGGGCTAAAGCTGTTTCAATCTTTTGCTGATTTTCTAGGATTTACAAAGTAAACATTATATCATCAGCAAATAAAGAGTCTCTAATTTAATTATATCTTCAGTAACCCTTTATTGAATGTAATTTTTTTTTTTGCATTGGGTTGAATGTATTTGATTTTTATCATTTTCTGTTTTTGTAAGATTTTTAATGTCCATTGTATTAATATGGCAAATTTTTGTAAAGGAACCATGCATAGCTAAGAAATATACATACTTTTTTCTATTCCTACTCAATAAGTACTAGAGGTATAGCATATTTAATTTTTCTAAAATTCTTCAGGTTCTTAAGTTCTTTTTGTTGTTAGTTTTGTCTAGATCTGAAAAGTGTACATCAAGGTCTCCCACTATTTTTATTTGCCTGTATATTTCTCTCTGTAATTCATTTTTTCTTTTAAGGAAAAGATCATGCCATTTCATAATATATCAGCATTTATCCTAATTCATTATCTATGGCACACTTTTTTTTACCTTTAATGTAGTTTTCCTGTCTCTATGTTTCATTTAAGTTTGTTTTTGTCCCTTGTCTTGTCTGAGATAATGACAATTATCTCTGCTTTAAAAAAACAAACAAAAAAACCAAAAACAACTTCAACTGATGCATAATTGATTTTGCTTCAGTTTCTTATTTTAACTCTATTGTATATTTATATTTTAAATGTGTTTCTTGTAAGCAACATATTGGATTCTTGTTTCTAATCCAATTCTGCTATCCTCTTCCAGTTTGCAGATGAATTTTATCTCGTTCAAATTCCCAGTTATTATTCTATTTACTTATACTTTTTTTCCCTCTCTTTGCTTCCCACCCCCTCTGCTCAACAACAGTACTTTGTGCTTGATGCCATCAGTATCTTCTGCCCTGTCCCCCTTCTCTACCTTTTTCTTTTTCTTTCAAACCCCTGTTTGCTGCCTGAACTCTCAGGTTAGAGTTTGTTTCGATTACAATTATGTGCTAAAAAAAAAAATCTTCCCTTGAATCTTCCCTCTATTTCATCTTCTCTCTCTTTTTTCCCTATTTCCCCATTGAGTGAAATGTATTTCTACACCCAGCTCAATGGGATGTGTGTGAGTGTGTGTGTTTCTACCTGCTACTTTGACTATTTCATATGAAAGTTAGGTTCAAGTGCCACTCACCCACCCCTCTTCCTTATTTGTGTTGTCTTCTATTTGTGTATCCCAATTATGTAAGATATTTTCCCCTTCCACTTTCCTCTCTTTCCCACCTAGGGTATGCCTTTCTTCTTTTATAATCATTAAAACATAATAAAGTCACTTTGCTTTATTTGATGATTAAGACAAAAGAATTTAATCCTATTTGACTTCCTCTATAACCTCTGATGATATTATTATTCTGAACAGATACTTGTATCATTCCCCACTTCCATGAACGTAACCATTTTATCCTTCTTTGTTCCCTTATGATTCCTCATTCATAGCTATTTAAAAAAAAATTTTTTTTTTTATGATTCCTGTGTTTGCATTTAAAAGTTTCTACTCAACACTGGTATTTTCATCAGGAATCCTTAAAAGTCCTTTTTATTAAAAGTATATTTCTTCCTTTTATAAGATTACATTAAGTTATTCAAGATAAGTTTATTCTCGATGATTTGCTTTTTGGAATAATACCACATTCCCAATTTTTCTTTTTTGGTGATGGCAGCTAAATCTTGCTCTTTGATTCTTGAATTCTTTCTTTCTGACTGCTTACAGTATTTTTTCCCTTTGACTTGAAAGCTCTGGATGTTGCTGTTTGTTTTTTTTTTTCTTTTTCAGGAGGTGAATAGTGGATTGCTCTTATTTTCATTTTACTCTCAGGTTTTCAGAGATCTGGGCAATGCTCCTTCACAGTTTCTTGAAATATGATTTCTGGGCTCTATTCCTGGTCACGATTTTCAGATAGTACTTTATCTCTCCATGATCTACTTATCAGTTCAGTTGCTTTTATTATGAGATACCTTACATTTTCTTCTTTTTTTAAAATTCAGACTTTCTGCTTGATTTTTGATATTTCTTTTTGTTTCATGGTGTCAGTAATTTTTGTTTGACCCATTTTCATTTTCAAGAAGTCTGTTGTTTGAGTAAGGTTTTATATCTCTTGTGTGAAGTAATTAATCCTGTTTCTAAATCTTTCTTCCATAGCTCTCAATTCTTTCCCAATTTTTTCTTCTATTTATCTAATTTTATTTAAAACATTTTTAACCACTCTTAAACTCTTGCTTAGTTTCTTCTGGGAATTTAGTTGATCTTGTACCAGGCTGTGTATTTGAAGTTTTGCTTGAAGATTATTTAAGAGTTATTCTCTTCTTCTAGGTTTTTGTCTTGGATGTCTCCATCACTAAAATCTTTTGTTTTGTAATTTTTTTGTTTATTTATTCTTCAAGCCTCACTTCCCAAATTGGGTATTTGTTTTAGGGCCAAGCTTCACCACTTTTGGAGGGTCTTGCTTGGTCCTATTTTGTATTCTTTAGGGCAGTGACGGCAAACCTATGACACGCATGTCAGCACTGACACATGTAGCCATTTTTTTAACATTTATTAATATTCATTTTTAACATGGTTACATGATTCATGCTCCCCTTTCCCCTTCAACCCCCCCCCCGCGCCCTCCCCCACCCTTGGCCGATGCGCGTTTCCACTAGTTTTGTCATGTGTCCTTGAACAAGACCAATTTCCAAATTGTTGGTAGTTGCATTGGTGTGGTAGTTTCAGTCATGTCCACCCTGACCCATGCGTTCAAGCAGTTGTTTTTCTTATATGTTTCCTCTCCTGCAGTCCTTCCTCTGAATGTGGGTAGCGTCTTTACCATAAATCCCTCAGAATTGTCCTGGGTCATTGTATTGCTGCTGGTACAGAGGACCATTACATTCAATTTTACCACAGTATATCAGTCTCTGTGTATAGAGTTCTTCTGGCTCTGCTCCTTTTGCTCTGCATCAGTTCCCGGAGGTCTCTCCAGTCCGCCTGGAACTTCTCCAGTTTATTATTCCTTTTAGCACAATAGTATTCCATCACCCGCATATACCACAGTTTGTTCAGCCATTCCCCAATTGAAGGGCATTCCCTCCTTTTCCAATTTGTTGCCACCACAAAAAGCGCAGCTATGAATATTTTCGTACAAGTCTGTTTATCTATGATCTCTTTGGGGTACAAACCCAACAATGGTATAGCTGGATCAAAGGGCAGGCATTCTTTTATAGCCCTTTGAGCATGATTCCAAATTGCCAGCCAGAATGGCTGGATCAGTTCACA
>NC_058133.1:252080892-252099129 GCF_016433145.1 Gracilinanus agilis | reverse complement strand
CAAGAGTTAGAGAAAATTACAAAATGTAAATTAAATAGTTTTGATTATATTAAACTAAAAAGCTTTTATACAAACAAAAACAATGTAGTCAAAATCAGGAGGGAAACAACAAATTGGGAAAAAATCTTTATAACGAAAAACTCCGACAGGGGTCTAATCACTCAAATATACAAGGAGTTAAAGCAATTGTATAAAAAATCAAGCCATTCCCCAATTGATAAATGGGCAAGAGACATGAATAGGCAATTTTCAGGTAAAGAAATCAAAAGTATCAATAAGCACATGAGAAAGTGTTCCAAATCTCTAATAATTAGAGAAATGCAAATCAAAACAACTCTGAGGTACCACCTCACACCTAGCAGATTGGCTAAAATGAAAGAAGGGGAGAGTAATGAATGTTGGAGGGGATGTGGCAAAATTGGGACATTAATGCATTGCTGGTGGAGTTGTGAACTGATCCAGCCATTCTGGCTGGCAATTTGGAATCATGCTCAAAGGGCTATAAAAGAATGCCTTCCCTTTGACCCAGCCATACCATTGTTGGGTTTGTACCCCAAAGAGATCATAGATAAACAGACATGTACAAAAATATTTATAGCTGCGCTTTTTGTGGTGGCAAAAAACTGGAAAAGGAGGGTATGTCCTTCAATTGGGGAATGGCTGAACAAACTGTGGTATATGCGGGTGATGGAATACTATTGTGCTAAAAGGAATAATAAACTGGAGGAGTTCCAGGCGAACTGGAGAGACCTCCGGGATCTGATGCAGAGCGAAAGGAGCAGAGCCAAAAGAACATTGTACACAGAGACTGATATACTGTGGTAAAATTGAATGTAATGGGCTTCTGTACCAGCAGCAATGCAATGACCCAGGACAATTCTGAGGGATTTATGGTAAAGAATGCTACCCACATTCAGAGGAAGGACTACAGGAGAGGAAACATATAAGAAAAGCAACTGCTTGAACGCATGGGTCGGGACGGACATGATTGAGGGTGTGGACTCGAAACTACCACACCAATGCAACCACCAACAATCGGGAAATTGGTCTTGATCAAGGACACATGACAAAACCAGTGGAAAAGTGCGTCGGCCATGGGTGGGGGGAATGCGGGGGGTGAAGGGGAAAATAGGAGCATGAAACATGTAACCATGTTAAAAATGATTATTAATAAATGTTAAAAAAAAAAAAAAGACTCGATCTACCCCTCTTGGGTTTCTGCATCATAGGCTTGCCCTGGAGCTGAGCAGTCCAGTTATTCACAGTCTCAGGGCCCAGACCCTGGGAAAAGACTATTCAACTGAAAAAGTGGGGTTGGTATTTTAAAGAGAATTTTTATCTGATGGGCAATTATTAAAGTGCTCTTGCTGCAGAATTCACACACACACAGACACACACACACACACACACACACACACACACACACAATCTTTCTCTAGACTTTAGGAATGTAGCACTTGAACTCTATTACCAAAGGACCACTTGTGGGGGCCAGTATCCCATTTCCAACAATTTCTCAAAACAAAACAAAACAAAAAAAGCAGAAATGGAATAAACTAATCATCTCTTCCAAAGTGCCTCCCCAGGGCATTCCCTCTCCTATTGGAATTGTCAGCTCCTTCTGGTCAGAGCCAGTCTTGGATTTTGTATTTGTAGCCTGTCCTTCTACAGTGCTTGGCGCATAGTAAGCATCTGAGAAATGCTTTTTCATGCATTCATTATTCATTCTGATAGTGACTTACGTAAGCCTGGTGGTTGGCAGTTATAATATTTGTCTAGGAATAAGTGTGAAAAGTCTAAATCCTGTACTCTACCTTCAATATGATAATTATATACTCAAGTATTTACACTTGGATTTTCTACTTACATCTTGGTTTTTCCTCTCAGAATTTCTAATTTCCTTTCAAGGCTTAATTCAAGTGGACCTTCTCCAGAGGGTGACTGAACCACCTAACTGTCCTATTTTAGGCTGGCCAGGTAGGGCTGTTGTGGTTATGTTAACCAAACCAGAGGCAAATGGACCCTGGCAATCTCATTGTAAAAAACTATAATATCTTTAAGGGGATCATATAGTCTTTACATACCTTCTCATTTGATCCCCCAACAACCCTGTGAAGTAGGTACTGTAGACATTCTGTTTTTACCGATGAACAGGTAGGAGGAAATAGAGAGTTTTAGAGATAGGATTCAACCCAGAACTCTCAAGCCCAAGTTCAATATGTTCTTTCTACTATACTGCTCTGCCTACATTTCCTGTATCACTAAAAAAAAACCACAAACAAACTCTTACCTATTGTCTTAGTATCAATTCTAAGAACAGCAAGGGCTAGGGAAATGGGGTTAAGTGACTTACCCAGAAAATGTCTGGGGCCAGGTTTGAACCCAGGTTCCCTCCACTCTGGATAACTTTCAGTGTCTGGCAGTAGTGGCAGCATTGATAGATTCTTGGAAATAATCTGAAACCCTCTCAAAGAATCAAGCTCCCTAGAGTGTACTCCTTCCTCACCTTGACCTCTTGGAACCCCTGGATTCCTTCAAAGCTCAGATTAAGTGTTATCTCCCACCTATGATCTGTCTTGATTTCTCCCAATTGCTACTACCACAAATTACCTTTACTTATTTTGTGCATACTGGCATGTATACTTGTGGCATCCTCAATATTATGTAAGCCTCTTGAGGACAAGGATGCTTTCATTTTTGTCTTTGTATTCCTAGTGCCCTGTATGTGCATAACAAACAAATAAATGTTCATGGAGAGGCAGTTGAGTGGCTCAGTGGATAGAAAGCTAGGCTCAGAGACAGGAGATCCTTGTTTCAAATCTGGCCTCAGACACTTTCTAGCTGTGAGACACTAGGCAAATCACTTAATCTCCATTGCCTAGTCCCTATTGTTTTCCTACCTTGGAATTGATACACAGTATTGATTCTAAGACAGAAGGGAAGGTTTTGTTAATATTTTTTAAAAGTTTAGATTTTATCCTATCGACTTTTGAGTATTATTGAAGATTTCTTCCTCCCTCTCTTTCTTTCTTTTCTTTTTCTTCCTTCCTTCCTTCCTTCCTTCCTTCTTTCTTTCTTTCTTTCTTTCTTTCTTTCTTTCTTTCTTTCTTTCTTTCTTTCTTTCTTTCTTTCTTTCTTTCTTTCTTTCTTTCTTTCTTTCTTTCTTTCTTTCTTTCTTTCTTTCCCTTTCTTTTTTCTCTTTCTTTCTTTCTTTCCCTTTCTTTTTTTCTCTTTCTTTCTTTTCTTCCTTGAAAAGAGAGTGGAAGATCGGTATATGACATGGACTATAGAAGAGAAGGAACACCAGTTAGGAAATTGTTATCATCCAAGTTTGAGGGAATGACAACAAGAAGTGGGAGGAGATGAGGTTTAGAGAGACATTGTTTTGCCCAGTTTTTCTTAGTAACCAGATATGGCTCTGTCACTCAGAAATTTCTTCAAATGCCTTGTGAATCTGTTTACAATTCCTACCAGCCTCAACTCTTATGGAGGGTAATAAACTTCTTACGTTTATTTCCTGCTGGGTAAAATAGGACTTCATGCAACAATCAGGCATTCATTACATATCTTTTAGGTAGAAGGCACTGAGCTGAGTGCTGAGGATACAAAAACAAAACAATCCCGGCTCTTGAGTAGCTCACATCCTACTGGGGAGATACAAGATGTCCATGGGTAAATAAATGCAAGGTGACTTGAAGAGGGAGAGAGAACTAATGGATAAGCCTTGTAAAAAGACAGAGTCAGAGACAGGGGTGGGGTTAAGAGGAAATGCATTCCAAACTCCATTATGGTTTCTGGGAATACAGGAAAGTGGGAAATGATCATTGAATCTATGGAGACAGCTGAAGTCACCAAGGGAGGGTGTAGAGAGAGAAAAGGTCCCAGGACTGTCGGGGGTTAGAAAATAGAAGATGAGTCTCCAAAAGAGAATGAGAAGTAGTGATCAGGAAAGGAAAGAGGGAAAACCAAACCAAACCATCTTAGAATCAATACTGTGTATTAGTTTCAAGGCAGTAGAGCAGAAAGGGCTAGGCAATGGGGGTTAAATGACTTGCCCAGGGTCACACAGCTGGGACGTGTCTGAGCCAATTTGAACCCAAGACCTCCCATCTTTAGGCCTGGCTCTCAATCCACTGAGCCACCCAGCTGCCCTCTGAGCAATTTTTTTTAAAAATTGAAATTGGCTTACCTTGTTGACTTTTTCTATAGTTTTGAATCAAAGTAAGGCAAGGGAAGGGAAGGCAAGACAAAGCAAGGAAAAGGGGGAAGGGAGAGAACAGAGAGGGAAGGGAAGGGTTAAAAAACAAAACAAAACAAAAAACAAAAACAAAAACAA
Source organism: Gracilinanus agilis (assembly GCF_016433145.1). Lineage (NCBI taxonomy): Eukaryota > Metazoa > Chordata > Mammalia > Didelphimorphia > Didelphidae > Gracilinanus > Gracilinanus agilis. The sequence goes on along the minus strand of NC_058133.1, from coordinate 252,094,793 downwards.
AACAAAACAGATCTTCAGTGTGGTTGCCCCTTAAATAGCTGTTCTGACAGAGTTGCAATCTGCTTTTCAACTATTTCTTTTAGAAGTCCTCAATTTGAATTTAGCTTCACACACTAGATGTATGACCCTGAACAAGTCACTTAACTGCCATCTGCCTTAGTTTCCCCATCTATAAAAAGGGTTTGTTGGGAGGCTCAAATGAGATAATATTCGAAATCACTTTGTAAGTGCTTTATAAAGGGCAGTCATTATCTTGCTGTTTCCTGCACTGCTCCACTGCCTCATTTCATTTTTGTCTTGTCTTCTAGGCTCCTGTTTTATGAACCATAGCTTGCAGTGGCTTTAGGGCTTTTTTCATCTGAATCTGTGTTTTCTGCTCTTTTTAACCCTTACTTTCTGTCTTAGTAACAAGGCAAGGGCTAGACAAACAGGGTTAAGCGACTTGCCCAGGGTCACACAGCTAGGAAGTGTCTGAGGCCAGATCTGAACCTGAGTCGTCCTGACTCCAGGCCTGGCTCTCTACCCATAGTGCTGCCGAGCTGCCCCATCTGTGTTTTCTTTCTAGCGTCTCTGCACCGGCATTCTTCCTCTCCAGAATCTGCATCATCTGGGCTTCTTCCTCCCGGCCCCTGGCAGCTTTCTGTCAAGATCAAACTCAAACTCAGCAGACAGCTGCAAGCTCATCCAGCGGGAGACAGTGCTCGAGGTGGTGGTGGTGGCCACCACGACTGCTCCTTCTGATTCCCATCAGCATGTTCCAGCTGGTCCCAGGCGTTTGTTCTTTTTAATGGCATCTGTTTTACCGCCCAGATTCACATTTCAGCTTCCTATGCACTTATGGGCCACCAGGACATGGGCCTTTCCACCTCTTAGAGAATTGCCTTCCGCAGCCCCCCTCCAGCTGCAATACTTCCCGGAAATACCCTTTCAGAGCCTCCTCCTGCTCCTCCAGACTCAGGCTGCCCTTAGCACGGAGGCTCTCTTAGGGGCTGAGGATGACTTAATAACAAGAACCAACATTTATAGGGTATTCACTATCGTGTCAGGGGGTGTACGGGATGTTCCGGGAGGACGAGCGCCTCTGTAGGGAGTGCTTGCTGAGCTTTTTTCGGGGTCCCCTTGTCCCCCTTCTCTCACCTGGGACAACCTGGTAAAGCTATCTGAGCAGACAGGCTAAGCCAGACTGAGGGGAGCCAGGAGGCCTCGGGGTTGCCCTCCCAAGCATGTGGAATGGGCCAATGCGAATAATTTGTTCCAGTGGCTGTGGAGGTGCCTGAAAGTAGGGGCTGCGAAGTGCTCAAGAGCTTGGTGAAACATCAATGATGCCAAGGCCATCTGCAGCATCCCTGGCCGCCATCCATCATCCTGATATTTGCCTTTCTACTGGACTCTGAAAGAGTCAGTGAGGCTGAAGACTTTGTACAACTCTGTAGCACTTAAATCTAGTTCATGGGAAAGTCACCTCATGGCGGCATTGAGCCTCTTTGAAAATGAAGGACAAAGCAGGCAGCTGGGTGACTCAGTGGATTGAGTAGAGATGGGAAGTTTCAAATCTGGCCTCAGTACTTCCTGGTACTTCCTAGCTGTGTGACCATGGGCAAGTCCATTGCCTAGCCCTTACTGCTCTTCTGCCTTGGAACTAACACACAGTTGGTAAGGGGTTAAAAACAGACAAACAAAAACAACTATGCTCCAGACACTGCTAAGTGCTTTACAATTATTTTCTTAACTTCATTCTCACAACTCTGGGAGAGAGGTGTTATCATCATTCCTATTTTATAGGTGAGGAAATTGAGGCAAACAGCAGTTAAATGATTTGCCTAACGTCACACAGCTTGTCTGACACGTCTGAGATCAGACTTAAACTCTCTCCCTGTGTGGTTTTCTCCTCTGAGTTCAGAGTCTCCTCTAGTGTAGACTGTCCCATACAGTGTCTCTTCTGGGTTGACTGTCTCCTCTTGGTTCAATGTTTCCTTTGGATCGACTGTTTCCTTCACATACCATGTCTTCTTTGGGTCAATTTCCTCTTTAGAGTTCAGTTACTCTTCTGTTCCTATCATCAGCATCTTCTGTGATGCCAAGGTAGAAAAATAATCACCTCTCAGTTCAGAATCTCATTTACATTCAAGGCTTTAGATTTCTTCTGTTGGAGGGGATCATTGTCCTCTATCCTTGAGTCCAGCTCCTGGTTGCTAGAAATCTTTTTGCTATTTTCTTCCTTTGTGAAGTTCTCATGAAATTCTACCCTTTGTTGTGCATTGAGGGTCCTCAAAATATGTTCCTGTCCTTTGTTTCTCTCATTGCAGATACAGTCACTTACTATTCTGGGCATGCTGGTCCTGTGTTACCACCAATTAGACTCCCAGGTTTTCTGATCTTTCAAAAAAATTTTCAAAAATCTTATCTCTGAATATTTGGTTGCCTTTTCTTTGGAAACCTTCTGTTGCTGTCAGGCTCTCTCTCTCTAGTTGCAACTGAATGTTATTATTAGTCTTATTAGTCCAGTTTCCCTGGTAACCTGGCCATTGAGCAGAGAGGGGAAGAGAGAAAAGAGTACTTATTATTTTCTTCCTCTAAGAATGATTCCCTCAGAGGCCAAGAATCCTTAGTTCTCAAATGTGGAGTCTTCACCACTAAACTCCAGGAGAGGGCAATATTGAGGGAGTCAAGGAAGGGAACTAGGGGGATAATTCTATGTGATAACAATATTAAAGAGGAAAAAGTACTTTGAAAGCCTTTAGGTCAACATGGTTATATACTTAAGCAAAGGATGATATAAGCAAATTAGGGGAGCACAGACTATTTTTCTTGCCAGATTTATGGATAGGGGAAGAATTTATGATCAAACAAGAGATAGAGAGCATTACAAGATGTAAAATGGATGATTTTGATTATATATATATTTTTTTTTGCACAAACAAAACCAGTGTAGCCAAGTTTAGAAGGGAAGTAGGAAACAAGGGAACATTTTTACAGAAGTTTTCTCTGATAAAGTCTTTATTCCTCAAATATCTAGAGAACTGAGTCTAATTGATAAAAAAAAAAAAGTCATTCCCCAATTGATGAATGGTCAAAGGATATAGACAGCTTTCAGATGAAGAAATCAAAGCAAGCTATAGTTATATGAAAAAATGCTCTAAATCACTCTTGATTGGAGAAATCCTCACTTCATTGACGAATATGGTAGTAAAGGAAATTTACAAATGTTGGAGGGGATGTGGAAAAATAGAGACACCAATGAGCCATTGGTGAACCATTCTGGAGAGCAATTTTGAACTATGCCTAAAGGGATTACAAAACTTAACCTCAATTTCCTAGCCCTTACCTCTCTTCTGCCCTGGAATTGAAATAGATTCTAAGAAAGTAAGGGGATATTGTTTTTTTTTTTGTTTGTTTGTTTTGTTTTGTTTTTAATCAAACAGAGGATTGTATATTTTATCCTTGAGGTAACAGGGAGCCATTAGAATTTATTGAATAGAGAAGTGACAATCTGGTGGCTGAGTGAATGATACTAGAATTGGAAAGACTTAAAGCAGAGAAATCAATCAGAGGACTACAGTAGTAGTCTAGGTGTGACATGGTGAAGGCTTAGACCATGTTGGTGGCCATGTCGGAGAAGAGGGTTTTGTACAGGAGAGATATTGCAAAGGAAGAAATGACACAACTTGGCTTCGCCTTCAGTTGATCACTGCATTGATCAGAGTTCTAAAATCTGACAAAATTGTCTTTACAATTCTGTTCTTTAGAGATTGGGCCTTGGGTTTATTCATTTCACTCTGCTACAGTTCCCAAATTTCTCTGTAACTGTGCTCTTCATAATTTCTTGCAGTACAACAATATTTCATTATGTTCATATACCATAATTTGTTTAGCCACCCCTCGGATGAAGGGCACTTCTGTTTCTAGTTCTTTGCCACCATAAAATGAATAGGTACAAATATTTTTGTATATAATAGGCAGTGATATGCCTATTAACCCACATCTACAAGATTTCTCATTTTTCTTTTTTGGTCATCTCTGCCAATATGATGGGTATGAGTTGGAGTTGTTTCCAACACATGAAAAAAAATTATTTCTTTTGAGATTCTTGAAGTTTTTCCAGATGAACTGTTGTTTTTTCTAGCTCCACAAAGTAATTCTTTGGAAGTTTGAATGGTTTGCCATTTAAATTAGTAAATTATTTTCAGCTTACACAGAGACAATTAGTATTTTTCAGTCTGTCTTTCTTTTTGTAGAAGTATTTTGTAATTGTATTCATTTAGTTCCTGAATAAGCACTTAGACTCCCAAGTATTTTCTACTTTCTATCATTTTCCATGATGTTTTTCTTTCCTTTTGGTTTTGTTGGTAAAATGCAGAAATGTTGATGATCCCAATGTATGTATTTTATGTCTTGTAATTTTACTGAACTTTGTTTTTTTTAGTTAATTTTTAATTGTGCACAGGAGTTAGAACACATGCAGAGTTTGAGTGATGCAATGCCCCAGCTAGAAAAGGTTAGGACCCTGCTTCTGGGGGAGTCATCATGATCTGGAATAGAAGTATTTTGCACAGACTTTGGAGCATGGGTAGACATTCTTTAAAGGGTTTCAGTCTGCTGACCCCATGGTAGAAAGTAGCTGCCTCTTTGATTGGTTGCTATGATAAAGCTCCAGCTAGGTCAGTTATTCAGAGAGCCTTAGGTGGCTTATCTTCTCTATCTTGATTGTACTTTTGGTTTTATTTCTCTTTGACTGATTTCTTCCTGCGAAATGGCATCTAGTAAGAGACAGGGTTGTATAAGAGAAGGGGCCTTGTGCCCTCCCACCATCCCAGGCCAACATATGGCCTCATGAATACAGTCCTCAGTTCTTTGCCTGCCTTACCATTTGTTCTTTCATTTTAGGTAAAGCAAGATGGAAGCTGTGACCTTGTGAATTTCAAAAGACCTTTGATAAGCTTATTAGTTTCAAGAGTCTTGAGAGTGAGCCATCTGGGAATCCAAGAGTCCAGGAGGCTAGGAGTTGAGCCCATGCCAGGTTTAGTAGTCAACCCAGCATCAGTGCCCAGAAGACTGAAGAGTGACCTTCAAGATCCAGCCCAGGGGTGGCTCAGACCAGGATTCAGACAGCACCAATGAACTTGGTGGGGCCAATACTATGTGAAAACACATTAAGTCTAAGTCCCCCCCAGAAATCAAGTAGGTATACAAGAAAATGTACCCTTTCCCCAGAATTTGGGGGAAATTTTTTGTGTCTGTTATTCTATCTTCAAAGTAAATATCCCTTTAGAAAAATTAATGGGGGCAGCTGGATGGCTCAGTGGATTGAGAGCCAGGCCTAGAGACAGGAGGTCCTAGGTTCAAATCTGGCCTCAGACTCTTCCCAGTTGTGTGACCCTGGGCAAGTCACTTGACCCCCATTGCCTAGCCCTGTAACAAATAAAATTAATATAGGATATATATAAAAGATATTAGGGTTTAAAAAAATTAAAAAAAAAAAGAAAAAAAAATTGAAATGCATTGTAGGAGGTCCTATCTTAGATTGCTGAATATTTTTCTACACTTAGTTCTAATACCACCAAAAGTTAACATGACAGGGAGAAAAGAATATGAAATTGTCTGTTTGGCATTTAAAGTCTTTTTCAAAATGATCCCAACCCAACTTTCCAACCTTATTATATACATCAACCTCATTCTTGCACATGATGGTGGAGCCAAACTGGTTACCTTACTCTTTCTCATACATAGCACTCTTTCTTTCATATGCCTCTGCACTGACTGTACCATCCTTGGAAAGAATTCTTTCCTCACTACCCCCTCTTAGAAGTTCTAGTTTCCCCTCAAGGCTCAACCAAAATGCTTTGCCCAGTCTTCTAAATGCAGCTTTGCCTAGTCCTACCCGTAGCTAATGCCTTCCCTTCTGTGAAGTGATTTTATATCTATTCTGCATTGTTTCTCCATATAAGATTGTAAGCTCTATGAAGGCAGGAACTGTTACATTTTTATCTTTGTATCCCCTTTACCCAAAACAATACCTGGAGTATAGTGGATCTTAATAAGAGCTTCTTCTTCTTCTTCTTCTTCTTCTTTTTTTTTAAACCCTTAACTTCTAGTGTCTTGGCTCCTAGGTGGAAGAGTGGTAAGGGTGGGCAATGGGGGTCAAGTGACTTGCCCAGGGTCACATAGCTGGGAAGTGTCTGAGGCCGGATTTGAACCTAGGACCTCCCGTCTCCAGGCCTGACTCTCAATCCACTGAGCTATCCAGCTGCCCCCAACCCTTACCTTTTTTAATAACTTGTTTAATAGATTTTGCTCTAGCCTATTTTTTTCTTTTTTTCTTTTTTTTTTTTAACCCTTACCTTCCATCTTAGAATCAATACTGTGTTGGGAAGGGCTAGGCAATGGGGGTTAAGTGACTTGCCCAGGGTCACACAGCTGGGAAGTGTCTGAGGCCGGATTTGAACCTAGGACCTCCCATCTCTAGGCCTGACTCTCAATCCCCTGAGCTACCCAGCTGCCCCAATAAGAACTTCTTGACTGACTAATTGATTGAATTATTGCACAAACGACCTAGGAAGTCTGATTGTGGAAAAACCAGGATTGGTGAGTAAGGGAAGAATCCAGCCAGGAAGGGCTTGACACTTCAAGGTCACTGCTAGATCTGCCAGGGATCTGCCTATCTCATTTGAGAGTCAGGCTGAGTCTCAGACACATACTCTCAGACACACTGCCTAGTCTAATATGGGACAGCTTTCCTCAGTAGTTGTCATTCTCAGTAATTGGCTGAGCTCCAACTGACAGGTAGCCATTTTGTTTAGAATTATCTTTCTCAGAGGCACTAGGAGAACATTCTGTTGGGAACTGACACTCTGCAGTTCCGTTGGGGGGGAACAGTGGAAGGTTCTATTTCACTCTCTTTCACTCAGCTTCCATTCTAAAAGCTGCTGCTCAGCCTAAGTACTTATTAAAGTGGCAGGGAGCAGTAGTTTTTGTTTCTACTGGGCAAAGCCACTAGAAGAGTCAGTGTTATCTGTAATAGAGCCTGTTAATACTACAAATAGGGGATTCTGGTATTATATTTCTCTAATCCCATATGTTATTCTGGTGGCTATGCCAGATTACCTACACGATTGCTTTAAGGTTGAAATGGGTTGAAAAACCTATCACTGAGACTACTATAAGATGGACTTTGTCTTATGTTCCATCAATGTTATTGATTTGGGGTATTCTTTTTGTATTTGTAAAAGGTTTAAAAATGGTGTTAAGGAAATACAATGGTTTTGGAAATAGAGAACTGAAACAATTGGTTATTGCCCTGCAATTTAAAGTGGACCAGATAGAAACAACTTGTGTGGAATTAATGAAAGTCAATGGGATGGTACACGGAATAAATCAACAACAAGCACCTACAAAGCTACAACTAGAAGCTGAGGCTTTGGAGAATACTCCAGCTAGAATGTGCCCTTTAAGAGAGGTACCATATATTACAGCAGACCATGGCATTGTTCATATTAGACAACATAAGAATTTCACACAAAGTGAATTCGACTCCTTAAAGAAAAGAATTCCTAAATATGAAGAACTGATGCAGGCAGTGAAGGAATTTGAAAGGATTATAATATTTGACCCAAATTTTCAGGATTTTGATCATCTTTTAGATGAGATTTTAACAAAAATGGAGAAGCAACAAATAATGGAGCAAACCAATAGCAATACAGCTCTTACTACTTGGTTACCTGAATATAATGATTTGGAAATGAATTCAGTAGAGAATTATAGACAACTTGGCATAGCAAGAGAATCTGTCCTGGAAATTATGAGGGCAAACTCCAAATGCCCTGGGACATGGTCCAAATTTGAGAAATTAAGACAGGAGAAAGGGGAAACACTGGCTAGTTTCTTAGATAGAATAATTGATTGTGGGGAACTTTGGCTTGGATTAGATTTAATGTCTCATGAAAATGTGAGTCACATCAGGAGGCAATTTGTGAAGAATGCCTGCCCAGTGGTGAAGAATTTTTTTAGGAGTAATTGCCCTAACTGGTTCACCGTGGTTTTAGATGAATTAAAGAGAACAGCAACATATATTTATCAAGATGAATTAGATAGGCAAACAGAGGATAAGAGTGATGTGCTGGACATAGGTCAGAGGGACGCTGCCAGGTTACTGTGCTCTCCTTCAGCTACACAGATAGGAGCCATCGCCCTGGAACTTGGACTTAAGACATTGAGATACCCACACACGTTCGTTCCATGAGGCTGAATGCTGGATTCTGCAAGGACAGAGCTTTTCAGGATGTTCAAGCTGCTTTACTTCTTGTCACACAATGATCAGCTATGAATGACTCAACAATACAGTGATCCAAGAAAATTCCAAAGGGCTTAAGCTGAAAAATGCTATCCATCTTAGAATTGACTGATACTGAATGCAGATTGAAATGGATGTTTTTCACTTCCTTTGGTTTTTTTTGGTGGGGGGGAGTTGGGTTTTTTTGGTCCGTTCTCCTTTGCAATGTGGGTAACATGGAGATAAGTTTTGGATGACTGTACACATATAAATGTTTTTCTTAAGATGAGGAGGAAGGGAGGGAATTTTGAACTCTAAAATGATTTTTAAAAAAGAATGTTAAAAATTGTGAAACTGAATTGTTAAAAATTGAGAAAAAAAGACTAAACTTTTTTAAAATTTTACTTTGTTTTATCTTTGCATAAACGCCTTACTGCAATAATGTCTTTTCAAAGCTGAAAGGGAGCTGTCAGTGATTATTAGCACAAAGGGATCCCCTTTGTTGGATTAAATCAAAAACATTGCTGCTTAAAGAGGTGAGAGGTGGGTGGCAGGGGAAGAGGATAGCTCTTCTGGAAAGTATGCAAACCTTATTTCTCTGGGTAATATCTCTGAGAGAGCTCTGGAGGCCATTTTCCCCAGGCAAAGAGATTAAGAGGGAGTTTTGTCAGGTTTCTCCCTAGTGGGCATTTTCAGATCTCTGCCAGCTCCTGGGATCTACCTCCCTTAAGACCATATTTTAGGAACCATCAGGATGAATTGGAATATACCAGAGGCTGGTGACCAATATTGTGGAGGGAATCAAAACTCTGCCATAGGAAGAATGGTGGAAAGAATGATATATGTTAACTTGGAGAAGAGAAGACCTGGGTAGTTTAAAAATGATGGCTGTCCTCAAGTATGTAAAGAGCAGTCAGTGCTTATTTAGCACCTTACTAACATGACCAGGCACTGTGCTAAGTCCTGGGAACACAAGGATAAACACAGTCCCAGGCCTTGAGAAACTTACAGTGTAATGGGGAAATACGCAAACAGCTATTTGACAGGTAAGGAAATTGAGATAAACAGGGTTAAATGACTTATCCAGGGTCACAGAGCTAGTAAGTGTCTGGGGCTAGGTAAGAACTTGGGAAGATGCCCTTCTGACTCCAGGCCCACTGTGCTACATACACTGAACCATCAAGTTGCCTTCCTGCACCCCCCCCCCCCCCCAGGATATATACAGAGACAGGAAAAACTTCTTGCAGCAGATAGGATTTGAACTGAGACTGAAATTCAATTTCAGTTTAACTCATTAAACATTTAAGTGCCTACTATGTGCCAGGCACTGTGCTAAGCACTGGGGGATACACAAAGAGACTCTAGTAGAGTAAAAGGAGTTTACAATCCAATGGAGGAGACAACATGCAAACATATTATAAAGGAGGATAAAATAGAAATAACTAAAGGGAAAGCAATACAATTTGAAAGGATTAGGATTCCTGGGGAAAGTGGGATTTTAATTGGGATTTAAAAGAAGTTAAGAGAGGTCAGTCTGAAAGGAGGAAGGAGAGTGTTCCAGGCCTGGGAGACAGCCAGAGAAAATTCCCAGAGCCAAGAGATGGACCTTCTTGTTCACAGAACAGCTAGGAGGCCAGTGTTGGGAAGTAAAATATAAGATGACTGGAAAGATAGGAGAGGCCTAGGTTATAAAGGGCTTCAAATGCCAAACGGAGCATTTGGTATATGTTCTAGAGTCAACAGGAAGCTACTGGAGTTTATTGAATTGAGGAAAGGGGGTTGAAATGAACAGACCTGTATTTTAGGAGGAAAGGCAGGAGGAAGAAGCCAGAAGAAAGCATTCTAGGTATGGGGGACAGCCAATGAAGAGGAGCTTGAGTGTCCATGCAAGGCAAGAAGGCTAATGTTGGATCATAGAGCATGTAGAAGGGAGCCCAGTGTAAGAAAGGTGGGAAGGGGTCAGGGCGAGGTTTTAAATGCCAAACAGAACACTTCATATTTACTCCTGGAGATAATAGGAATGGCAGGGGCAGGTTGGGGTTGCCATGGTCACACTTGCCCTTTAGGAAAATCATTGGCTACTGAGTGAATGATGGCCCAGAGTGGAGAGACACAAGGCATGCAGACCAATCAGAAGTTTATTGCAAAAGTCTAGGCAGGCAATACTAAGGACCTGCACCAGAGTGTTGGCTATGTAAATGAAGGGAACTGTTATATTGAATCTCTGGGAGCTTGAAGTTCACCTTTGATTGACAAATAAGTCAGTTGTTCCCAGGGAGGCATGCGAGAGGCAGGAGGGGGCAGTTGAGAATCCTGAGGAGATATTCTGGGTCTTTGACCTGTGCTGAGGCTGGAGATCGGTGGATCCTGGTCTTGGAGTGAGAGGGTGCAAACATCTCTCTGCAAACTCTTCCTGTACTTCCTGTACCGGTTTCAACCTGTACTTGACCACCACCTTGGTGTCTACTGCCCCTAGATATTAGGAGTTTCATCATCTAGATATCTAGGTTTCCCAGGGCCCGGGAGGGATCCAGGAAGTGGGCAGGAGACGAAGAAGAGGGTGGAAAGGGTGGACATAACTCAACTGTTAAGGCTGAAGATCTACAGAAGAAGAAGCTGAAGATTTCCCAGCAGTTTACCTACTCTGGTTTAGTCCTGGCCAGGCTGAACCAGAGGGAAGCTACATTGATTCTTCATTTGCCAGCAGTTGAGAGTTTCATTAGTAACAATTAAAGTAGGGTCTCCTATACCACAGTCCTTTACCCTTATCCTTCCTGTTTAATATATAAAGTTTAAAGTACCTTCCTAAATCGGTTTCAAAGCTTGTTTGGGAAGGGAGACAATGCAGTCAGAATATTGTTGTTATCCTAGCTGAAGAGCTCAAATCAATATATCAATTAACCCCAGGTGGGTCCTAAAGGATAAACCTTTTTTAACCTGAAGGATCCTGCCTGGGCAACTGTTATAAAGGAGAAGTGTCATCTTATTCCTCTCTGTACATCATTTCTACCACCTCAAATAGATACAAGAGACCTCCCATAATTATAACACAACATAGAGATGTTGTGAAGGTAACAAAGAACAAATTAAAAAAAAACAAAACCAAGACCTGGCAACAGATTGGATATATGGTGTATGAGAGAAGAGAGTCCGACACAGATTTCGAGCCTGGGTGGCTGGGAGTTAAGCAAAGTTTGGAAGAGAGGAGAGTTTGGGTAGAAAGAGAATGAATTCTTTTTCAGACATGTGGAATTTAAGCTACTTATGGTATGTCCAATTTCAGATGGCTCTGAGTTGGTTGGTAATGTGAGACTAGAGCTTAGGAAAGAAATTAGGGTAAGATAAACAGTTCCAGCAATCATCTACCTATAGATGATGATTGGGAACTGATGGTATTAAGGGAAATGGTATAAAAGAAGAGGATCTAGGCCAGAGCCTTGGGGGACACCTCCAGTTAGTAGGGGTGACCTGAATAAAGAACCAGCAAAAGAGAGTAGTGTAATGAAAACTTGAGAGAAGAGAGGTATTCAGGAAAGTATATGAGAAGAGGTTGATCAAAGAAGGAGAGAAGGAAAGGAAACAAGCATTAAGTACCTACTATGTACCAAGTATTATGCCATACAACTGATGAATGTCATTTTGCTTGATTCTCACAATCACCCTGAGAGGTAGATACTGTTATTATCCTCATTTTACAGTTGAGGAAGGTGAGGCAGATAGATCCTGGGTGAACAGTATTAAAGGTTGCAGACATGTCAAGAAGGATGAAGATTGAGAAAAGGCTGTTAGGTTAGGCAAGATCTTTGATGACTTTGGAGAGAGTAGCTTCAGTTGAATGGATATATTGGAAGCCAGATAACAGAGGAGAGAAAATGTAAATTAACTCTATTCCCACTCCAACTCAAGTTGATAAGTAAATGAGAAAAACCTTTTTTAATATGTATTTTGATTATTATGTTTTTGATCTTCACTCTCTGTTTCCAACCTCTGTCTCCAACCTCCTCTCCTAGGCTTAAATAAAATCGAAGTTACTGCTCATATTACTTGTTATAGTAGCAAATATTGATACAAAGACATGAATAAATATTGACAATGCATTGGCAGAGCAATATCCAGAGCCTCAGTCACTTCTTCACTCTTCACTCTTCAAAAGGGACATGAAATAGCATTCTCTTGACAATGCTGCCCATGACTCCTCTTCAATTCTAGAAAGAAAACATAAGGATCGTCATTTAGGACTCTTGAGAAATTCTTGTCAAGACTCTTAAAAAGTAAGAGTTGGGGCAGTTAGGTGGCTCAGTGGATTAAGAACCAAGCCTAGAGATGGGAGGTCCTGGGTTCAAATATGAAATGTAAAGACAACTCTGAGGTACCACCTCACACCTATCAGTTGGCCAGTAAAGGAAAGCGATAAATGTTGGAGGGAATGTGGCAAAATTGGGACCCTATTGTTGGTGGAGTTGTGAACTGGTTCAACTATTCTGAAGGACAATTGGGAACTATGCCCAAAGAGCTATAAAGCTGTGCATACCTTTGATCCTGTAAATTGGGTCTGTATACGAAAGAGGTCAAAAAAAAGGGGGAAAGGAGCTACTTGTACAAAAAATAAAAATAAGCAGCTCCTTTTATGGGGGCAAAGAATTAGAAATTGAGAAAATATACATCAATTGGGGAATGGATGAATAAACTGTGGTATATGTTGATGATGGAATACTAGTGTGCCATAAGAAATAAGCAGGATGATTTCAGAAAAAGTTGGCAATATTTACATGAATTGATGCAGTAAAATAAGCAGAACCAGGAGAACATTGTAAACTGTACCTATATATACGTATATATTTTAAACCCTTAACTTCTGTGTATTGGTTCTTAGGTGGAAGAGTGGTAAGGGTGGGCAACGGGGGTCAAGTGACTTGCCCAGGGTCACACAGCTGGGAAGTGCCTGAGGCCGGATTTGAACCTAGGACCTCCCATCTCTAGGCCTGACTCTCAATCCACTGAGCCACCCAGCTGCTCCCTATAACAATATTGTAAGATGATCAACTGTGAAAGACTTAGCTACTCTCGGCAATATAATGATCCAGGAAAATTCTAAAGGACTTATGACAGAGAATACTATCCACCTCCAGAGAAAAAACTGTTAGTCACAATGCTATAGATATCCTGCACTATAACCAGAGACCAATCTGAGTGGCCTAGGGTGGTCGAGGGATGCAAAGAATGAAACAGATTGGAAGCACGGCTTGTTAGCTCATAGTACTTCAAGAAATACTGAAGTAGCCAATTTATTATAAAGGAAATTAAAGATTCCCTTCCCCCAAAAGCCCAAGAAAGTTTCCCACAGTTACAGAGAGCAGGATGTTTACTATAATCAAAACAAAAGCCTTAGAAGCCTCCAGGTGTAGATAAAAAACCTATGATAAACTGTCAACTATATGTGTTATCTTTAAGTGAAGCCTGGGACATCTCGTTAGGCCAGAAAGCCTCTGCAGTTCTCAGCCTTGATGGTATTGAACAATTTTTTTGAGCCTCATTATTTTACTTTAATTCTGGGCAAAATGCCCTGCCAAGGGTTTGACCTTGGCCGTACCAGCCATCTGTGTTCTCGGTCAAAGGGGAACAGAGTTAGCCCCCC
>NC_058133.1:252049305-252080646 GCF_016433145.1 Gracilinanus agilis | reverse complement strand
CCTTCCTTCCTTTCTCTCTCTCTCTCTCTCTCTCTCTCTCTCTCTCTCTCTCTCTCTCTCTCTTTCTTTCTTTCTTTCCATTTGACTGTAAGTGGTGGATGGACTAGAGTAGGGAGAGATATGAACCAGGGAAATTAACCAATACTAATTATTGGTTCCAAGGCAGAAGAGCAGTAAGGGCTAGGCAACTGAGGTTAGTGACTTGCTCAGGGTCACACAGCTAGGAAGTATCTGAAGCCAGATATGAACCCAGGACCTTCCATCTTCAGGCTGTCCATGATTATATATATCCACATGATTATCCAAATGTGTAGACAGGCAGTTCCAGGGAAGCACTGAGAAATCTCTGGAATCCTGCCTATCCTCTTCTAAGGGAGACTGAATTTTGCCTTAATGGGAGAAGAGGCCCCAAGGCAGATCACTCCATATTCCTAGACTAGAATTTTATTTATCTTCCTCATCCCAAATATTGCTAGTTTAGGAATGGTATTAGTTCAGAACTTCAAACTTCTTAAGGAGAGAGGGTGGGTGGGAGGGTAGCACTTAACTTGTACACTTATCAACTTGGTCCATTCCTCTCAAGGATAGTTCCCCAAAGGATCATCACAAACAGTGAATAGTTAGTAAACTTATTCTCCAAGTAAGGAGTGAAAATAAATTAGAGAAGTTTTACAGTTTAGAATAGACCAGCTAATACATGAGTGTTTATATGGAAGTGAGATGGAATCTCTGTCATCCAAGAGGGATCCCCAATCTCATGCAAGGCAAATTCCCCAAAAATCTATAGAGACTTTGCTGAAAATTTAGCTGAAAATCAGGGATATGTTGAGGAACTGACTTTTCCTACATGTCTGCATCATAATTTTTTTCTTTCTCATCTCTGGAGTCTGTCTTGAAAAGATGCTAGAACCATGACCATCAAAGAAAACGTGGAGAATGTTTCTCCTCTGCAAAGCTTTCTAGCCAACTCTACCTCTTATGCAAGTGTGGACATGAGCATTTTTTCTACAAATTAGGAGAATTTCATAGAAAATGTCCCAGGCATGGTTGGATGCCCAGCCTACATTCCTAATATATTGTTAAATACAATAATAATATCCATAGTCTCTCTGGGAGGAGCTTTACATTTGTAGAATATATTTCCAGAAGGAACACTTAATACGTGTGGGAAGATCTTAGGCATGAGTCATACCTAAACTTTGCCTAGAAAGGCTAAGGCCAGAATGAATCATAGAAAGAAGCCTGATCTACCCTCTTTGGGGTCAGGCTGCCCTCAGGATGGCCCTGGTTTGTATGAGATAGGAAAAGGAGCTCCTTGTGAGAAAGGGACCCCTGAGCTACAGGTCATAAATCTTCCATTGGAACCTGAGGTGGGCTTACAAAGGATATCCCTGGGAAAGGGAACGGAGGTGCTGGGTAGGGGTGACTGCTCATTCCTCTCATTCCATATGCTTCAAAAACTCTGAGGAAGAATAGTGAGTAGGGAAGGCATTTGTGCCCTTCACTAGAGCAATGAGCAAGTGGCAGGACTGGGGTTAGAATTCGGGTTCCCTGACTTCCAATCTCTGTTCCTCTTTCCCTTCAGGCCTCATTTCCTTTTCCCCTCCTCCATTTCTTTCCAGCTAGATCATAAGATCTAGTTTATTGTTAACTAATTCCCATTTGAAGAGTTAGCTGATAAGAAAGCAGACCTCCCAGGGAAATAAGTATATAAGGGAGCAACTGGGTGGCTCAGTGGATTGACAGCCAGGCCCAGAGACTGGGGATCCTGAGTTCAAATCTGATCTTAGACACATCCTAGCTGTGTGACCCTGGGCAAGTCATTTGACCCTCATTGCCTATCCCCTATTACTTTTCTGCCTTAGAACCAGTACACAATATTGATTCTAAGACTGAAGGTAAGGGTTTTTATGAAAAAAATTTTTTTTAAAGTATATGAAAAAGGAATTATTGAATACTCAAAGGACTCTAATAATGGAATTTCAGACATCAAGGCAATAAAATAAGTCAGTATTGTGCAATCATATATTTAGACCAGTGGTTCCCAAACTTTTTTGGTTTACTGCCCCCTTTCCAGAAAAAATATTACTTAGCCCCCTGGAAATTAATTTTTTTAAAATTTTAATAGCAATTAATAAGAAAGATAAGTGCACATGTGGCTATCACTGTTTCTCTGGATCACTGCAGTACCCACCAGGGGGCGGTAGCGTCCATTTTGGAAATCACTGATTTAGAACATTACAGGTCATATAATCCAATCCTTTCATTTTAAAGATAAGAAATAGATCACACTAGGTAACTTGACACACAGTAAGGTACAGATCCATGGTTTGAAACTAGGGATTCTGATTCCACACCCAGCATGTTTTCTACTATACCAACTTGCTTCTTTTTCCTCCATGAAAGCAGGTTCAGCCTAGCATTGCCTTCCCTTAGCACTTGCCTATCCTCTCTCCCTCCCCAGCAGATCTCAGTGCTGTCACTTGTCCCCACTCAGCTAAAATGTGAGGGGACTGTTTGGAGGGGACAAATCACATCTTCCTCTCCTGGTCATTTGGGAAGACTGAGTCAAGGGCAAGAAAAGTCTTCTTAGCATCCTTCTCAGTAGAAGTAAAGGGGAAGGTATTAGGCAGTCACATTCCTGGGCCCAACACAGAGTTATGCCTCCTATGTTAGAAGTGGACACAGACAAATGTCTATAAAACCATGGTATGAAAAGTGGCACTGCCTAGTGGGAATTGTTGTTATCATTTAGCCATTTGAAACATATCTGACTCTTTATGACCCCATTTGGGATTTTCTTACTGGAGTGGTTCAGCCATTTCCTTCTCCAGCTTATTTTATAGATGAGGAAAGCAAATAGGGTTAAGTGACTAGCCCGGGGTCGCAGAGCTAGTAAGCATCTGAGGCCAGATTTGAACTCAGGAAGAAAAAACTTCCTAACTGTAGGCCTAGTGCTCGCTCTGTCCATTGCACCACCTACCTGCCCCCTAGTAGGAATAGGACAGTGGTATTGATGGGGCTGCCTAGCCCCACCTAGTAGGAGAAGGGTCAAGAATCCTGAGTAAAAAAAGTTGTGGGATGTGATGTCCTAATATGGGAAGTGTCTCGAGGGAGAGAGCACAAGAAAGAGCAGATTCACTCAAGATTTCATGTCTGGCCCCTAATCCTTTGCACCTTGACATTCCTGGGTTAAGTGAACATACTCCACAGTCTTCACTTTCCCTGATGCCTCCAGCTTTTGAGTAACCATTCCCACAACAATATACCTTTTTCCCTCTGCTACTATTCCACTCTGTGTCCCCTCTTTCTGTGTGAATGTGTAAGGTCTCGGATGGCAGTCATCTCTCTTAGGGTGTCTGGGAGTGGTTGGTGCTGGAGGGTTAGGGGAAGGTCTCTTGTGGTTAGTAAGAATGTGGGTCATCACTACAACTACTACTACCCAAGGACCAAGTGCTGTCCCATTTAGAGACAAAGTTCTCCAGGAAGCCCCATTTCATTTATCGCTGGGTTCTTCTCCCTGTGGGATATATTTCTCCAGTTCCTCCTAACAGAAGCAACAGCTACTTGTGGTCTCTGACCCACAAGTTGGGAGATGCTAGAGATCTAGGTTCTGCCCTTGAGGCTCCATGTCCTTGCTCCTCTTGTTGCAGGGTGACTGGGGAACCTGCCCTATGTGAGCCTATCCTGACACCTCTGATACTTTTCTCCCCTAATTTTACCCCCACCCTTATTCTAGAGAGAGATGAAGAATGGAATCATTCCTGCAGAGTCTGGGAAAGTTAAGGAGGAGGCTTTCCTTTTCTTCCTGTCCAAAAGGCCTCAGAACTGAAGATTTGCCACTTTGATCTCCTTTGGGAAAGTTCTCTGAGAGCTCCCTCTAACTCAAGAGAGTTTTCTGTCTGAATTGAGGATGGAGAAGAGGAAGAGAGAAGGGTCCTCTGGAGGGTTCCCATCATATCTCTTTATTCAGAGTTTTCTATGGCTTAGGTACCCTCACATTCTTCTAGCCAGAGCCCTTTCCCTTGTTTATAGAGGCAAAAATCTAAGGTCCATAAAGTTTAAGTGGCTTCCAGAAGGCTTGAAGTTTGGTTGAAAGAAAACAAGATTTAGGCTTGAAAAAGTAAATCTAACCACAAGGGGGAGCTCGTGAGCAAGGCCAGAGGCCCTTCTGCTCCAAGAACAATGACAGCTGTCCAGTTACAGCCCTGGCTGCAAGAAAGCTGGCGCATGCCTGGTCATAGTCCTCTAGCTGAACAATGGTGCATTTGAGAAGCTGCTCCCGCAGTCCCCTTTTCTTGGGTTAGGTCACTGGTTCTCAAAATGTGATCTGGAGACCCCCCAAGGATCCCCAAGATCCTTTGAAGGAGTCCATAAGTTCAAAACTATTTTTTTAATGTCTACATTTCTAATGATAGATACTGATATAAATAAACACACAAATAAAAGCTATTTGGAGCATTCAAGAATTTTTAAAAGAGTGTAATGGGTCCTGAGACCAAAAAGTCTGAGAACCACTCCAGGCTACTTTGGAGATCCACTTAGGTTATTTTTCCCCGGCTTTCTCCACAGGAAGCCTGCTCTGACAATATTCCTTCAGCCTTCAGGTTAATGCTGTGTCTTTCTTCTCTGCTACACAGGAGAATTTTCTGGGTTGCTGGGGGGGGGTCTTTTTGGGGGAAGGGTTCTATGAATAAATAATAGCTGTACCTTATATGATGCTATCCCTCAGTTTTTCTTCTTTGGGTTGGCTACCTTACCCAACCTACTCTCAAGCTGCAGGTCTGGGATTGCCAGAGTGGGTGGTATGCTCTTCTGCCAGGACTCACTACTCTCTGGGTTCCAGGAGTTAACCCTCATTTGTGTGTATGTGATGGGGATGGGCAATGTATCACTACTTGCTACAGTAGCTCAAGATTTTGCCAGTATACTTCCCTTTTGCTCAAAATCAGTCATCCTGACACCAATGGCTCTTTAAGAAGGAATTTGAAATATGAAATTAATTATTTTCTAAATTTAATAAAAACCAAAAAGAGAGAACATTTCCGTATGTCAAGTGGAACAGAAAATGAGGTTGAATGAGAAACCATGAATTTCTACTATACAGCTTGTTTTTGGTAGAGAGCATATAATAAATTTAACATGTCCAAGATGTCTTGCATTTACTTCTGAACTCCCTTTGTTTTTCTTTTATGCATTTTAAAATAATGCTTCAATGATCTTCTCCCCTCCCTCTTTTTTGGGGGCAAAACTATTGATAGTTTCACTCTTTCTCCTAACACTTTTCCCCTATTTCAATAGAAACAAAATAAAAAAATAAGAATAGTCCAGCAAAAACAAATTCACACATTTTCAATGTCCAAAAATGTATTTTTTGTTCTGCATTTTGGATCCATCATCCTTTTGTCAAGAAGTTAGTAGCATAATTTCTATATATTTCCAACAAAAATCAGCAGCAAGAGTTAGAAAGAGGGCAGCTGGGTAGCTCAGTGGATTAAGAGTCAGGCATAGAGATGGGAGGCCTCAGACACTTCCCAGCTGTGTGACCCTGGGCAAGTCACTTGACCCTCATTGCCCACCCTTACCACTCTTCCACCTAGGAGCCAATACACAGAAGTTAAGGGTTTAAAAGTGTTAAAAAAAAAAAGAGTTAGAAAAACTCCATTTAAAATCACTCTAGACAACATAAAATATTTGGGAATCTATCTGCCAAGACAAACACAGGAATTATATGAACCCATCAACAACAAAACACTTCATACAATTAAAACTAGATCTAAATAATTGGGAAAACATTAATTGCTCATGGGTAGGATGAACTAATATAATAAAAATGACAATCTCATCTAAATTTATTTACTTATTCAGTGCCATACCTATCAAACTACCAAGAAATTTTTTTATAGAATTAGAAAAAAATTACAACAAAGTTCATCTGGAAGAATGAAAGAGCAAGAATATCAAGGGAAATAAAGGAAAAAAATGTGAAGGATGATGGCCTAGCAGTACCAGATTTTAAACTGTACTATAAGCAGTGATCACCAAAACAATATGGTACTGGCTAAGAGACAGAAGGGAGGATCAATGGAATAGACTAGGGGTAAATGGCTTCAGCAAGCTAGTATTTGATAAACCCAAAGATCCCAGCTTTTGGGACAAGAACCCACTATTTGACAAAACAAAAAACAACAAAAAACAGTATGGGAAAAATTAGGCTTAGATTAACATCTCACACCCTATACCAAGATAACTTCAAAATGGATAAATGACTTAAATATAAAGAGTGAAATCATAAATAAATTAGAACATAGAATAATATACCTGTCAGATCTATGGGAAAGGAAGGAATTTAAGACCAAGAAAGAGATAGAGAACATTATAAGTTGTAAAATAAATAATTTTGATTAGATTAAAATTAAAAAGTTTTTGTACAAACAAAACCAATGCAACCAAAATTAGAAGGGAAGCAACATAATGGGAAATTTTTTTTTTATAACAAAGGTCTAATTTCCCAAATATATAAGGAACTAAGTCAAATTTATAAGAAACCAAGTCATTCCCCAATTGACAAATGGTCAGGGGATATGAACAGGCAGTTTTCAGATGAAGAAATCAAAATTATCAATAATCATATGAAAAAATATTCTAAATTCCTCCTGCTTAGAGAAATGCAAATCAAAACAACTCTGAGGTATCACCTCACACCTAGCAG
The DNA here is from genome assembly GCF_016433145.1 of Gracilinanus agilis. Classification (NCBI taxonomy): domain Eukaryota; kingdom Metazoa; phylum Chordata; class Mammalia; order Didelphimorphia; family Didelphidae; genus Gracilinanus; species Gracilinanus agilis. Next base: position 252,073,934 of record NC_058133.1, on the reverse strand, counting down.
ATTGGCCAATATGACAGTAAAGGAAAATAATAAATGTTGGAGGGGATGTGGCAAAACTGGGACACTAATGCATTACTGGTGGAGTTGTGAATTGATCCAACCATTCTGGAAGGCAATTTGGAATTATCACTACCAGGTTTGTACCCCAAAGAGATAAAAAAATGGGGATGGACCTGCTTGTATGAATATATTTATAGCTATGCTTTCTGTGGTGCAAAAATTGGAAAATGAAGTGTCTCTCATCTGGGGAATGGCTGAACAAATTGTGGTATATGATGGTGATGGAATACAATTGTGCTATAAGGAATGATGAATTGCTTGATTTCTACAAGAACTGGAAAGACCTGCATAAACTGATATGGAGTGAAATGAGTTAGAACCAAGAGAACATTATACACAGTAACTGGAATATTGTGGGATGATCACAGGTAATCAACTTTGCTACTAATAGCATTGCAATGATCCAGGAAAATCCCAAGGGATTTATGAGAAAGAATGCTATCCAAAGCTAGGAGAAAGAACTTTTGGAGTAGTAATACAGAAGAAAACATACGATTTATCAATTGTTTATATGGGTATATGATTTGGGGTTTTGGTTTTAAAACATTACTTTATTACAAAAATGATATGGAAGGGGCAGCTGGGTAGCTCATTGGCTTGAGAGCCAGGCCTAGAGATGGGAGGTCCTAGGTTCAAATCCGGCCTCAGACACTTCCCAGCTGTGTGACCCTGGGCAAGTCACTTGACCCCCACTGCCTACCCTTACCACTCTTCCACCTATGAGTCAATGCACAGAAGTTAAGAGTTTAAAATAAAAAAAAATTTAAAAAAATGATATGGAAATGATAATACATGTATGATCCAGTGGAACTGCTTGTCAACTCCAGGAGAAGGGAGGGATGAGGGGAGGGAAACAACATGAAGTAATGAAAGAAAAAAAAAGTTTTAATTAAAAAAAAAAGAAGTTAGTAGCATAGCTTCTTTGTCAGTCCTCTGGTCATTGCACTAATAAGAATCCTTAAATCTTTCAAAATTCTTTGATTTTTCAATGTTGTTATCATATACATTGTTCTGCTCACTTTACTCTGCATCAGTTTATACATCATAATTTTTTTCCAGTTGATGACCATCTCCTTTGTTTCTAGTTCTTTGTTATGACAAAAAAAGCTGCCATATTCTTTTATTTTCTGTCGAAAATATATTTTATATTACTTCAATCAATAACCATTTATTAATGGGCTAGGCACTGTGCTAAAGAATAGAGATACAAAAAGAGGCAAAAGACAATCTGATGGATTTTTCAGCTCTACTTATCCAGGCCTAACTTCTTTCAGTCTCCCAATATTGCATTTCCAACTGCCTATCAAATATTTGACCTAGATATCTCATAGACAATCTTGAACTCAACAGGCTAAAATTGAGCTCATTACCTTTTTTTCCGCTTACTAATTTCTCTATTTCTGTTGAGAAAACCACTATCCTCCCAGGCTTTAGGGAATACAGCAATGGCCCTAGAGACAGGATGATAAGAATTCAAAATCAACCTCAGATACTTTTTTAGCTGTGTGAGCCTGGGCAAGGCACTTAGTTTCTATGTGCCTTGGTTTCCTCATCTGTAAAAAGAGATAACAATAATGCTTACTTCAGAGGGATGTTATGAGGTTGAAATGAGATATTTGTAAACTTCTTTGCAAACAATAAAACACTATATAAATGCTAATTCGTCTTCTTATTATTAATCTTTAACTCCTCTGTCACATTCATTCCACATATTCAATCAATTGCAAAGTGATATATCTCTCCACTTACTCAGCCTCTACTCTGGTACTTGTCTTTATCACCCTATGCCTGGTAATTGTTAGTTTTGCCACCTCAAGTCTCTCCTGACTCCAGTTCATTCTTCATGAGATTACCAATTCTAATGGTTCCTTATTACCTCCAGGATCAAATATAAATCTCTTGTTTGGCTTTTAAAGTCCTTCGTATTCTGTCCTCGTCCTACCTCCCAGTCTTCTTATATTTTCCCCACTTTTTCAAAGCATACTATACTTTACTGCAATCCAATGACGCTGGTCTCTTTTCTATTTCTTACACAAGACACTTCATCTCCCTATTTTAGGCTGTCTCACGTGCCTCTAACTCTTTTTCACTCTCCTCATCTTTGTTTTCTGGCTTCCAGTACCAGCTAAAATTTCATCTTCTAGATTCTAGAAGATCTTTCCAGAAGAGATTTCCAAATCTCCCTTATTTGTGCCTTCCCTCTGTTGGTTTCCCCCAATTTACCCCATATGTATCTTGTTTGTACATAGTTGTTTGCATGTTGTCTTAGAGAGCAAGCACTAGAGAGAGAGAAAGAGAGAGAGAGAGAGAGAGAGAGAGAGAGAGAGAGAGAGAGAGAGAGAGAGAGAGGNAGAGAGAGAGAGAGAGAGAGAGAGAGAGAGAGAGAGAGAGAGAGAGAGTGTGTGTGTGTGTGTGTGTGTGTGTGTGTGTGTATCTCTAGTGCTTAAGCATCATGCCTGACAGGTGCTTAATAAATGGTTTGCAAATAACAGACCAATGAGTATAACTTCCATTCTAGACTGGATAAGTGTTGTTGTTCAACATTACAAAAGGAAGAGGATTACAAAGAGTTAGTCCATGGCTTTATCAAGAATGGGGTATGCCAGACTAACCTCTTAAAAAAACAACAACGGGGGCAGCTGGGTAGCTCAGTGGAGTGAGAGTCAGGCCTGGAGACAGGAGGTCCTAGGTTCAAACCCAGCCTCAGCCACTTCCCAGCTGTTTGACCCTGGGCAGGTCACTTGACCCCCATTGCCCACCCTTACCAATCTTCCACCTAGGAGACAATACACCGAAGTACAAGGGTTAAAACAACAACAACAACAACAGGATTACCAAACTACTATCAATAATAGCTTGCCTACATTTTAGTTAAGCTTTTGATAGAGTATTTAATTTACTTCTTATGGAGAAGATGGAGAAATGCATCTTAGTTTTTAATAATTCCATTAGAGGGATTGAGAACTAGCTGGATGAAGAGGTTTTTCTCTTATAATTAGAACTGCTTAGTGTCAGCAGAGAAGTCTATCAGTGGTTCTCTGAAACCTGAGCCTTGTCTCTAATACTTTGTTCTCTCCATTAAGTCTTAATCCAAATATAGAAAGCTCCACATCTAGTGAGGTCCATAGCATGAGGGGATTGTTGTAGGGCTCAAAGGGAGGCCAAATAGATACTTAGCTTCTTCTCCCTTCATCTTTCTCCAAGGAAGACTTTAATTCCTGCCAGGAAGAAGAGTAGGCACCTGGAGCTAGAGAGTACCACTTTGATCTCCTTGGAGAGAGGGGATATGTGGCTAGAACTATATATATTTGAAGACCCTGGGGGCAGTTAGGTGGCTCAGTGGATAGAAAACCAGGCCCGGAGATAGAAAATCCTAGTTTCAAATCTGGCATCAGATATTATATTTCCTGGCTGTGTGACCCTGAGCAAGTCACTTGACTCCCAATGCCTAGCTCTTATTGCCTTGGAACCAATACTTAGTATTTATTTTAAGATGGAAGGTAAGGGCTTAAAAAATAAAGAAACGAAGAATTCAAGACTTGAAGAAAGCTGGAGCTCTTTCACTTCTTGTCAATTCCACCTTGTCCCCAGCCCTTGCATGGCAGAGAATTCATCTCTACCAATGAGGAGTCTTATAACAATGGACTTTGGGACAGGGGTTATACAAACATTTACTAAACAGAAGGTGGAGCAAGAATAACTATAACCTTAACATACCATCCATAAACCTGAGCCTTTCCTTGCCAATAATGCATGTGTGTCCATGGAGTAGGCATATGTAGGCATAAATATAAAATACTAATGTAGTGACACAACCCACATAAGGGCATCTACAGCCCTGGAACTTCAGGTCTGGATGTCTTTTCGTTTCCTCAGGAGCAGCCCAAGCAGAGACAGGGCATCAGTAAGGAAAGTTGGACTGCATTCTCTTCTTTTTCAGAGTGCGATACTTCTCTACTGCTAAGGCGGTTCTGAATTCTTTCAGAGAGAAGAGACCTTTAGCCTGGGACTTGTAAAGTTTTCCTAGTTCTTCATCTTTGGCTTGAATCTGAAAGGTTTATACTGGTTCCCAAGGTCTGCTTGTCTTTAGCTTTAGTGAGTTTATTTTTTGTAAACAGTCTAGGTCCCAGTTAGGAAAATTCCTAACCTCTAGGCAGAAATTTGGACTCTCTATCTCTAGTCTATTCTCAGCCTCTTTGTGGCCTAAGCAAAAATTCAATTGACTGTAAATGTTTGGGCAATTAAAACATCAGATTACATAACAATATCTGTGGATAGATAGGCATTTGGAAAGGAAGTTGGGGGAAGAGGTAATTTTTCCTGGGTCCTACACTCCAAGTGTCCTAATAATGATTTTCCTTGATATCTCTCATCTCTGCAGAGGGACTAGGGCAGAGCTGCTCCTGTTCCCCTCTCTACAATACCTGACATTTTTTCATATTTCCCACCCCTCTGCCCAGCAGTCCAATGATAGTACACAGTAGGGTAAGGTGGGTGATTCACAGATGGCAAAGCTGGAGGGGAGCAGAGAGCTTAGACCACTCTCCTCCTCCTCTCTACATTCACTGAGGACATTCTTCACCTGATCCTCTGCCCAGCAGCCCAACGGGAGCATTTCCTCCCTCCCCTGTGTGACCTGGCACTTGCTGGGGGGGGGGGGTTGCAGGCACAGCACTCAGTCTGGGGAGGGGGTGGGAATGGGGCCCAGCACTCCATCTCTAAAAGGTTTGCCATCACTGTTCTAGGGTGAAAAGGCTGTTAGAGTATGATGAATCACTACAGGAAGATGAGGTAGAGGGGAAGAGAGGGAGAAAAACAAGGATTTGCATTCTGTAGTTTCTTCAGACTACTTTTGACAGACAGGTAGTTTGATTTCCCTTTAAAATCTTCTAGATCCCTGCCCATGAGGGGTTGGCGGTGGGGTAAGGAGAGAAGTAAGTATTTCCCTCCTCATTCAGCTCTTGTCAGGACTTGGGAGTTGCCTGAAAAGAACTATCAGGTTCCCATTTCTCTGAATACAAAAAGCTCATCTATAAAAGGAAGCAGGAAGGTCAATGGTAAAAATCAATTAATAGTTCCCATTCTCCTCCTTAGCTAGGTATGCCACAAAGGGCAATTCTTTGTCATCTTCTTGGCAGGGAAATGAAAACAGAAACTAATGTCAGGAAAGTTATTACCTGGCTCTCTTTCCATTCTTAATAGTTTATTATCTGTCAATGACTCATCGTAGTCATAGAATCACAACAGAAGGAAGTCATTAAGTAATCCTAAAGGATCACCTTCTTATACAAATGAGGAAACTGAGAGGGGAAGTCATAGATTTAGTGCTTGATGGGTCTTTATAAGTCATTTGGTCCAACCTCCTCAATTTAAATTGAGGATACTGAGGTCCCATGAGGGGACAGGACTTAGTGGATCACATCACAGTTACCAGAGGACTAAAATTAGAGGACAAGCCTCCAGACTCCCAGCCTAATATTCTCCATATGTATTTATTAAATTATTACAAACTGAATTGAAAAATTTGGCAAAAGTATCCTATAAGTATTTTACCTTTGAATAATCTCTTCTCATTTCTTCCCCTCCCCTCCTCTCTTCTTCTCTTCTCTTCCTTTCCCTTCTCAGAAGAACATAATCTTCTTGAAGGCAGGAATTGTGCCATTTTTTTAGCTTCTTATCACTAGCACCACTACATAGTGAATAAAGAGCCAACTTCTGAATCAGAAAGATCTATATTCAAGATCTATTTCTAACATATACTGGCTGAGGGATTCTGAAGAAGTCACTAAGAACCACAGTGCCAGAGATGAGAGGAAGCTCAGAGGGCATTTACTTCACTCCCTTGCTTTTACATGTGAAATGGTATCATATAGGTCAGTGATAATGAATCTTTCAGAGACTGAATGCTCAAACTACAACGTCATGCCACATGTGAGCTACCCCCTTATCCCAGACAGGGGAAGGAGGGAGCACACCCATTGGACTGCTGGGCAGAGGGATGGGTGAAGTGAAAAATGTCCTCAGGCATGGTAAAGAGGGGAAGGGAGCAGCCCCCTTTCAGCATGTGTGCTGTAGGTTTGCCAACACAGATATAGGTTGTCTAAATGTACCTGTAAAGCAATGATAGATATCTCTAGGATTTTGCCTACTGTTCTCCAAAGAAGATTGCAATTCCTGCCTTGGGGGTAGTAGAAAAGCCAATAAGGCGGGATGCTCTTTCCTCTAATCTCTTAGAGGGGTACTAGATTAGAATTAAATCTATCTACTCACCCCACCCTAAAATATTGTTGATTTAAGGGCACAATATATTCAAAACAAAATCACTTCCCTATGCACTACCCCATAGAGAAGGAAGATAGCCCTAAGCTTTTACTCAGTGGCTTGTCACCTTTTCACCATTCAGCCTTCTCTCTACCAATCTGGACACATGTTCTACATATAATATGCAGCATCCTAGAGGTCCAAAGGGGATAGAGCCAGGTTTCATACCTGCTGTGTGACATAAGTAATTAGAGGAGAAAGTTATTCCTTTGTGCCCCCAGGCAACTTTTTATTGATTTGCATTGGTAAAGGAAGTTTCCTAACTGGGAATTCCCTATACCACACAGCTCTGGATGGTGCCAAAAGAAAATCACATCATATAATATTATATCATATTAATCTTAATTGATCTTAATTACATTTTCCATTATATTATAAATGTCCAATTGTTGGATATTTAGATTGTTTCCAATTTCTCAGAATTATAAATAATGCTGTTTTATGTTCAGTGTTCTCTCTATCATAAGAGTATCAAGTAAAATTACAAGTTCCCAGGATTGGGATGCCTAATTGACTCATGGCTGTAAAAAAGGGCAGAGTTTTTTTAAAAGCATTTTGTGCACACCTAGCCATAGCTTTTGTGACCTTGTTCTCTGATAACTTCTAAGTCATCAGCACAGTTCCCCCACCCCATTGTAAAAGGGACTAACTGAGAAAAAAATGGTCTGGAGAAATGGAAAAATGGAGAAGAAAACTTAAGAGTATGAAGTCGATCTTCCTTTGTTCCTTGAGAAATTAATTATGGTTGAATGTGGGTGTGGGGAGAAGTCTCTGACATTTCAGTTAAATATTTATAAAGTTTGGGTGCAGTGAGCATTGTGGCAAACACTAGAGAACCTTCTCTGTGAAATTTAGTTAAAGACAACAGGGTTAAAAATGGCAAAGTACCGGCTAGAACCCAGCTGAACTCTCTCAACATTCCCCTTCAAATAACTTTAAAATAATGCCTCAAGTACAATTTTGGAGCTAGAGACAAGAGTGAGCTAAAGTGGACCTTGAGCCTTAGCTTCTCTGTGGAGTAGCAAAGGGAAAACATGAGGTACTTTGTGTGCAGGTATTAGCCCTTGAAGATCATGAGGAGTGAAGTTAGGAAAGCAGAACTGAGTTAAAAAACTCCTCTTAGGCCAAAAGGACCAGAGAGATTAAAGAGAGATTACAGGGTCACACAGCTGGGAAGTATCTGAGGCCAGATTTGAACCCAGGACCTCCCATCTCTAGGCCTGGTTCTCAATCCAATGAGCCCCCAGATGCCCCGCCACCCTGCCACCCTTTCTAGTTTCTAATGTTAGTTAACTGTGATTCAGGGAATTGGTAAGAAATCTCTCTAGTCCACTTTTTTGGGAGGAGCACTGCCTGGTAGCTGAGATTCTAGCCAAGCTTAGCATGAGCATGCCTATGCTACCCCCAAATTCCTCCATCACAATTATGTAATAATAATCTAGGGAGGTGTCCAATCAGAGGTAGGACATCTCCAGCCATTTTAGTCACTTGCCCCTATTATTGAGTACCATATTCACTAGGTTGGGCCAGAAGTGACCACAGGCCAAATAGATTAGAGATCAGTTTAATTAGGCACATTCCTCTCTGGAGTTGGGGAAAAGAGGTCACTCAAGGTCTAGAGACAAAGTGATGAAGAGCTGGCAAGGCTTGACTTTATATAAGTATAGAAGGCCCACTAACTCCTCATGACTGTGGGCAAACCACATGATCTGGAATTTCGACTCCTTCAGACGTCAGAAGGGCTCTTTAGGGTCATTTAGGTCAACAGTCTCATTTTAGAGATGAGGAAACTGAGACCCAAGGAAGAAGTGACTTACCCAAAGTCACACATAAAGTCAGATTTGTGAAAATGCAGGGATGACAAGAAGATGAGAAGATAGAGCCTTCTTATCTTGCCTCTTTCTTAGAGATAGTGGAGAGACACTTCAGAGTCCTATCCCCATTCTGACCCCAGCTCCTACAGTGAGTTGGGATTATCCAAGTACATTTTGGAAAAAAGTCAAGATGTTATTGAAAAGGATCAAAGGATCATAGATTTAGGGTTGGTTGGAAAGAAACATTGAGTATAACCTCATTAAAAATTTTTTTTTAAACCTTGACCTTCCATCTTGGAGTCAGTACTATGTATTGGTTCCAAGGCAGAAGAGTGGTAAGGGTTAGGCAATGGGGATGAAGTGACTTGCCCAGGGTCACACAGCCATGAAGTGTCTGAGGCCAGATTTGAACTCAGGATCTCCCTTCTCTAGGTCTGGCTCTCAATCCACTGAACCAACCAGCTTTCCCCATAACCTCATTTTAGAGATGAATCCGAAACCAAAAAATAATTAGGTGACTTGCTAAGAGTCACACACCTAATGAGATTCCATTTGAACCCATGTCTTGTCTTCTAGATTCTAAATCCTGCATACCATCCACTGTACTCCTTTATCACTCATAGAAAAAATGGTCTGAAGGAATGGGAAAATGATGATGAGAACTCGAGAGTATGAAGTCAGCTTTCCTTCAGCTCCTTGAGAAATTAATTGTGGGTGGGTATGGGGAGAAGTCTCTGACACTTCAGTTAAACATTTATCCAATCTTCTCTATGAAACTTAGTTAAGGGCAGCAGAGTTAAGATGTCACTAGTCCACAACCCAGCTGAACTCTCCCAACATTCCCCTCCAAATACCTTTAAAATAATGCCTCAAATAGAATTTTGGAGTGGCAGAGCCAACAAAAGCTCAAAGGGAGACATTTTTCCATTCTAAAATAATTTAGGTCTGTGGGAGAGGTGTGTAACATTGGAGTAGGCTAACAAGCACTAGTAGTGGGCCCTACAGGTGGTCATAACACTAGCAGCAGCAACTGATCAGAAAGAGATTACAGGGGATCCTTTGCTTTAACTGGGTATAGCTGTTGATAATTAGCAACTCTATTGTCCATATACAGTTCCAGGTTGTAGTTCTAGGATGCAGAGGATCACTAGTAGTCAGTCATAAGGGATCAGAAGCCCTGGTCAGTTCCAGGGCCAAGAGGAGTACTAGTGTCTGTTGATGTAGGAGAGCAGGGGCCCTTCCTGGGTAAAGACAAAAGCACAGACCAGGAGAGCAGTGAGCACATCTCTTCCAAGATAACACCACCTTGGAAGCACCTGAAACCTGCAGGCCCCTAGAACTAGCTCTAAAAACAGCAGAACACACCAAAAACCTGAAGCTTGGCACAGTGCCACCCCCTCCCCAGAGCCAAACTTTAACATTAAGTTCAGAATCAAGAAATAGGCTAGAGAAATGAGAAAACAACAACAAAAAAAGAATTTGACCACAAAAATCTGCTAAAGTGGTAGGGAAGACCAAGACATAAACTTAGAAGAAGAAAATATTGTGAAAATATCTACAAGCAAAGCATAAAAGAAAAATGATAATTGGACCTAAGACCAATCAGAAATCCTGGAAGAGTTAAAGAAAAAGTTGAGTGGTAAAAGAAAAACTGGGAAAAGAAATGAGGAGGCAAGAAATTTATGAAAAGAGAATTAGCAGTGTAACTAAAAGAGGCACCAAATATTGAAGAAAATAACATTAAAAAATAGAACTGATCTAATTGTAAAAGAGACATAAAAATTCACTGAAGAAAATAATTTCCTAAAAATTAAAATTGGGCAAGGGAAAAATGGGGGTGGGTTGGCAATGTTGGAATCTCACTCTCATTAGATTTTGTTCAAAGAGGAAGAATATATATATATATGTGTATATATATATACACACACACACACACACACACACACACACACACACTCAGTTGGGTATAGGAGGAAATAGGAGAAGAAAGAGATAAGAGACATTGTGTTGGGGGAATTATAAAGAGGAGGGCAAATTGGGGGAGGCAGTGGTCAGAAGCATAACAGATTTTTCAGGAGAGATAGGATAAAGAGAGAGAGAAAAGGATAACCAGAAGAAGACAAGATATACATTTAGTAATAAATAATTAATTTAATTAGTAATAAATAATAAATAAAAGTATAGTTAGTAATAAATAACAGTTAGTAATCATAACTTTGAATATGAATGGGATGAGCTCTCCTATAAAAAAGAAGTGGATAGCAAAATGGATTAGAAGCTAGAATCCAACAGTATGTTATATAGAAGAGACACACTTGAAATAGGACACAAACAGAGTTAAAATGAAGGGTTGGAGCAGAATCTATTATGCTTCAGTTGAAATGGAGAGGGCAGATTTCAGATAAAGCAAAAGTAAAATTAGGCTTAATTGAAAAGGATAATCAGGGAAACTACATTTTGCTAAAAAGATGCCACAGGCAATGAAGTAATATCAAAAATATTTACAGGAAGTTTCTCTGACAAAGGCCTCATATCTCAAATATATAATGAGCTGAGCCAAATTTATAAGAATACGAGTCATTCCATAATTGATAAATGGTCAAAAATATGAACAGGCAGTTTTCAGAAGAAGAAATCAAAACTCTCTATAGTCATATGAAAAAGTGCTCTAAATCACTGTTGATTACAGAAAGACAAATTAAAACAATTCTTACACCTATCATAAATGATAAATGTTAGAAGGGATGAGGGAAAATAGGTACGTTAATGAATGATTGACAGAGTAGTGAACTAGCCCAACCATTCTGGAGCACAATCTGGAACTATATCCAAAGGACTATAAAACCGTGCATATCCTTCAATTCAGCAATACCATTACTAGGTCTGTATCCTGAAGAAATCAAAGAAAAAGGAAAATAATTTATAGGTACAAAAATGTTTACAGCACCTATTTTTGGGATGGCAAAGAATGGGAAATTGGGGGAATACTCATCAATTGGGGAATTGTAATTGGAACAAATTGTAGCATATGATTGTGATAAGAAATTAAGAGAACACAGATAGTTTCATGAAAAATATGGCAAGACCTAGATGAATTGATACAGCATTAATGAGAATTGAGAGATCATTGTGTAACAGTAATATTGTAATGATGATCATCTGTGAAAGAATTAGCTTCTTTGTTCAATACAATGATCCAAGACAAATCCAAAGGACTTATGAGGAAAAAATGCTCTCCACCTCTAAAGACAGAACTGATGAATTCTGAATATAATATGGAATATAATACAATATAATTTTCTCACTTTATTGATGTTTTTGTGATATGGCTAATATGGAAATATGTTTTGCATGATTTTACATATTGAATATTCACATATTTTATAACATATTTCTCCTTTTCTTAATGGGTGGGGGAGGAGTGGAAGAGGGAGAGAGAGAACCTGGAACTCAAAATTTAGAAATAATGTCAAAAATAAATGTAAAAAAAAATATTTAAAAAGAAACAGGTAAGATATATTCCTTGAGCTTAGGAAATTTAAAAGACTGTTAAGGACTGAGACACACTAATAATAGACAACTACACAACAAAATAATGCCTGGCAAGTCCATCAGAGGGGACACAAACCAAGACAAGGTGGGGGAGGATAGGAAGATCTGCTAGATTTTTTAGCAGAAGAGAAGTACACCATAATCTGGACATGTGTCATAGGGGAAGAATGAAGTTTTATTTTTATATTATGTTATATACTTGTATATTATGTAATACATTACTAAAATATTGCATGTTAAGTTTCAACTGCTGAGTAAGTTGGAGCTCAGACTCTTCTCCCAAATGACACTAGCCTTATCCTTGATCTCTGTCTTATTTTAAGAGGTGTTAGGAGCTTCTTCTTTTCTCCCTTGTTTACAGTTTTCTGTAAAATCTCCTGGCTATCTGCCTAGCCTCTCCCGAGATCCAGAAAGTCTCCCTTGACTTATACTTGGCAAGGCGGAGGTAATAAGGAAAATGGGCTACTAAGTGAATAGAGGGAAGGGCCTGGAATCAGGAAGATCTGAGTTCAATTATGATCTCAGATACTTTCTAGCTGTGTGACCCTGGCAAGTCAAAAATTTTGTCTGTGTTTCTTCACTGTCAAATGGTAAAATGTAAAGCACTTAAGCAGTATCTGGCATATAGTAGGTAACTCACAAATGACTGCTCTCCTTTTCCTTCCTCTTCCTTATGGGTGAGGGATTAGGATGGGGTTCCCATCCTGGGAACTTTTGGTGGCTTCTCAAAGGAAAGAAAAGGACCCAATGTGGGATGGGGGACCCAGGCAGACAATGCAATGAACTGACTCTCTTGACACTGGCAGGGCAAGATGAAGAAAGGCAAAGGATGCTTTGAATGAGAACAGCTGGCAAAGCCTTTCCTGGGAAAGGTGACCCAGTCTTTGCTCCAGTTTACCAACATTTAAGCAGGAGGCTTCTTCCCAGAGGCAATTCATCCTCTAGCCCTGTGATGGTGAACTTATGACACCTCTCTGGGGGCACAAGTGCCATCCCAGGCAGAGTTAGTTACTAGAAGGCAGAGGGACTCTGGTGGAGCTGCTCCCTTCCCCCTCTCCACCTCACCTCCCTGCCCCTCAGCACTTACTCCCTGAGTACTTACTTACCTCCCCTGAGCAGAGCACTCCTTCCCTTTCTCCCTCCCCTGTCTGGTACTAGGGGCTGCTGGCGGTGGTGGTGGGGGGGTCTCCTCTCCTACCACAGGGCCTGGCTCCACCCCCTAAAAGATCTCCACTTTTGCTCCATCCTTCCCTGCCAGTCCCCAGTCTGGGGGGTGACCCCACCCCACAAAAGCTAACTGTGCTCCCTCTGGCTCCTACTCCCATCCAATGTGGGTCACACAGCCCAGTAGGCAGCCCCACTCCTGGCATGGTAGTTGCTTCATGGGTGCACCATTGTTATGCAAATATAAGCAGCCTAAAAGGCACTGAGGTTGCATCTCTGCACAGGGCAGAGCAGAGGCCTGGTGGGGCTGCATTTGAATTAGACTTGACAAGGACGTGTACCTGGAAGACCCTGCTAGGCTTCTCAGGCAGCAGCCCTTCCTTGGTGGTGATGGGTGCAGCCACCCTTCCAGTGGTGGCAGGAGGCAGCTTCCCTGAGGATTGAGCTGCTGGGAGGTGGGCCCCTGCCCCCAAAGGCAGTGAGTGGGGCACTGCACACAGTCTGTGGGAGGGGGCACCACATATGGTACTTAAAAGGTTCTAAAAGGTTCACCATCACTGCTCTAGCCTGCCATTTTCAGCTTCAGGGTTTACGTGCCTTGCCCTGGGGCTTGGGACTAGCCCTCTCTCCTGGCTGGTATTACCTTACCAGTTAGGGGAGACTGTTCTCTAACTGTCCTCTAACAATGTACCCTCATTTCTAGAGTCCTGGTTATTACTGGCAGCTATATGTGTGTAAAGGGTGGGAATGGTCCAGGAAACCTGAAGAAGGTACCAAAGGACAGGAACCAAACTAGGAAAGGGACGGAAGGCAATCAGAGGTCCCTCCTTGACCCAGAAACAAAGACTCCTGGCCAAGGGCCTCACCTGCAGCATACCTAGCATAGTTATTTATGGGCATGTTCCCACCCAGAGCCATTAAGGAAGGTGCCTTCAAATAAACTTTTTTTTTTTTTTTTTTTTTTTTTTTTTTTTTTTAACCCTTGTACTTCGGTGTATTGTCTCATAGGTGGAAGATTGGCAAGGGTGGGCAATGAGGGTCAAGTGACTTGCCCAGGGTCACACAGCTGGGAAGTGGCTGAGGCCGGGTTTGAACCTAGGACCTCCTGTCTCTAGGCCTGGCCCTCACTCCACCGAGCTACCCAGCTGCCCCCTCAAATAAACTTTTGAAAACAAGTCAATTGGGGCGGGGTGAAGAGACCTATGACCTAGGACATAGTTCTGTGTTTGGGAGACAGAGACATCCCTAAGCTGCCTCTAGAGGATGAGGGGTTCACCATCTTGGGAAGGAGTAGGGTGGAGCAGGCTAGAGAGAAGCTAACCCAGGACATAATCATCCTTGCTAACTTGGTACTACTGAGCTCAGCTGTAGCTACCAGCCCTTTAAATTTCAATGTCCCTCTAAATTTCAACATCCTAAGACCAAAAAAATTCCCTATTCCCTCATTCTTTTGTAAGTCCCTTGAAAGCAAAGTCTGTGTAATATCAATCAAGCTTAGGACAGCAATTTGTACTTATTGGAAAAATTAATATATTTTGTGAGTTTTGAGCTATCCTCAAAATATTTATCAGGCAAAGGTACAAAGGGAGAACAGAGAGACCCTGGAATGCTATCCTAGGACTGGAAGAAGCTATATTTACCATTTCTTTGTATTTGTTTCCTCATGCCTCTTTTTTTCTTTTTGGCTCCCTTTGCCCTCACCCTATCTTTGGTCTCTCTCTTATTACAGGAGAGAATGTATCAAAAGGACAGTTTTTGGGTCAAAGTCTCTACTTTTGGGACCTCAGTTTCTTTCCCTATGATTTTCTAGGCTTTTGCACTCATGAGCTCTTTGCTTTGCACCTGCACCACATTACAATCAGCTGCTTCCTAGTCTCAGCGTCAGTATTCTTTGGATTACAAATCTGTAATTTCTCATTTCTTTCTCCTTATTTGTCTGCCAGTGGGGTTGGGGAAAGGTGTCAAACATGGAATTCCCCTCCCACTGCCCTTTAGCCAAGGAGTAGGGGGCCTTTCACCATAACCTACTCCATGGAGATGGCTACTCTGGATTGGTCCCAGTTCAGATTCAAGACTGACATAAAATTTCAGAGAGGTCAAAGGTTTCTCACAGGATTCCTTTATTTCCTGGTTTCTTTTCCTGGAGCGCTCACTTTTTCAGACACTTCTGAGGGTGACAGGACCAGAGTGAAGTGCAGAAGAGCCACACAGAATTGGAACTATTTTGAGAGGAGATGCTGACCCTCTGGCTCCTGCCTCTTCTGCTTCAGCTCTCAATTTCTCAGTTTATTACTGCCAAGACAGGTGAGTGGGGCTCCTTTCCTTGATTCCCAAACCTCAGATGTCTCTGGTCCCCACAAACGGAGACACTTATGAGGCAGAAATTAGCATTGGAGACCCCTCCTTCAAATCAATACACTTGTACTTAGGACTCTTTCCTCCTTTTTTGTCACTTTCTCTTCTCTCCCTCCTTCATCACCCTCTCTCCATTTTAATATTTCATTACCCTCATTCTCTTTCCATTCCCAATCTTCTTCTCTTCTTTCCCATTCTCAGACCTCCTCTTTCTCCAAGCCTTTATAGCACACCCTGCCCCTCATTTCCCCCATTTCTCCTTTCTTCTCTCCATGGTCTCCTTCTTTGCTACCCCTTCCAGTTCCTTTTCAGTACAGTGGAATGAGCACTAACTCTGGCAACAAAGAACCAGGCTTCATGATTGAGTAAAAAAGAATGATACCATGAACTGGGATTTGTGCTAGAGTGGCTCTGGAGTCAGGGGTCATGGTTTAAATCTCACCTCTGATGCTTCCTACTTGTGTAATCTTAAGCAAAGCACTTAGCTCTACTAATCTTCATTTTTTTTTCTCCTGAAAAATAAGGGGATTGGGCTAGATAACTTCTAAGGTTCCCCCTTCCAATTCTATTTTGTAGTCTTGATGCTAAGTCTTGCCTCTGAAGCTTATTATTCACCTAATCTCAGGCAGATCACTTAACCCTGCTGCTTCCCTCCTCTATAAAATAAGAGGAATGGACTAAATGATCTCTGGGGTCCCTTCTGCTACAGAGGTAGCATCCTTATTTCTTTCTCCTCCTATTTATCTGAAATCTCCTTAAACTGACAGTCAAGACAGACATGTTCGACCTCTGCTTTTTCTAGGATGACTCTAACCCTACCTAGCCATAGTTCCTAGAAAACAAACAAACAAAAACAAAAACAAAACCCCAAGTGGGTCACATCATGGATTCTATCTCAGGACCAATCTAGACTAGGGCAAGAAAGGATTGGGGTAGAATGAGGTAGAATGGAGTAATTCCCCTTGCCCCATGAGACTTTAGTTTCTTCTTTCTTTCACCACCCCCACCCCAATATAGTCCAATTTTCTTGGACTCTATCTCTGCTCACCAACTTTAGCAGTTTAAGGAAAGGAGAAGGGAATAAGCATTTATATAGTGCCTACTGTGTGCTAGTCACTGTGCTAGGTGATTTTTAGAAATAGTGTCTGTTTGATCCTCACAACAACCCTGGAAGGTAGGTGCTGTTATTATTTTCATTTTTGGTTGAGGAAACTGAGACAAAAAGAGGTTAAAGGACTTGATTAGAGTCAAACAGCTTATTATGTATCTGAGGTCAGTGGTCAATCCACCACACCATCACCTAGACGCTTCTAGGCAGAAGCAGAAGAACTGAAAAGGTAGGAGCAAGATAAGGAATAGGGAGAAGACCCAGAGTCGGGTGACATCACCATAAGGCATCCAGGAAATAGGATATAGCTTTGGAAGGTAGGAGGTGGTTTCACCAAACTCCTCTACCAAGGATGTTACTACTTCCAAGCTTTCCACTGTATAGAGTTCTCTGACTTCTCCCTCCCCCACATGGTAGGAGCAGATGGAATTGTAAAGGTACAGCTGTTATCAGTCCTCTAACTATGGAATTTGTCCTGAATCGAGCTATAGTTTTACCTGGCCTCTGGCCCAGCTGGTGAGATAGAAAAGAAATTAATTGTTGGGCGTGTCTCAAGTCATTTCTCTCCCTTCTCGGTATCCACCCAGGGCCCTGAGACTGTGAGGCAAGCTTGGCACGAACTAGTGTTTTTGGCCCTTTAGTATTTATGTTGCTTCCACCTCCTGGAGTGGAAGATCACTGACCATCACACCGGTTCTCTTTCCTCCTACTTTAACAAAACTATCAAAAATAAACACATTAAGGCACCAAAGACAAACTTCCAAGGGGACTCTGCTACTTACATGTACACAGCCCTCTTATCTACATTGCCTCATGTGATACTCATTTTTCAAGGTATATGTTATTAGCCCCATTTTAGGATTGAAGCAACTGAAGCTCAGAAAGCAGGGAAGTGCCCAAATTCACATAATTAAGTATTGGCAGAATTACAACTCTAATTGTTTCTTCTGGATTTCAAGTCCAATTCATTTTTCAGGCCCATTTCATCTAGGTCTCAACCAACAACCGTAATGTGCACCCCTCCTTGAGTTATTTCTATTATAGCAATAGATCCTTCAACAATCTATGAGACCTAAAAGAATTAGTGTCTAATGGTAGAATTTCTAGTATTTTGGTAGGTAGGAGGGGACTGTCAGTATTCCCCAGACCATCCCATGTGGGGTCTATAACCAACATAGCCATAACTAGGAATTCTGGCACCTGAGACAAATTCAATTGACCAGGGGGTTGGGGAAGAGAAGGTGTCTCAGCTTCAGCAACTTTTGACCATGGCTGAGGTAGACTACATCACAAGAGCTGAAGAGCTTGAGAAACTGGAAGGCTTAGTTGCTTAAAGGATGTGGTGGAGGTGGAGAGGATCATAAGCAAGATGCTGAACTTGCTGGGGAGCGAGGTGAGGGAAGAGTGATAATAACAAGGACCCAGGCAGGAAGGATTAAACTTTAAAAGAAGATAAATTGCTGCTGAGTGATGATGGCAGAGAGAGGGTCTGAAGAAGTATTAGGGAGCAAGGAGAAGGCCAATTCTTCTTCTTGGCCTTGTGTATTAGTGTATTACCAGGAAACATGCAGAAAGCTAGGTTTCAGTGAGCATCACAAGATGGAAGGATTATAGTTATGATCAAAGATATAGAGTGGAAAGGGACCTGAGATGTCATCTAGTCTAACCCAGAGGTTAAGTGACTTTTCCAAGATCCAATGGAAATTCTGATTCCATGTTGTTTAGTCATTTCAGTAGTGTCTGACTTTTGTAACCCCTTTGGGGTTATTTTGACAAAAACACTGGAAAGGTTAGCCATTTTCTTCTCTAGCTCATTTTTAAGAAGAGAAAATGAAGGAATTTTTTTGGTCTTAGGATTTGAACTCAGGAAGATGAATTTTCCTAACTCCAGACCTGGTACTCTATCCTCTGCACCACCTAGCTGCCCTCCTGATTCCAAACCTAGTGCTCTTTCCACTCTACCACAGAAGGTATGTGAGAAGATGAAATAAAGAATGAAGGGAGAGTTTAATCACTAATAGAAGAGGATTCCAAAGGACATAGTTGAAAGGGAGAAAAGAGGGTAGAGACTGGAGAGACTTTTAACTATGGGAGAGAAGGTACTGATCCCTGATTTCCCAGTTGGTATGGATCCTTAGGCCAAGCAGCACACTGGGGCAGTCCACTTCTAGGAAATGACAGCAACAGAAGAACTCTAGGAGGAGGCAACCTTGGCCAAGTAAGAGAGTATCCAGTAGGGCAATTCATGTGTGAAAAAAGTGAGCTCCCACGATGTTGATGTGTGGGGCAAAGACCAGGCTACTTCATGCTAATTCTGGATATGCCACCCCTCCCCCTAATTTCTCATACCTCTTACCCTCCCAGTCCCCCAGAGAAACTTCCAGGAAAGACTCAGTATTCACCTAGTCCAATTCCTCAGGATGATTTTCTCTCTTCTCCCAGAGGAGTTGTAGGCCTGTTGTTTAGTCAAGCTCTTCCTAAAAGAAATTCTGGACCCAAAGAATTTTATAGCCAGGTTTTTGTTTTTTTTAAGGCATATATCATCTAGCCCAATACCCTCATTTTATAGAGGGAAAAATAAGACCAGGGAGGAAAAGTGCCACAGTCAGAATTAGGCAGAGCAACCTAGGTCTCCTCATTTGAGTCTATTCATTATAGAAGATGGGTGTTTTTTAGAGTGGTAGTAGGAAAGGAATGAAGGTGTGCAGGGAAGAGAAGGTGGAGTTTAGGGGAGTCAGACACATACATGGGTAGCACTGCACTTTTTACAAAGCATTTCCACATGCATCTCTTAAATGGAGACATTGATTATCTCATTAGATCTTCCCAATAACACTGTGCTTTAGGAAGTGTGAGCATTATCAGTTTCATTTCACAGAAAAGGAAACTGTGAAATGTGTTTTGTGTTGCTCAAGAACTCAAGGAGTAAATCTCAAAGCAAGAAAGAAGAGTTTGGTCCTGTATGATAAGAATGTTGGCAGTCAGAGTCAAATGCTCTTTGTTCTTCCTAGTCCTCCTTAGATTGGCTCAAGGACATCTGAGTGCTCCCTTGGGTGGGCAATGTCTTCCTGATCAACCCAGTTATAGACTAGTCAAACCATGCTGAGTGACCTTTTGATACCCATGATCTGAGCTAGTGGCCTTCCGGCTCAGGGGCCTCAGTAATGAATGAAAGAAATAGAACCAGACTTTCTTCCATGACTCTCATGTTTCCCTTAACACTCATCTCTCTCCCTCTGCTTGGAGCTAAAGAACTTACTGCTTACTCACCCAAACTTGCTTCTTTCTGCCTGCCTCCTCTAAGAAGCCCTCCTTGCCGGAGAAGAGCACAATAACTCCCTCACCTTGACCTCAGTGAATTCTGAATCTGTCTTACTAGTGGGACCTCTTCCATTAAACCAGCTTGTGACTTTGGGCAAGTCTCAAGTGCTTCATAAAAAATGGGCTATGTGGCATTTATAGCTTATAAATCTTGACCTTAACAACCACCACCCCATGATTTAGGCAGTGTAAGCATTTTATAGTCAAGGAAACTGAGGCATAAAGAGGTTTTATTAGGATGCCCAAAATCACAGATATTAAGTTTCAGAGTTGAGACTCAAACTCAGGTCTTACTGCAAGGCAACACCCTTTTCCCTATGCCAGAGTACACTGAAGAGATCTAAGATTTTCTTAGGGCAGCTACTCCCTACTTTAGCCCAAATCAAAACTGTGACTTTGTAGAGAGTCTTCAAGAGCTTCCGCAGCTGGGGCAGCTAAGTGGCTCAGATAGAGAGTCAAACCTAGAGACAGGAAGTCATTGGTTCAAATCTGGCCTCAGATACTATGTGATCCTGGGCAAGTCACTTAACCCCCAGTTGCCTAGCCCTTACCATTCTTCTTGGAGCCAATACTTAATATCTATCATAAGATAGAAGATAAAGATTTTTTAAAAAGCTTCTGTAGCTGAAAAATTAATCATTCTACAACCAATTTGTTGATCCTTAAGAGTACTTGAAGCTGGCCTTTGGGATAAAGGTGCCCATTTTTTAAGTGGATAGAGAGCTGGCCTTGGAGTCAGCAAGATCTGGGTTCAGGTCTCAACTTAGTCACATCCTTAATCTCTGAGTGACTCCAGACAAGCCTTTTGAGACTTTAGTTTCAGAACAGGTATAAGGAGGGAGGAAGGAAGGGAGGAAATCAAAACCCAGGTGAAATCCAAAAGAAACTTAACAATTGTAGCTGACCTCTCCCTATAGCTTCCAGCCCCAATTCCATCCCACTGGAAAGGAAAAGGAGAAGAGGAAAAGGGGAAAGGCCCGGGAAGCAGAAAATGGTATGGGGAAGATAGGGTCAGAGCCCAATGGCCAGAAGACTTTAGTTTTACCACTTGCCAGGACAGGAGGATAGTTTTAGTCCAGTGTTTCTGATATGGTGAGATGTTAATTCTGAGGCATTCAGGACATGGTTAATGATTCTGGCTAAGCCTCAATCAGGCTCTAGGACCACAAGCCCAGACAGATCCTATCAAAAGTCTTAGATTTCCTTGGATGAAATTCCAGAAGTGAGTGCACAGATATCAGTCAGGAACTAATCAGAGGTGACATGGATTTACTGCCCACTGACACACAGATCTCCCATATTCCCATTCAGGATTTGGGGGAGCCAGAGAACACTAGGAAAATCCCATTTGAAACTCTAGAAAGGTCCATATTAGGTGTACATTTTGCCTACAGAGGTTTCCCTGCATTTCTCTATTCGTCTAACAACCCCTCTCCTGGATGGGAAGCTATCTAGGAAGAAAGTAGAAGAGTAGTAGCTCTTGGCCTCGATTCCCCTTTTCAAGAGGCAGGAATTATTACAACTTCTTTTTTCTAGAGGGGTTTTTGTGAGAAATAATTGAGATGACAAATGAGAAAGGCCTCTTATGGATGGATGGCAGCTGGGTGACATGAAGAAGTAGAGGAAATGTAGAAGCTTTCTTGCTTCATTCTCTTGCCCCTGGCTTCTCCCACCCATCTGGTTGCCTGTCCCTGGTATTTTAACTTTAATTTCACATTTTAACTTCCTTTAACTTCTTTGTGAGTGTTCCTTTGGTCCTCTTAGTCATCCAAAGCAGAGGTTAGATTTTACAAGCAAATAAAGGGAAATGAGATAAAAAACAAAACAAAAAAACCCTAAGGTTTAAGAGAACAGATCTGAATGAAAAGAATATTAACATCAACCTGAGTCAATTCAAGAACATGCTATGAATAAGAGAGGAGAAATGATTTGCCTAAGGTCACACAAGTTATAAATAGTAGCTTAATAAAAGTTTATTGACTGACTGACACACAAGGGCCATCCTAAGAGAAGTAAGATCCAATTAAACATTATACACCCATCCTAGGCTTGATGCTGGCTCTGCTCACTTCTCCAGGGTCATGGCTCATTTCTACTGCCTCTCCCAACCAGACAGAACCATAACTTAGGTTCGTCACAAAGGTCTGAAATTCAGAGGGTTCTGGCATCAAGCATATACTTTTTTTTTTTTTTTAGACCCTTACCTTCTATCTGGGAGTCAATACTGTGTATTGGCTCTAAGGCAGAAGAGTGGTAAGGGCTAGGCAATATAGGCAATATGCCCCCCAAGCATATACTTTTTTTTCTCTCTAAAAATAGCGGAACAGATTCATTTATTTATTTATTTGTTTGTTTGGGGGGCAGCTGGATAGCTCAGTGGATTGAGAGCCAGGCCTAGAGACAGGAGGTCCAGGGTTCAAATCTGGATTTAGGCACTTCCCAGCTGTGTGACCCTGGGCAAGTCACTTGACCCCCATTGCCTACCCTTACCACTCTTCCACCTAAGAGCCAATACACAGAAGTTCAGGGTTTAAAAAAATAAAAAAAATATTTATTTGTTTGTTTATTTAAATATTTTGTTTTTTGAGAAAAATTTTCCATGGTTACATGATTCATGTTTTTACTTTCCCCTTCACCCCCCCTCACCTTCAGCATATTCTTTTAATAGGAAAATCAAACTCATTTTACCACTTAGCAAAAAGAATCAGGACTCTTCCTACCCCCAAGCCTTATTCCAGGAGAACTCTTTCTTAGATAGTCTGCCCTGCTTCCTCTCCAGCAGCCTAAGGCTCTCCACAGGGCCCTATGTCCTAAGACCATTTTCCCTGCCTTTCCACTGGATTTGCCTCAAAAAACTGACTTGAGGGAGCAGCTGGGTAGCTCAGTGGATTGAGAGTCAGGCCTAGAGACGGGAGGTCCTAGGTTCAAATCCGGCCTCAGACACTTCCCAGCTGTGTGACCCTGGGCAAGTCACTTGACCCCCATTGCCCATCTTTACCACTCTTCCACCTAGGAGCCAATACACAGAAGTTAAGGGTTTAAAAAAAAACAAACTGACTTGAGGGTTTCCTTCTGGGTGTTGGTCCTTGATCCTAGAATTGCTAGCTCTAAAATCAAGAAAATGTTTCCCCAAAGCCCCAAATTTGAGAATGTCACTGGGTACAGTGCACCTGCAGTTCCCATCTACCACTATCTATCCCCTAGCAGTAAGTGAATGTCTCTGCTCTCTCTCTTCCAGGGCTCAATCAGAATGGAACCATCTGGGACTCAGGAGGGTGCGCCTTTTCAAAGAACCTTAGTGCCCCGGAGTGCCCGTGGCAGAAGGCACTCTATGACTCAGGTGAGGCAGCTATAGCCTGGAGGGGCTGGGGCTCTCTCCAGGAAAGGGTTGGGAACCCAGAGAAACCAAGATTTAATCCCTCCCTCCTGGTACGTAGAAGCCCAAATTACAAAATCCAAGAGTCATTCCCTTGCCTAGGTAACAACTCAAACTTGGACTTTTTATTTTGGGATTGAACTTGTTCCTTGAAATTCCTTTTCCCAAAGCAGATCAGTACCTCAGCCTTCGAGGGCTGCCTGGGACCTCAGAAATGGGACTTCCCTTTGGTCTTCTTGAGGCGGAGGCCAGCCTTCTAGTCACTAAGTTGCCTTTGGCCCTGGACATTTTTCAGTATCATTAACTAGATCTCAACCACCTTCTTTTTAAAATTTTTTTTTCACCTTTTTTTCTAAAACTCTTACTTCTTGTTTTAGTAACAACTCAAAGACAAAAGGGCAAGGACTAGGCAAATGGGGTTAAGTAACTTTTCCAGGGTCACATAGCTAGGAAGTATCTGAGGCCAGATTTAAACCCAGATCTTTCCAACTTCAGTCTATTCACTGTGTCAACCTAGCTGCTCTAATCTCAGTCTTCTTTACATCAATTACATTCCAATCTGGAGAGATACTCTGGTCTCCTAATTGATTTTTTTTTTTTTTTTTTTGGAGAGGGTGGTGTCAGAACTTGAGATTTCCTCTGAGAGGGGAACTCCTGGTGAGGAAAATCCCTTTAGAGAAGCAGAACAATAATCACCAGTAATTTACTTCCTTGGAGAGCTGCCTGGAGAACCAAGAAGTTAAGCAATTTAGTCATGGTCACACAGCTTGGATGTGTTGGAAGTAGGACTTCCCCAAGAATCAGGCCCCCAAGCTGGCCCTCTGTCCACTATACTAGCTGTCTCTCAGCATAGGTCTTGTCTATCACTTGGTCAGACTATTGTAAGAACCTTCCAAATGATCTTCTTTCTCTACTTTCTCCCTCTTTGATCCTTCTCTAAAACCACTGCTCAAATAATTTTCCTTATGAATAAGAATGGTCATACTGTTACTCATCAGGTCAAAGTCCTTCAGTGGCTCCCTATTGTCCAAAGAATAAAACACAAGTTCCTTTTTCCGGCATTTGTTGCCCTCCATTTCCCTCTCATTTCTATAACTCTCCAGTATGGACTTTAGAGTCTAGCCAAAATGGACTGACCTCTGAATGCAGCCCAAGCATTCTTGCCTTACAGAAAAAAAATTTTTTTGTTTGGGCTTTGCCTTGGTCAAAAAGGCAAACTCAGAAACAAAAAGATAAAGGATTTTATTCAACTCGATATGGCAGTAAGCATTGGGTGGACTGGGCTTGATTTGAGCTATGCCCTCATTACTTTTTTATTTTTTTTTATTTTTTATTTTTTTTAACATTTATTAATATACATTTTTAACATGGTTGCCTGATTCATACTCCTCTTATCCCCTTCACCCCCCCGCCCCCCGCACTCCCCCCACCCATGGCCGATGCCCATTTCCACTAGTTTCGTCATGTGTCCTTGATCAAGACCAATTTCCAAATTGTTGGTAGTTGCATTGGTGTGGTAGTTTCGAGTCCACACCCTCAATCATGTCCACCCCGACCC
>NC_058133.1:251952334-252044440 GCF_016433145.1 Gracilinanus agilis | reverse complement strand
CTTCTTATAATAGTATTTGTCCCCTCTCCCTCCCATGCCCTCTTTGTGTGTAATAGAATATTCTATTTTCTTATTCACTCAAGTTTCTCTTGGTGTTCCCTGCTATTTACCCCCTCTTTCCCATCCCCCACGCCATCTTAGATTATTTAGTGTTCCATCCTCACCCTGTGAATTATTCTTTTGATTACTATAATAGTGAATATTATAATAGTGAATAGAGTTCACTACAGAGAATTATACATAACATTTATCTACATAGGAATACAGATAATTAGATCTCACTGAGGCCCTTAAAAAGGCAAATTTAAAAATTATAAGTTTTCTTTCTTTCCCCTCTGTATCTTATTTACCTTTTCAGGTTTCTCTCGATTTTTGTGTTCGATGTCAAACTTTCCATTTAGCCCTGGTCTTTTCTGTGCAAATACCTGAAATTCTTCAATTTTGTTGAATGCCCATACTTTCCCCTGGAAATATATAGTCAGTTTTGATGGGTAGTTGATCCGTGGTTGCAGGCCCAGCTCTCTTGCCTTTCTGAATATCGTATTCCAAGCCTTACGGTCTTTTAGCGTGGAGGCTGCCAGATCCTGTGTGATCCTGATTGGTGCTCCTTGATATTTGAATTGTCTCTTTCTGGCTTCTTGTAAGATTTTTTCTTTTGCTTGAAAGCTTTTGAATTTGGCAATAATATTTCTAACCGATTTCTTCTCTGGGTCGAATGTAGTGGGTGTTCTATGAATCCTTTCGATGTCTATATTGCCCTCTTGTTGTAGGACTTCAGGGCAATTTTGCTGAATAATTTCTTTTAGTACGGAGTCCAGGTTTCTATTAATTTCTGGTTTTTCTGGAAGACCAATTATTCTCAAATTGTCTCTTCTAGACTGGTTTTCTTGGTCTGTCACTCTCTCATTGAGATATTTCATGTTTCCTTCTATTTTTTCAGTCTTTTGACTTTGTTTTATTTGTTCTTGTTGTCTTGAGAGATCATTAGCTTCCAATTGCTCGATTCTAGCCTTTAGGGATTGATTTTCGGCTATAATCTTTCGGTTTTCGGCCATAATCTTCTGGAATTCCTTTTCAATCTGGTCATTTCTGGTGTTCAATTGCAAGATTTTACCTTTTAAACAGTTATTTTCTTGCCAGATCTCTTCCATTTTCCTCAAAATCTCAGTTTTGAACTCTTCCATAGCTTGTGAGGAGTTTTCCTTATTTGAGGAGGGTCCGGATGCTTGTTTGTTCTCCTCCTCTGTTTGCTCGGTTGTCTGGATTTTCTCTGTGTAAAAGTTGTCGAGTGTTAAGGGCTTCTTTTTCTTGTTGTTATTCTTTCTCTTCTGAGTTTACTGAGGTTGGGTAGCCATCATTAGCCCAGCAGCTTCTCAGGTTTATCCTCGCGCTCAGTGTCTGTCCATTGTCTATTGGTACCTGAGGTCTGAGTTCTGGTTTTTTCCAAGGTCAAGCCCCCTAGTGGACCCCCTTGCTTGATCCTCTGCAGGAGGTTCCTTTACCAGTCTCAGGGCGCTGCTTCCACAGTCGTATACCGATCTACACTGGTTCCCCACTCAGGTTTTCAGAGCTTTAGTTCCTGGCTGTGTCTGCCTCCACCCACCCCTCCGCCAGTGCCTGTGCGCTCTGCGCTGGGCATCCACTCTCTGCCCTCGCGCTCAGATTTCGCTTGCGTTCTCTGGCTTATTGGGGTCCTAAATCTTGCTGCTCTCAGGAACAGGCCCCAGAGCTGCCAATGACTCGATGGGTGCCCCAAACTTGCTCTATTTCTTTTTAGCTGGCTTCAGAGCTATAGATTTTGTGTGTGGAGGGGGTGGGGATGGGGTGGTTGCTCAGCCTGCGATTTAGTGAGAGCCCTTTATAGCCTGGAAATGTCTCGATTCCACGTACCTTCCACGCTGTGCCCTGTTGTGGTGTTCCTCCGTTCGTCTGGACTTGTTTTTATGTCCCCTTGAGGAGTTTTGTGTGTTTCAGTCAGGAGAGGTTAAGAGCTGCTTCTTACTCTGCCGCCATCTTAACCCGGAAAACCCTCATTACTTTTTATAGAGAGAAGTAAGCCATTTCCACATAAGGGCAAAGGTATGTTGATGGGAGCATATAATCATGAGGAGATAGGATTACGGGCACATGGGCCCACCATCTTATGTAGGTTAACTGCCCTGTACTCAGATTTAGAAAAGGGTTTTGCTTGTTTTAAAAACCTTGCCTTCTTAGTAAGAACTCTAAGACAAAAGGGCAAGGACTAGGTAAACAAGTTAAGTGACTTGCCCAGGATTATATAGCTAGGAAGTATCTGAGGTCAGATTTGAACCTTCCTTCAGATTCCAGGCCTGGCATTCTATTCACTATGTTAGAAAAGGTTTTAAAATGGAGTCACCCAGACTAATAGCACAAATAGCTGTCTCTGCATTCATCTCTGGGGCTTTGTTTATGCCATTCCCTATGCCACCTCCTCCAGGAGGCCTCCCCAACCATTTAATCAATCACTAATCACTAAACATTCAGATTGTGAGCCTACTATGTGCCAGACATTGTGGTAAAACAATAATGACCTGACATCAATCTGCATCTGGTATTTATTTAACATTCCAAACGTTTGTGCGAAGAACTTGCCCCCCACCTAGACTAAACTTCATGAGGGAAAGAACATGGTCTGACCAAAAACTTGTGTCTTCCTTGCAGCCTCAGTGTTCCACACAAAGTAGGAATTTCATAAATGTCTGCTGAATATAATTTACTGTCAACCAAAAGCCTGCATGAACATCACCTCTTGGAGGCAGGCTGTCCATTAGCTCCCAAGATCCTGTGCTGGGTCGTAGAGATTCTAGTGCTGTTCCTTGGGTAGGGCCTGGAATACTCATTACACTGATTAATATCCATCTAGATAGGAGCTAAATTGAAGATGTCCTTCGAATCCCCCATTTCCCCCTGTCTTTGGATGCATAGATCATGGTGCCAGCATATGCCTTTCTGTCACCCCTGGAATAGTCATGTAGGACCCATGAATATGCTGTTCATTGAAAAGGGCAACATTATGATGGCAGGTAGAAGGAAGTAGCCTTCTGTCTAAGAGAACACTGCTCATCTAGTAGGTTCCATATCACCATGGAAATAGGATGCTGGGTCCCTGAGGAGGAAGCTTCTGAGTTCAGAGTTAGGAGGTTCTCTAGGATCATTTAAGTGATCACAGAATCATGGATTATGTGCTTGAAAATACCTTAGAAGTGTATGGTCCAACCTCCTCATTTTCCCAGAGGTCCAAGTGACTTGTCCACATGTGCAACAACTGGCAGGGCTGGGATTTGAACCCAGCATAGTGTAGGGAGGTAAAGGCTGGAGAGGAGCTTCCCATGGTTTAAGTGTCCCACTCTTCTACTCCCTAACCAAGGGAGGCCAAGAGAGGAAAAAGGGGCTGGACAATGGGTAGATAGAATGGGGAAATGATAAGTTTCCAAATATTCTTATGGTTATGGCCAAGAGGAGACTTTAGATTAAATATTTATTTCTTCTGAGGACAAATTTATAGCTTATGGAGAAATTTATAATTAGAGAAGTTATGACAGAGCACTTCAGTTTGTTATAGGGGAGTTTTCAGTTGATCAATAATAAGATCGATGTTATGGATCACAGATCTAGGTCCTGTATTTTATTTAACAGAATGACTAGGGTGAGACACCAAGGTGGGTCTAGCTGTACAGCAGCACCAGCATTAGTACAAGCCATCATGCAAAAGACCTGCTTTCAATTGAGAGCAATTACCAGCCTTTGATAGAACCATTTCTTCTGTAATGGCTATGACACCTGTTGATGGAGATTGTCCTTTAAGGAATGAGAAGACCAATCTTTTCCCCTAAGGGATAAAAGGCCTTAAAAGGCAGAAAGTTGAAGTGTAAGTTTCATGATGACCCTCTCCTAACAGCCTTCAATAGAACTCCTATTTGATTCTTTTCTTTGCATGCTTTGCTAATTCTCAAGGAAGAGTCAAGGAGGGTTATTAAACATATGCATTTTTAAATGTTTAAATTTATTTTTTAAAAAATTTGTTTGTGTGTTTGTTTACTTTAAATCCTTACTTTCCGTCTTAGTATCAATACTATGTATTGGTTCCAAGGCAGAAGAGCAGTAGGGACTAGGCAATGGGGGTTAAGTAACTTGCCCAGGGTCACACAGCTAGGAAGTGTCTGAGGCCAGATTTGAACCCAGGACATCCCATCTGTAGGCCTGGCTCTCAATCCACTGAGCTACCCACATGCCCCCCACCATATGTATCTTTTCAAAGTAAATTCACTTCATTCTATTTTTTTAAAACCCTTACTTGCTGCCCTACTATTAATATTAAGTGTTAGTTCTAAAGCAGAAGAGCAGTTAAGAACTAGGCAATTGGGATCAAGTGAATTATGGTCATATACCTAGGAATTATCTAAGTCTAAGTTACATTTGAACTCAGGTCCTCCTGATTCCAAGATAAGATATACCACCTATTTGACTTAATTACCTGGATTCTTTTTTTTTAATTTTTTATTAATTCCTTACAGTCTGTCTTAGAGTCAGCACTAAATACTGCTTCCAAGGCAGAGGAAAGATTAAAGCTAGGCCATTGAGGTTAAGTGATTTGTCCAAGGTCACTCAGGCAGGATTTGAACTTAGGACATCCCATCTCCAGGCCTTCATCTATCCACAAAGGATCTGGCTATCATTATTCTCTTAATTTGAACATAGGAAACTTCGATTTTAGTGTCAATGGAGGGCATATAACATTTTATGTGTTGAATGTGTGAATCAATAATATCATCATTGAATTCACTTAACTTAAGTACAGATAATTAATGAAGTGACCAGCACTTATAAAACCTGGAAATCAGGGATGAGGATTTCAGAGGGAGGAAATGTCAAAGAATGGGAGCATACAGGACTGACATTGGCAAGGGTAGAATAAAAAGAGAAAGAAGGACAGTAAAATTGAGAGAAAGATAACAGGAGTCAAGGCTGAAAGATTCAGAGGCTAATTCAGATTTTGTTGGTTCCACAGAAATACACTCCAGAGATGATACAAGCATGCAGTCTTAAATTAATGACAATTATCTAATAAATATAAAAATAAGGAAATCAACTGAAAACACAAAATCTTTCTTTACTACAGATGCCCTCCTCAAAAAGAATAATACCACTGAGAAGGGAACAATAGCAGCAAAGGCCAATACTATCACCCTGAAAAAAACAGAAACAAAAAGCTCTTCCCAGGAAAACTCAGAACCAACTTTACTCAGGACTGAAGAGAATACATCCAAAAGTGGGAAAATCAATACGGTCATCATTAGAGAAAGCACTACCAACAGCCTGGAAACAACAGAAACAATCACTTCTTCCTCTGCCACCCCAGATACAACAACTTTCCCCACCATTTCTGAGACCATTTCCACAGATCAGAGTACCACAACCACAGAGACCAGTACCACCAGCCTGGAAACAACAGAAATAATCACTTCTTCCTCTGCCACCCCAGATACAACAACTTTCCCCACCATGACTGAGACCACTTCCACAGACCAGAGTAGCACAACCACAGAGACCAGTACCACCAGCCTGGAAACAACAGAAACAATCACTTCTTCCTCTGCCATCCCAGATACAATAACTTTCCCCACCATGACTGAGACCACTTCCACAGAGCAGAGTAGCACAACCACAGAGACCAGTACCACTAGCCTGGAAACAACAGAAACAATCACTTCTTCCTCTGCCATCCCAGATACAACAACTTTCCCCACCATGACTGAGACCACTTCCAAAGACCAGAGTACCACAACCACAGAGACCAGTACCACCAGCCTGGAAACAACAGAAACAATCACTTCTTCCTCTGCCATCCCAGATACAACAACTTTCCCCACCATGACTGAGACCACTTCCACAGACCAGAGTACCACAACCACAGAGACCAGTACCACCAGCCTGGAAACAACAGAAACAATCACTTCTTCCTCTGCCATACCAGATAAAACAACTTTCCACACCATGACTGAGACCACTTCCACAGAGACCAGTACCATCAGCCTGGGAACAACAGAAACAATCACCTCTTCCCCTGGAACCTCAGAAACAACTCTAACTTTCCCCAGTACTGTAGAAACTACATCCATAGAGGAGAGTACCACAGAAGCCAGCACCAGCACCACAGAGACCAGTACCATCACCCAGGGAACAAGTACCTCTTACCCTGGAACCTCAGACACAACTCTAACTTTCCCCAGTACTCTAGAGACTTCCTCCACAGAGGAGAGTGCCACAGAAGCCAGCACCAGCACCACAGAGACTACCACCACTTCCGTAGGAACAACAGGAACAATCCCTTCTTCCTCTGCCATCCCAGATACAACAACTTTCCCCACCATTTCTGATACCACTTCCACAGACCAGAGTACCACAACCACAGAGACCAGTACCACCAGCCTGGAAACAACAGAAACAATCACTTCTTCCTCTGCCACCCCAGATACAACAACTTTCCCCACCATTTCTGAGACCACTTCCACAGACCAGAGTACCACAACCACAGAGACCAGTACCACCAGCCTGGAAACAACAGAAACAATCACTTCTTCCTCTGCCATCCCAGATACAACAACTTTCCCCACCATGACTGAGACCTCTTCCACAGACCAGAGTACCTCATTCACAGAGACCAGTACCATCACCCTGCGAACAAGCACCTCTTACCCTGGAACCTCAGACACAATCACAACTTCTTCCACTACCATAAACACACTCTCTACAATAGAGAGTGCCACTAAGTCCAGCACCACAGAGACTGGCAGCACTCCCCAGGGAACAATAGAAACAATCACTTCTTCCTCCTCCATCCCAGATACAATTACAACTTTCCCCACCATTACTGAGACAACAAGTACCTCTTCCCCTGGCATCTCAGACACAATCCCAATTTTCTCCAGCTCCCCAGTGACTGTGGACACTCCCCACGGAAGAACAGATATAAGTACCTCTTCTCCTGGGACCTCAGGTACATTTCCAACTTTTCCCACTACTAAAGATTCCACCCCCACAGTTTCGAGTGCCACAAATCCTAGCACTACAGTGATCAATGCCACAGAGCCTGGAACCACAGAATCTTCAACCATGGTTTCTATCACAACCATTCCAACTACTATACCAGCTACTACACCATGTAAGTGCCTCTTTTTAACCCTTCCCTTCCATCTTCCTGTTTTTTTTTTTTCTCTTCTTTCCTCTATTAAAGCACTCCTCCTATATTCTTGGAATCTTAAAATTCATTTGGGCAGCCATCTCCTCTGCCTTTTTGTTTTGAACTTCATCTTCCATCTTAGAATTCATTTTAGGACAGAAGAGTGGATATGGCTCCACAATTGGGGTTAAGTGAGTTGCCAGAGGTCAGGCCAATAGGAAATGTCTGAGGCTAGATTTGGACCCAGGTCCTCCCTATTCCAAATCTGGCTCTCTATCTTTTTTGCTACCTTGCTGCTCCTCCCATTTAATTTCTATTTACCATTTCTTTCTCTCTGCAGTGATTACTCCTAATTCTTTTCACATCATTTTCCTCAAGTTCCATTTTTTTCCCCCATTAGCCTAGGAAAGGCCTCCTCTGAAAACACATGATGTCAAAGTTTACCTCTTCTCCAAATCCATTTCATCCTCCTATAACCCTGGAGCCTTTGTCTATGAAACATTTTAACTTTATTGATAATTGCGTTTGGTTCCAAGTTCCATTCCACCAGTGGCTTATAATTGCTTTAGTCACTCCTAAAGTGACTATGCATGAACTAGCCTCAAGAAGTCTTATCCTCCCTTTTGTCTCTTTTCTCTCCATCTTCCAGCATGCCCCATAGGTTCTGCCTGTCTTACACTCTTCCATTTTCTCCTTCTATTTGTTTCTCTCCAACAATTCTTTCAGTCCACAAGAAACATGTAAGCACTTTTTAAAAAACATTTATTAATATTTATTTTTTAGAAAGGTTAACATGGTTACATAATTCATGCTTTTACTTTCCCCTTCACCCCCCGAGTTCCCCCCTTACCATGGCTGATGGGTATTTCCACTGGTTTTATCATGTGTCATTGATCAAGACCTATTTCCATATTGTTGATAGTTGCATTGGTGTGGTAGTTTCGAGTCTACGTCCCCAATCATGTCCGCCTCAACCCATGTGTTCAAGCAGCTGTTTTTCTTATATGTTTCTACTCCTGCAGTTCTTCCTCTGAATGTGGGTAGCGTTCTTTACCATAAATCCCTCAGAATAGTCCTAGGTCATTGCATTGCTGCTAGTACAGAAGTCCATTACATTCTATTATATGTAAGCACTTTAATAGGTGCTAGGCACTATTCTGGGCATACAAAGAATGGCAAAAATCATCCCTGATCTCAAGGAGCTTACTTTCTCATGGGAGAGACAACATGTGAGTATGTAGGTACATATAAGACACAGCCAAAGTTAATAGAAGGCAGTGTGAGAGCAGATGATATGAGCAAAAAGAGATTAGGGCCTAGGGCAGTGGCAGTGCCTTTGGGGATACCTATAGTTAGTGGGCAAGACAAAAATGAAAAGCCAGCAAAAGAGAACCAAGAGATAGCCATGGCATGAAAACCAGACTATATAGGAGAAGGTAATATTAACAGTGTCAAATGTTACAAAGAAGGATAAAGATTGAGAAGAGGCAAATAGATTTTGCAATTAAGGGAACACTGGTAAATTTGGAGAGCAGTTTCAGTTGAATGAAGAAGTTAGAAGCTAGAATCCAAAGGTTTAGAAGAATAAAAGGAGAGGAAGAAGAGGCTCCAATTGTAGATGCCTTTCTTTCTTTTTTTTTTTTTAAATCCTTACTTTCCATCTTGGAGTCAATACTGTGTATTGGCTCCAAGGCAGAAGAGTGGTAAGGGTAGGCAATGGGGGTCAAATGACTTGCCCGGGGTCACACAGCTGGGAAGTGTCTGAAGTCAGATTTGAACCTAGGACCTCCTGTCTCTAGGCCTGGTTCTCAATCCATTGAGCTACCCAGCTGCCCCCTGTAGATGCCTTTCTTATAGAGTTTTGCCATGGAGGGGAGAAGAAACATACAATAGTCAGAATGGTAACACCAAGTATGAATTGTTTAAGGATTGGAGAAGATAAAGGCATGTTTGAAAATAACATGGAAGAAGATAATAGATACAAAGAAACTGGAGGGGAGAAAGAGAAAGACAGACAGAAACTGAAAGACAGAGACACAGAGAGACAGAGGATGGTGGTGGGGCAATCTTCTGGAAAAATAGGGAGGAGATAAGATAAAGGGTATATGTAGAGGGTGGGCTCTGATAAAGAGAAGGACCACCTCTTTATTTGAGACTGGAGTAAAGAAGGAGATAATAGGGAAACATATCCATATGACAGAAAATGAAGAGGAGCCCATTTAAGTCCTGGAAATGTTGTAGAGGGAAATGGTGTCAGCAGGAAGCTGTGTCATAGGGCTAGAAGTAAAAAAGAATGAGGAAGGAAGAAATTTAAGGTGAAGGAAAGTTTGTTAATTATGGAAGAAGCATTCTAGAGGACACAATAGAAGGGACAAACGGATCTAGGGATAAAGTTGAAAGGATGAGGAAATGGAATTTATACATCAGCAGTTAGGGGTTCAGAATCACTGGGATGGGGTGAGTATAAAGTGAATATAAGGGAGTGGAATTGAGTGTAGGCAAAATATCTTTGACACTATCCTTCCATGTCAATGTGTTTCTTTGTCTCTTCACTTTTCTCTCCCCCTCAAGACTCATCCTTTTCTCTCCTGCACCCTTTGCTTTACCCTCTTATTACTTACTCTCTTCCCTCTATTCTCCCCATCTCCATGCTGGATTGAGCGAAATATTATCTTCCTTTTCAGTGTTATGCTTAAATGGAGGCACATGGGATGGAAACATCTGTAACTGTCCCACTGGTTACAGTGGAAAGCAATGTGAGAAAGAGAACATCTTCTGCGAAAATGGAGGCACATGGGATGGAATCAAGTGCATCTGCCTCAACCCTTACTATGGCCGTAAATGTGAAATGGTTTCAGAAAGCCTTCCAATAGGTAAGTCAAGCATCTCTGGGTGCCAGAGCTGGGTCCAAGGGAATGAAAAGGGACCAAAGGTCATTCCATTCCTCAGGGATAGGGTGGAGGGTCACAAAGCAGAAGGGATGGGGGGGAGTGTTTATTGTGAATGATTGACAGTCTCATAATAACTCCATTTCCAACAGAGCCTCCTCCAGAAAAGGTCAATGCTACTGTGGAAGTGACAGTGTCCGTGACCAATAAGAATTTTACAAAGGATCTAGAAGATGAATCCTCTGAGGCCTATAAGAATTTCACTGAAATGTTCAAAAAAGAGGTAAAGAATCAATGGATTGCAATGGGACTGGATATGGCAAGAACTTTAGTGGTCATCTAATGCATTTTCAATGGGAATATAGAGAAGTTAAGCAACTTACTTAAATAATTTACATTATGTTTAAGTAACACAATCGGTAAATGGCAGAAACAAAAAATTCGACCCAGGTCTCCCACAAGTCACAGGTTTTATCCACTACTCTTCTCTGCCTTCAGTTCTTAATGTCATTTTTTCTAGTTCTGTTTCTCAAGGAGTTAGATGATTTAGATAAGTACTTTCCTGACTAGTAATAAACTGTTTTACCTAGAAAAATCACTTTTCTTTCATGCATTTCTTTTTTTTTTTTTTAAACCGTTGTACTTCAGTGTATTGTCTCATAGGTGGAAGATTGGTAAGGGTGGGCAATGGGGGTCAAGTGACTTGCCCAGGGTCACACAGCTGGGAAGTGGCTGAGGCCGGGTTTGAACCTAGGACCTCCTGTCTCTAGGCCTGACTCTCACTCCACTGAGCTACCCAGCTGCCCCCCTCTTTCATGCATTTCTGTTTGTACTTGGATCCATTTAGGAAGTCTTGGATTTAATCTGGCCTCAGACACTTGCTAGCTGTGTGAACCTGAGCAAATCACTCACCCCATCTCAGCTTCTGTGTTCCTTTTCTGTAAAATGAAGATAAAAAGGACTTGCTTCCAGGGTTGCTGTGAAGATCAAATAAGATATTTGTAAAGTGCTTTGTAAAGCACTGAAGTGCTATATAAATCTTAGCTATTTATTACAATTGTTGTTGTTATTGTTATTTTTCCATACAAGGTTATTTGGAAGGTCAAATAAGATAATGTATATAAAACTCCCTTGTTATAGTAAAGTATCACATAACAATCTAATTATTAAAGTCTAATGAATTATTTAATACATTTATTACAACAATCATAGTGATATAAAATTATAACCTATAATATAATATGTAATATAATAAATCATTGTAATTTATTATTAATAATGAATAATTCCAGTATTTGTTGTTGCTTTTCCTTATATGAACTGTCTTTCCTTTTTATTTAGAAAACAAGACTCTTCTAAATTATCTGAACTTTCTCAGTTAATTCACATATATTAAGCAGTTTGTATGTGCTAGGCATGGAGGAATACTGGTACAAGGTGGGGTAGTAGAGAGAGGAAAACAGGCAAATGAGGGAGAAACCCTTCCTTGAAGAGTGCACACTCGGTTCTACCTTAGCAGCTGTTCCTCACTTTTAATTCCATCATATCTTGATGCCTTTCCTCACATAAATCATCATTTCCCCCCCCCCCCAGTTACGTATATTAGGAATTTTTGACAATTGTTTTCTGACATTTTAGAATTCAGAATTTAGAATTTCTCTCCTCTCCCTCCCCTCCCCTTCTCCCTGAAGCAGTAAATACTCTGACAAAAGTTTTACCTGAACTTTCATACAATACATATTTCCATGCTGCTCATGTCATGATATATATCACACATACAACAAAAATCTCATGAAGGAAATAAAGTGGAAGATGGCATACTTTGATCTGATCTGCATTCATCAATTCCTTCTTTGGCTGTAGATAGCATTTTCATCATGAGTTCCTTCTGGTTATCTTGGACACTTGTTTTGTTGATAACATTTTAGTCTTTCATAGTTGATCATTGTATAATATTTCTGTTCTCCTGATTTTACTCATATCACTTTGCATCAGTTCATTTAAGTCTTTCCAGGTTTTTCTGAACTCATCTTGTTATCATTTCTTATGGTATAATAGTATTGCATTACCACTATATACCACAACTTGTTCATATATTCCCCACGTGATGGATACTCCCACAGTTTCCAATTCTTTGTCGCTACAAAAAGAGTTGTTAAAAATATTTTGTTACAGGTAGTTCTTTTCCCCTTATCTCTGGTGTCTTTAGAATACAGACCCAATGTGGGTATTGCTGGGTCAAAGAGTGTATATATAGTTTTGTGGCCCTTTGAGCCTGGTTCCTTATTGCTTTCCAGAATGGTTGTATCAATTCACAGTTCCACCAACAGTATATAAATGTCCCTATTTTCCCATATCCCCGCCAACTTTTATCATTTTCCTTTTTGGTCATGTTAGCCAATCTGAGAGGTATGAGCTGGTATCTCAGAATTGTTTTAATTTGCCTTTCTCTAATCAATAGTGATTTGGAACATTTTTTCTTATGACTATGGATTATTTTAACTTCTTCCCTCTAAGAACTGCTATTCATATCCTTTGACCATTTTTCAATTGAGGAATACTTCATATTTTTATCAATTTAACTCAATTCTTTACATTTAAGAAATGAGGCTCTTGTCAGATACCTGCCATAAAATTCCTCCCCAAAATTTGATGTTTCCTTTCTAATATTGGTCACATTGGTTTTTTGTTTGTATAAAACTTTTAAAATTTAATGTAATCAAAATTACCCATTTAATTTTTTGTAATGTTCTCTGTCTTATTTAGTCATAAATTCCTCCTTTATCCATAAGTCTGACAGATAAACTTTTCCATGATGCCCTAATTTATTTATGGTGTCATTCTTTATTTTTAGATAAAGTATCCATTTTGACTTTATCCTGGTATGGTCCCTGCTAGTCTCTGCCATTCTGCTTTCCAGTTTTCCTAGCAGTTTTTGTTAAATAGTGAGTTCTTCCCCAAAAAGTTTGGATCTTTCAGTTTTATCAAACACTAAGTTGCAATGTATGTTAACCACCTTATGTTGATTACCTAATCTATTCAATTGATCTACCACTTTATTTCTTAGCCAGTCCCAGATTATTTTGATGATTACCAGTTTATAATATAATTTGAGATCTAGTACAGCAGGCCTCCTTCCTTCATATTATTTTTAATTAACTCCCTTGATATTCTTGGCCTTTTGTTCTCCAGATAAACCTTTTTTTTTTTAAACCCTTACCTTCCGTCTCAGAATCAATACTGTGTATTGATTCCAAAGCAGAAGAGTGGTAAGGGCTAGGCAATGGGGGTTAAGTGACTTGCCCAGGGTTACACAGCTTTGGAAGTGTTTGAGGCCAGATTTGAACCTAGGACCTCCCATCTCTTAGCCTGGCTCTCAATCCACTGAGCCACCCAGCTGCCCCCTATTGTTATTTTTTCTAATTCTATAAAATAATTTTTAGTAGTTTGATATGGCATTGAATAGGTAAAATAATTTAGGTAGGATTGTCATTTTCACTATATTGGTTTGATCTATCCATGAGCAATTAATGTTTTTCCAGTTGTTCAGGTCTAACTTCATTTATATGAAGAGTATTTTTGTAGTTATGTTCATATAGTTGCTGGATTTATTTTGGTAGGTATACCCACAGGTATTTTATACTGTCTAAAGTTATTTTGAATAGAATTTCCTTTTCTATCTCTTGCTTGTACTTTTTTGGTGGCAAATGAAAATGCTAATGATTTATCTGGGTTTATTTTGTATCCTGTGACTTTGCTGAAGTTGTTCATTATTTCTATTTGTTTTTTGATGGACTCTCTAAATATACCATCATATCATCTGCAAAGGGTGAAAACTTTGTTTCTTCATTACCTATTCTAATCTCTTCGATTTCTTTTTCTGCTCTCATTGTGATATATATCATTTCTAGTACAATATTAAATAATAGTGGTGATAATGGGTATCCTTGCTTTACCCTTGATCTTATTGGGAAGAATTTTAGTTTATGTCCATTACAGATAATGCTTGATAAGGATTTTTAGAGTTTAACCTTTAAGTAAGGTTCCATTTATTCCATTGTTTTCTAATGTTTTCATAAAGAATAAGTGTTATATTTTGTCAAATGCTTTTTCTGCACTTATTGAAATAATCATAGGGTTTCTTTTGGTTTTGTTTTTGATATGGTCAATTTATGCTGATGGTTTTCCTAATATTGAACCATCTTGTATTCCTGGTATAAAACTCATATGATTGTGTCGTATGATTCTTGTTATACAAATGCTATGATTGAATCTCCTTGCTAGTATTTTATTTAAAAGTTTTGCATCAATGTTCATTAAGGAGATTGGTCTATAGCCTTTTTTCTCTGTTTTAGCTCTTCCTGGCTTAGATATCAGCACATATTTGTGTCATAAAGAGTTTGGAAGGATTCCCTCTTCCCCAGATTTTCCAAATAGTTTATGTAGTATTGGAGTTAGTTGTTTGAATGAATCCATCTGGCCATGGGGCTTTTTACTTAGGGGGTTCTTTGATGGGTTGTTCAATTTATTTTCCTGTGATAGGATATTAATATTCTATTTCCTTTTTTATTAATCTGGATAGTTTATAATTTAGTAAGTATTCATCTATTTCATTTAGATTATCATATTTATTGACATATAGTTGGGCAAAATAATTACCAATAATTGTTTTAATTTCTTCTTCATTGGTTATGATTTCATCTTTTTAAGTTTTTTTTTAACATTTATTAATATTTATCTTTTTGAAAAGTTAACATGGTTACATAATTCATGCTCTTACTTTCTCCTTCACCCTCCCAACTTTCCCCTCCCCCCATTGGCTGATGTGTATTTCCACTGGTTTTAACATGTGTCATTGATCAAGACCTATTTCTAAATTATTGATAGTTGCATTGGTGTGGTAGTTTCGTGTCTACATCCCCAATCATGTCCGCCTCAACCCATGTGTTCAAGCAGTTGTTTTTCTTCTGTTTCCACTCCTGTAGTTCTTCCTCTGAATGTGGGTAGCGTTCTTTTCCATAAATCCCTCAGAATTGTCCCAGGTCATTGCATTGCTGCTAGTACAGAAGTCCATTACATTCTATTTTACCACAGTGTATTGGTCTCTGTGTACAATGTTCTTCTGGCTCTGCTCCTTTCACTCTGCATCAATTCCTGGAGGTCTTTCCAGTTCACATGGAATTCCTCCAGTTTATTATTCCTTTGAGCACAATAGTATTCCATTACCCGCATATACCACAATTTGTTCAGCCATTCCCCAATTGAAGGACATACCCTCATTTTCCAGTTTTTTGCCACCACAAAAAGCACAGCTATAAATATTTTCGTACAAGTCTGTTTATCTATGATCTCTTTGGGGTACAAACCCAACAATGGTATGGCTGGATCAAAGGGCAGGCATTCTTACCTTTTTAAGTTTTGATACTAGTAATTTGGTTTTCTTTTTTCTTTCTTTCTTTTTTTAAATCAAGTTAACCAATGGTTTATTTATTTTTTCATAAAACCAACGCCATGTCTTATTTATTTGTTCAATGATTTTCTTATTTTCAATTTTATTAATCTCTCCCTAGATTTTTGGTTTTCCAATTTGGTGTTTAATTGGGGATTTGCAACTTGTCTTTTTCTAGGTTATTTTTTTTAGTTGCATGCCCAATTCATCAGTCTACTCTTTCTCCATTTTATTGATGCATACATTTAGACATATGAGTTTTCCCCTAAGTAGCACTTTGCATCCCATAAATTTTGATATGTTGTTTCCTCATTGTCATTTTATTTAATGAAATGGTTGATTGTTTATATGATTTGTTCTTTGACCTATTTATTCTTTAGGACAAAAATCATTTCATTTCCCAATTAACTTTTAGTTTTTCTGGTACCCTCTGTTGCATGTAATTTTAATTGTATTATGGTTTGAAAGGTATGCATTTAATATTTTTGATTTTCTACATTTGGTTGTGAGGTTTTTATGCCTTACAATAGTCGTTTTTTGTGAAGGTGTCATTTACTGCTGAGAAAAAGGTGTATTCCTTTCTATTCCCATTTAGTTTTCTCCAGAGGTTTATTATATTAAATTTTTCTAAAGTTCTATTTACCTCCTTAACTTATTTCTTGTTTATTTTTGGTTGGACTTACCTATTTCTGAGAGGGGAAGGTTGAGGTCCCCCACTAGTAATGTTTCACTATTTCCTCCTAAAA
Source organism: Gracilinanus agilis (assembly GCF_016433145.1). NCBI lineage: Eukaryota > Metazoa > Chordata > Mammalia > Didelphimorphia > Didelphidae > Gracilinanus > Gracilinanus agilis. The sequence continues at coordinate 252,028,156 of NC_058133.1, read as the reverse complement.
TTCATGTAACTTTTTCTTTAGCAATCTGGATGCTAGGCCATTTGGTGCATATATGTTTAACATTGACAATGCTTCATTGTCTATGGTGACTTTTATCATGATATAATTTCCTTCCTTATCTCTTTAGATTGATTTTTACTTTTACTTAATCTGAGATCGTGATTGCTATCCCCACTTTTACATTAGCTGAGACATAGTAGATCCTTATCCAGTCTTTACTTTTTCTTTCTGTGTGTTTCCCTGCTTTAAATGTGTTTCTTATAGACAGCATAGGGGATTATGTTTTTCTTAATATATTTCACTGTCCTTTTCCATTTCATTACATTCACATTCACATTTGGGATTACTAATTGTATGTTTTCCTCCATCTGATTTTTTCCATTTACTCTTTTCTCTCCCTCTCAATCTCTCTCCTTTTAGCCTTTCCCTGTTCACATATTTTTTGGGTTCAAGAGCCACCTTCCCCAATTCATCCTCTTTTTTTGTCCATCCCACCCTTTATTCTCTCTACCCTCCTACTTTCCTGTGGGGTAAGGTAGGTTTCCATAGCTGAGTGTGGGTGTTAATCTCACTTTGAGCCAATTCTGATGAGAGGAAGTTTCAAGTATAGCTTGCTACCCCTCCCCCATCTTCTCCTTCACTGTATTTTCCCTTTATGTACCTCTTAATGTGATAGTTTTTCCCCTTCTATCTCTCTTTTCTCTTATCCCCATGTGTTCCTCTATCACATCCCTTGGGGTTTTTTTGGATATCAGTCCATCTTATTTAGCTTCTTTCCTTCTTTCTATGTATTCTCCTTTTCATCGCTCTAATAGTGGCAAAGTTCTTAAGTATCCTAAGTACTTTAGGTATCTTGCATACTTTAAGTACCTTATATATCTCAAGTATCATAGATATCTTAATTATTTCAATTATCATTTTCCCAGGTCTGAATGTTCTCAATTCAACCTAGCTGCCTTTGTTTCCCACAATGTGTCTGTCAAGAGAGCAGCCTGCTGGCTTGCTCCGGGGAGGCTTGTAGCTGTTATGTCCAACTAGATTTGGTACCCCATATTACCAGTTCCCGTGTTGTTTCATGGGCTAGGCTGGTCCCGATTCTGCCATTTCCTTGCCCCTGCTAGATGGCTTGAGCTGGGTAGGTCCTCTGCTCTGGACTCTGCTACCTCAGGCACTCAGGCACTGTGCTGCCATATAGGAATATGAGTAGTTTCCTGCAGTATAGCAGGAAACTCTGTTACCTTGCTGCCTCAGATGCTCTACTGCCACATGAAAGTGAGTAGTTTCCCTGCATTCTCTGCCTTCTATACCTGTACCAGGTGGCTTGGGCTGGGTTTGTTCTTGTTCTGTAGTTTCATGGCCTCTGTCAGAGTTGCAATGTTGCATAAAAAGTAAAGTGAAAACTTAAATAAGGTTGAATTGCAATGTTGAATTGGTCCAAGTTCTGCCAGTTCTTGCAGATGCTGTACTGCCTGGGCTACTCTCTTTTCTTACCTAGTGAAACATGTTCCTCTTTTTGAGGCAATTTATTTTCGTGTGTGTGCGTGTGCGTGCGTGTGTGCGTGTGTGTGTGTGTGTGTGTGTGTGTGTGTGTGTGTGTGTGTAGGGATCAGGGGAGCAGAGCATCCTTTACTCTGCCATCTTAGCTCCCAGTATACAAGTGCCTATAAGCTATCTTTTCCCTCTTAACATTTAGAAAACAAGACCTCCTCCAAATTAGTTTAATTTTCCAAATCAATCAATATGCCAATTAACTACCAGGTAGTTTGGAAGAAGTAAGAGAATTGGCAGTTGGGGAAGAGGGATCAGAAAAGACTTCATGGGGCAGCTAGGTAAATCAGTGGATAAAGTGTCAGGCTTGGAGTCAGGTGAACCCGGGTTTAAATATGGCCTTAGACACTTCTTGTGTGACCCTGGGCAACTCACTTAACCCCAGTTACCTAGCCCTTACTTCTCTTCTGTCTTGGAATCCATACTTAATGTCAATTCCAAGATAGAAGGTAAGGGTTTAAAAAAAAAAGGTTTCATGCAGAAGTCAGTGCTTGAGCCACATCTTAAAGAAAGAGACTTTATAAGGTGGATGTGAGGAGAACTGCTTTCCAGGCCTTGGGGAATGGCTAGTACAAAGGTAAGGAGATGGGAAATAAAGTGTGAGGTATGAGAAACAGATAAAATCCATTTGGTTAAACGGTGGAGTATAGAAAGGGAACTAATGTTTAAAGTGGCTGAAAGATGTCTTGGAACAAGATTATGAAGAACTTTAAAAGCTAAACAGAGAAGTTTATATTTTATCCTAAAGGCAATAATAAGACTATGGAGTTTATTGAGCAGAAAGGTCACCTAGTCAGATCTACTCCAAGTTAGGAAAATTACTTAAGCAATAATTAATAGGTGTAGGCTCGCCAGACTGTAATGGGGATAATTTGAGGAAAGGTGTGTGGGATAAGGGAATTTGAAAGGAGATTGTCAGAGACTTGCTAAGTGGGTAATCTAGGTTACTGGTAGGCTGGGATTAAGGAGATTCAGGATATAATAGGGCTGTCAGGAGTATAACACAGAAAGGAAACAGAGATCTTCAGGGAGAGGAGAAATTAAACTAAACAGACAAACATCAGGCTTTACAGACTGGGACTTAGACTCAAACACAGGCTGAGGGAAATAGACTAAACTGAAATTAACAAACAGGGTTTAGTTAATTTCATAGGAAGGGACTTGTTTTGAAGTTACACCTTCCTTCAAGATGGATACCCCAGCTTCCCTTCAAGCCCAGAGTATGTTGGTTCTTTCCCTCTTCTTCCCTCTCTTAATAACTAACAGACAAATTATACTAATAGATCTGTTGAAACACAAAAGGGTTTATTATCTTTAAAGGATGATTTGTCAGGAAAGTGGATCAAAGGAAAGCCCTAACAGTTGTCTCAGGAACCTCAGGTGGGGGAAGGGAGACAAAGATGGAGTCTGAGTAAGGACCAGCCTTTAACTCAACTTACAAAATACTATTGATAACTAAAGGGAATAAAAGATGACTGACTAGTTTCTTTATATCTAATACTGTCAAATAACAATGAACCCTTCACAGATTTGAACTCCTCTCTAATTATTCTCCTTATTAACTCCACAGACATATAAGGTAAGGGAGGGAAGGTAGGAAATAATATTAAGGAAGGAAGATATAAAGGGTTTATCCAAAATAATAATTTCTTAAGTAAATATATCAAAGCTAGGCTAAATTTCAATACTACAGCTAGGTAAGGAGGCAGCTCGGCTGATCAGACAACCTCCCTCCACTGGAGACCCTAATCAACTGACCTTTCCTCAAGATTCCAAACTCCTAACAGCTTTTTGGAACTCAGCCAAAGCTTGAAAAAACTATATGACCCCTACTCTCTATACTACAAAGGACAGGCTGCAGTTGTGAGAAACTTGATGCAGGAAGACCACTTTAGCAAGGTGTTACCATAATCTAAGTAAGTATGGAGGAAAGCCTGAACTAAGGCAGTAGCTGTGTAAATACAAGGAAAGGGTCAGATGCAAAAGATGTTGTGGATTATAAAAACAAGATTTAGAAACTGGTTGCCTATGTAGGTTGAGGGAAAGTGAGAGGTTGAGGATAATACCAGGAGACTAGAAGAATGGTAGTATTTTCAACAGATATAGGGAAGTTTGTAAGAAGAATGGTCAGCAATGGAAATTAAAGAGATAGTTGGATAGTAGAAGCAAGAGAGAGCAATGTAATGAAAACCCATAGAGGAGAGAGCATTCCAGTGTCTCAATGTGTCAAATGCAGCAGATAAATTAAAAAGGAGAAGGCCTTTAAAAACCACAGATTTGACAATTAAGAGATCATAAGTAAATTTTTAGAAGGTAATTTCAGTTAAACAATGAGGTTGGAACCCAGGTTGCAAAGGGTTGAGGAGTAAGAAGGCAGCAGGTGGAAAGAGATTTTTCAAGGAGTTTGACTATGAAAGGGAAGAGAGCTGTAAGATTATAGTCTTAGTCTGAGGGGATAAGGGAGTCTAGTGAAGGTTGTTTTGTTTTGTTTTTTAAAGACTTAAGCATGTTGAAGGAAGGGAGAAATCAATAAATAGAAAGAGGTTGGAAATTTGCAAGAGAGTGAGGAGACTGAGGATATAATTTGCTGGAGAAACTGAGAGGGGATGGAATCACATGTACACTAGTAGAAAGGTTGACCTTGACCAGGAGAAAGAACATCTCTCTGTGTCAGAGCCTGGAAAAAGGAGGAGAGCAGAAAGTTAAGGAGTTTTCAAATGAAGAGCATAGGAAAAGAGGCTCACAATAGAATGCCATCAATTTTCTTAATAAAAACTCAGCTAATGAGGGACTTATGAGAAAGAAAACTAGCTACATTCAAAGGAAGAACTGTGGGAGGAGAAATAGAAGAAAAACAACTGCTTCAACACATGGGCTGATGGAGATATTATTGGGGATGTAGACACTAAATGATAACTTTAGTCCAACTATCAATAATATGGAATTAGGTCTTGATCAATGATACGTGCAAAACCCAGTGGAATTGTGCGTCGGCTAAGGGGGAGTTAGGGAGGCTTGGGGGACAGATGAAATATGTAACTATGGGAAAATATTCAAAATAAAAATTTTTTTAAATTAAAAAAAAGCTCAGCTAACACTGATCAGGAGAACAGTAAGTGTGGAAGGCTTGAGGAGGAAAGAGAATGTTTGGAATAGCTTCTGTGGAGAATGAGAGAGGGAACTAATTAGGGAGGGGGGAAAAAGAACTGCTGGTTATAGCCCAGCTGATGGCAGATAATGTGAATTGTAATTGAAGTGAAGCCAAATTGCATTCTTCTGGAGGAGACCTGGATTCTTAACCTGTGAAAGAATCTGGATTTTGGAATAGCAAACTAGACCTGGTTTATTTGGGTTTTCCTGAATCATTCATCCTTTGGGCCTCCCCAGTGCTGGGAAATCCTTTCTTGAAAGATACAGATAGGAACAGCTAGGTGACACAGTGGATAGAGAGCCGAGCCTGGAGTTGGAAGGATTTGGTTTCAAATCTGACCTCAGACACTCCCTAGCTATGTGATCTTGGGCAAGTCATTTAACCTTGATTGCCTAGCCCTGGCCCTTCTGTCTTAGAGTTATTTCTAAAACAAAAAGTGAGGGTTATAAGAAGTAAGAGACAGTCAGACAGATAGATGGTGGATCTTGAGAGCTAAAATGAAGGCATCACAAGACTAAAGTGTAGAGCTTGGATCAGGTATTGGCAACATCTGCCTAACCTTTCCATGGAGACATTCTATCTCAAAAGGGATGGAACAAATTTCCCCATGTCATCAGGGTCTGAGAGGATCCTTCTGTGCTTTAAAAGCCTTTCCATCCAGAGTTGACTCACAAGGTCCATTCTCACAGGCCTCTGCTGAGAGGATAGGCTATTTTAGGGAGGGAAAGAAGGAGAAGGGGGAGTGTTAAAGGATACCATAATTTTGATTGTTCAGATAACACAGTGGCCTCTTTGCCTTTCAGATGGATAACATTTACAAAAACATCCCAAATTATGTTGGTGTGAAGATCACAAAACTTATGTAAGTATCTGTAACCATCTGAGGTGCAGAGCCTGAAGGGTGGGAAGTTCCATGGTATGAGTGCCTTATTAGTCTATAGTTTTCTTCCCTCCTCACCTCAGCATCCTTTAAGGATGAATTAATCAGTCAACAAGGCCATACTTTGCTTGTTGAAGATATGAGGAAAAAAGCAAAAATTGTTCCTGCCTAGAAGTAGTTAACATTCTTATAAGGAAAACAACATGTTAAAGCAACTGCTAAATATAAGAGTAGGAGTGAGGTAACTTTAGAAAAGAAATCACTAGCAGCTGGAGATGGGTGGGAGGCAAGGGAGATCAGGGGACCCCTTCCTGCAGAAGATAGTGTTTGAGTTTTGAAGGAAGCTAGGGCAGAGGTGAAATCAGAGAGCACCAGAGACAATAGAGCAAAGACCCATTGATAGGAGATAGAATATTGTATTTGAGGAATAGCAAAGAGGTCAGTATAGGTGGACTATATAGTACATGGTAAGGAATAGCATGTAAAACAACTGGACCAATTGTAAAGATCTTTAAGTGCCCAAAAGGAGTTTATTATTTGATTTTTGGGAGTAAATAGGGAGTGACTGGAATTTATTGAGTAGGGAGATGACATGGTCAGAATTCAACTTGAAGCAAATTATTTTGATAGTTTTAATATTTAGATATATTTTGGTAGTTTCCAATCCAAATGGATTGGGAAAGAGGTAAGGCACAGAGAACAACTAGAAGCCAATTAGAAATCTAGGCTAGAGATGACGAAGGTCTGAGCTGGTGGAAAGTGGCCATGTAAGTGGACAGAAGAGAGGGTAGCAGAGACAGAAAACAAAACAAGATTTGGCAATTGGGGTGAGTGAGAAGAAGGAGTGGAGGATGACATCTGGATTGCTATGTCTAAAGAAAGGGTGGCTTCATATGAGTCTGAATTCTGGATAACACTTGAGTAGCTGGTGTTCCTCCTTGTATCTGATCTCCATTAGGGAAAGTTCCCTACAGGGAGACCTGGCTGGTTCCCACCCCCAGGCATTGAGGAGATGATGACTTTGTCTCTTCTTTTCTCAGAGAGGGCAGTATAGTGGTGGAACATGAGGTGATCTTGTCGACCAATTTTACTCCAAATTTTAAAACTGAATTGGAGGCTGTCACACAGAAGGTTCAGGAAACAATTAAAAAAGTAACCACAGAGCAAGTAAACAACGGCAGCACAGACTGTGGTGGTAAGTGCCCCACATCACCCCCACTTACCCAATTTTGTTTCTTATTGCTCCCTTCTATATATGATGCACCAATTGCTTCTATTCCTGCCTCTGTGCCCCTTGGGTTAGTCTTTATGTCTGAAAGGTCTTCCATTTCCCTTTGTATTTAGTGAATTTTTACCCCTCTTTTAAAAGCCAACTCAAAGGCCTCTTCCTCCAGAAAACCCTGACATTGGATTCTCCATCCCTTACCAACCTTATCCTCTTCTCAGGCCTCAAAGATTTAAGACTTTTTGAATAATGAACAATTACAAGTATTTGCTATTTCTCTATGTGTTTTTATTTCCCTACCACTATAAATTCTAGGAGGCTACCATCTTCTCTATCACTTCAGCCCAGGGTTCTTCACATTTTCTTTTGGATCCAGACCAGTGATTTCATCAGTGGAGGGAACTCCCAGTATAGAAACCCCTTCTCCTGATGCAAATTCTTATCACCTTTGTGAAGTAGTCTTAGAGAGGCACTTGGGTTGTGCTTCCCCATGGTTTTATGTCTATTGTTTCATTTAATCTTTTGCATGCAGAAAACAATCAATAATGTCTATTAAATGGTATTGAATCAGGGCAGGTAGGTGGCTTAGTGGATAGAGCACCAGACCTAGAGTAGGGAGGACCTGGGTTCAAATCTGACCAAAGAGACACTAGCTGGGCAAATCATTTAACCCCGCCTCCCTAGCCCTTGCCACTCTTTTGTTTTAGAACTGATAGTAAGACAGAAGGAAAGAGTTTAAACTATAAATAAATAATTTGAATTTAATCTCCTGAGATGGAAAGGAGGTGATCCTGCAGGAAGCCCTTTGTACTTTCCTTTGGCCCCCGGCTCTTTCAGACAGAGTGGGAGAAGACAGAACTGATAGCAGATAAAGTCTCAACTGGATAGTCCTTAAATTCTAAGTAGAGCTCCTGACTTTGAGGAACCGGAATCATTAATATGGGAAGGAAAGAACATTTTTTAAGTACCTACTAAGTGCCAGGCATTGTGCTAAGCACTTTGCATCTCATTTGGTCTTCACAATAACCCTAGAAGGTGGGTGCTATCATTATTCCCATTTTACAGATGAGGAAATTGAGGCAGAAAGTAAGGGACTTGCTCATAGTCAGATAGCTAGGAAGTCTGAGTCTAGAGCTGAACCCAGATCTTCCTAATTTCAGGTCCAAGACTGTAAGCTAAGCTGCTTCGAAGAAGAAGAGATATTAGGTATAGATTCAAAGACAATGTTGTTTAGTCATTTTTCAGTCATGTCTTACTCCCTGAGACTCCTTTTAGGGTTTTCTTGGCAAAAACACTAGAATGGTTTGTCATTTCCTTCTCCAGTTCATTTTACTGATGAGGAAAGAAACTGAGGCAAAGAGGGGTAAGTGACTTGCCCAGGGTCACATATCTAGTGAAAGTCTGAGGCCAGACTTGAATTCAGAAAGACCTTCCTGGCCCCACCCTGGCACTCTATCTGCTGTGCCATCCTGCTGTAGAGATAGTATAGCCTGACTTGAATCAGGACCTAAGCATTTTCTAAGACACTAGTAGCCAGTGTCCAGATAGAGGTGAACTCGTGGGAAAGGGCTGGTGGAGCCAACAAAGTAGGAGAAAAAGGTTCTAAGCATAATTGATGGAGTTAAATTTACATAATTTTTAAAAATGGAGTTAAATTTACATAATTTTTAAAAAAAAGCCCAGGAAGGAGAGAATTTCAGAGGGCTGAGGCTCTGGGTTCTAAAGAACAAGAGTAGGAAGCCCATATTCCCCACTCTAAGAGAGGGCCCTGAGACAAGGAAAGATTTATTCTCAATTTTACTTTCATAGGATTCTGTTTCAATCCCAGTGTGACAAAAGTGAATGAGCCAGTATTTCTGTATGATCCTGAAGGTATGTAAGCCTAAAAAGAAGAGGCGGGCAGGGGTTAGTTAGGGTGGGATATGGAGCCCACCCTGGGGGAAGCATTCCTCTTTATTACTATTTATTCCCTTGACCTTCTTTAACCCTTAGCTCAATGCCAAGACAAAGCTGGAGAGGAATTTAAGGACTTCTTCTTCATTACCTACCAGAATATGGAACCACAATGCATTAGCAAATGCATGCCTAACTTCAACACCTCAATAGACTGCCACCAGGGAAAGTGTCTGCTGGAGCCTCGGACTGGGCCTAGATGCTTGTAAGTCCCTCCTAACAGCCTCCCAACTTCTAGCCCTGTCTGGACCCTCCTTGGCCTAGATTCCTGAACTGGCTTTCCCTCTATCCTTTTAAGGGATATCTAGGTAGGCTAAAATCTGAGGGCCTCAATGCTTACTGGTGAAAGTGCTTCTGCCTGCAGTGTGAATGGAATTAGTTCACCCTCATTCTTTAGACTTTAGCCACCAGGAATAATGTCACCCCACCCAATTTAGAATTAAGTGGGATGGGGAAGGTCTGTGACCCACACAAGATAATAAGTAACAAATCAAAAACAGAGGACTTGTGTTCAAATATGACTTCAGACCATCCCTAGCTGTGTGACCCTGGGCAAGTCCCTTAAATCTGTCTGCCTAGTCTTTGCCTTTCTGTCTTAGAGTTGTTACTAAGACAGGTGGTAAGGGTTTAAAAAACAAACCAACCAACTATTTGTGCAGACATTTTCCCCCCAGAAAGCCAAGTTATTAAACATTTCCCAGCATACCCCAGTGGAACTCAGCAGGAAAACAGAAGAAGGCTCAGAGAATGAAGTCTTGGTGAATGGAGACTAATAATAATAAAGCATTTATGTAGTGCTTTAGGGTTTGTGAAGTGTTTCATATCTATTATCTCATTTGAGCCTCACAACACCCCTGGTAACATCTTTCTTGAAAAAAGGCCCCAGATAGGAGGCAAATCACTGGAAGCACTAGCATGTGTAGTTGAGGGAGGTTTCTGGGAGAGAGGAGCATTGAGAAAATCTGAAGTGGGGAAGAGCAGGATCTGATATAGAAAGTTGGGGATGGTGTCCTTTATGTGGTGGTGGTGGATTGGAAATAAGTAGGGAAAACAAAAAAGTGTTTTTTGTCTGTGTAGTATGCTAGAGTATCCAAAGAGGAGTTCTAGGTTGGGGGAGCCATTAGTGGTGGATTTTTAATATGTGATAAAGACTATAGGCACCCCACAGGTAGACTAATCCTCTACCCTAACCCTTTCATACAAGGCTGCTGAGGAACAGCCTCTTGGGAGCTGGAGAGAGGCAGGAAAGTTCACCTGAGGAAGCAGCTATTATGTGTGAGAACAAAGGCACTCCTTTCTCTCCCACTCCGAGGTAGTCTATAGACTATAGATTAAATCAGAAGGATGTAGAGCCTCTAGGCTAGTGTTCTAAAACTGGCCTTTATGCTGTGATTACTGAGCTAATTTTGTTCATAGGAGGGAGGGCAAGAAGTCACATGAGACCTCTTTGAGGCAAAGCAATGCAGCCTAGCATTGTTGAGTCATTCCTAAGTGTTTTTCCTTATCATGGGTGTCTCTGTGGGAGCAGAAATATACCCTTGCAGTTGGAATCAGATTATATGAATTCAGCTATTGGTTCTTCTATGATCTTTTTGAGCAACTCTGCAAAGTCATTTAATTTGTCTAAGCCTCAGTATTCTTGTCTGTAAAATAAAGTGAATGGACTGTATGACCTTGCCTCCAGGGTGACTTCTAGTTCTAGATTTTATGATCAATAAGTCCTGTGCATTGAGTTATACTGTAAATCATTTGAGGTGTTGGATACAGAAAATACCAAGGGAATTGGGCCCTGAGGATACTGTGTCATGCCAATTGCATTATCTTCAGAACCCTTCCTGTATCAGAAGTAGTCAGACTCTAAAACAAGACTCCCAGATAGTCCTAGGCCCATTTTCTTTAAAGCTAAACTCCATCCCTACTCTAGCTCATTGTCTCACCCATCTTTCCTGGAGCTCCCTGACTAGTCCCTTATCTTCTCTATCCTAGCTTGTAGAACCAACACATCTTTACCTTCTTCTAAACCCTTTCTCCATTAGATGAAAGGGTCAGTTCTGGAGACTGAGTAGAGTTAGAAGAAAGTGTCCATGATCTTAATTTAAATCTTTTTTTTTCTACCTTTACTATCATCCAACAGCTGTTTCAACACAGACACACATTGGTATAGAGGAGAAACCTGTACCCAGAGCACCAGTAAGAACCTGGTCTACGGGTTGGTGGGAGCCTTGGGGGTAGTGGTGTTGGTCACCATTGTTACCCTCTCTGTCTTCATGCACCGTTCCAAGAAGAAGACCCAAAGGTGAGCCATCTCTATTTCTACTATATCTATGTCCCAGACTCACCTTTGGCTTTGTAATTCTTTATATCCTCAGGGTGGCCATTGAGGTTAAAGAGGAAAGATGCTCTGAAGAAAGTCATAGCTATATTGGATGTTCCTCAGGCCATTTCCCCAATGGACCATTTCTCTGAATGCTATGGGCATTGTGTTGAGCCCTTAGCTCTGATGAGGATGGGAGTCATTATGGTATTTTTGTCAATAGGCAAAAGGCCAAGCTGGATCAAGCGTATAAATGGCATGAAGAGGACGGAGGACCAGCCCCTGGGAGCTTCCAGAATATAGGCTTTGACATCTATGATGGTATCAGCAGCTCTCCTTGGGTTCATAGTGAGCGAAGGGAGGCACTTGTGAGGAATGTCAGAGGATTCTGAGGTCTCAGGGCATGAGGGAGGGAGAAGTTCCCAATTCTAAAACTCTAGGCCCTACACAGTTTCTGAGATTGTATGACCATCAAAAGGGTGGGAGAGCAAAGCAAGATGGGGGAGAGAAATGTAAGAGAAAAATCTATCTTCCCAACCATGCTACCTTTCTCCCTACTTCTCCTCCCTCTAGAACAAGAGAATTCCCTTCAAATGGATTCCATCTATAGTAATTTCCAGCCCTCCTTGGGTCACATTGATCCTGAAAAGAAGGTAAGCAGGAATATTTCTCTAGCCCCAAATTCCCTGACCCAGACTTTTCAGGTCAAGTAGGACTGTCCCTAGGCTATGGAAAATTGGGGCAGCAACTCTAGGCCCTGATCACTAAGGGACCCCCATGCTTCTGGCATTTGACAATTACTCAGAAAAGGTGATTGTTGGAGAGAAGGTGGCTTTCAGGGACCCCAAGATCTGACATACATCATTGTCTCATGATACCCTCATGTCACCAAGATTAAGAGGAAGGACTGCCCTCTCCCCATCCCCACCCCAATGTACAAATTTATTCAGATTGCATCTTGGCCTATCTTTATGTATCTGTCCTTTCAATGTTGCTTTTGTTATTAGTGTTATGAGATTTAACCTGGAGGAAAAAATGGAGGGGGAGGGAGGTGATGGTGGAGAACACAGGAAAGAAAGCACATAATATGCTTTCCATTCTCCTAAGATAGGCCTCTGGGTCAAGGTTAAATAGAAAAAGAAATTCTGATATTCTGACAAAGAAATTCTGATATTCAGCTAGGTGGATGGGCAAAAATGCCTAGTTATTTTAAGACAGATCTGATTAGTTCAGATCTTACCACTACATAAATTTCTGCCCCAGAGTCTATGAGAAGGATCACCCCTAATTTCTAGCATGTCTATTGCCCTCACTTCTCTCTACCTTCAACATCTTCCATTAGCTTTGCATCCCACATAGATATCTTCTCTTTCTAGATCCAGATCCAAAGGCCACAGGTTGTAATGACCTCAGTCTGAGCAATAACTTGTCAGCACAGGGAGGAAAACTGAAGCTGAAGAACACCTGTAGGTGCAACCCTGCATGGAGAGAAGAATGGCATTAGCTGTAGCTGCCAAGGAAACCAGAAGTGCCAAATCCTCAGTTAATGAGAGGAGAAACAGAGGCCTAGGCTTTGCTGATGTGACATTTTGTATGTAAATTGCTTTGTAAATCATAAGTGCTATAGAAATTTGATCTGTTATTATTATTATCATTATTATTATTATTTATTATTATGGTGCTCTCGTTATTGGCCTCCAATGATGACAGGAGCTTCAGGTGGCATACACAGAGAAAAGAGGGGAGAAGAAGAGAGTAGGGAAGAAGGAAGAAAGAGGAGAAAGCTCTGAAGTAAAGACATCATTATGGTCATGGCTGACTTCTGACACTGAGAGGTTGATTCTCACAGGGTGAAATTTTTCTACCTCCCCAGTCTTAGCAAAACAGACAATTCTCATATACTAACACACATGAATCAGACATGCACTTAAATCTTTCTCTACATATGCACAGGCATATGCATCTATACACACAGGACCTGGGGGTTAATGCTATAAGATAGTCCTGGTATATAGGAAGGACTTGACTACAAAAGGGTCCCCATTTCTGTTGGTTTGACCCAAGGCCTCTTGGAAACATCATGGAGTATATTAGACAGCTGGCTAAATGTCTGCTTGAGCTCTTATATTTCAGGCAGGGAAAGTTGGAAGTAAAGTTGATATAGAATCAATCTGGTCAGCAATGAAAGAATCTCGTATCTCTTCTAGAACTCAGGACCATCTGGGTTCTGATTCATGCCCAAAGGACATTCATCCTTAATATGTACAGTGCATTCTGTTTTTTAAAAAGGGCTTCCACACACTTTAACAATAATTTTGTCCTCACAAAAGCCTTATGAAGTGTCCTCATTTGGTAGATAAGAACAATAAGAAGAAAGTAAGGTAGTTTGCCTAAGACCACATAGAATGTCAGGGCCAAAATTCAAACCTCACCCTCCTGACTCCTTAATGCCTCCTAAAAAGCTGGGGAAAAGATGACCTTACCTTAGGATTAGAGCAACCTCCTTCCTTCTACTAAGCCACAGTCAAAGCAGTCCCAGAGCTAGATAACTGGTCTCCCCTCTATAGGACATTGTAGCCCTATTACTTCTGTGATCAATATGTCCATCATCACCTCCCATATTCCAGTAAATCAGACCCAGCTGTGGTTCTCTTCCCCTTCTATCTTCTCTCAGGTGACAGTGTATCCACTAGGTTCCCCTCCCTCTCCACCTCTGCATTATAGGATTTGGGGACTAGAGTACAACCCCATTCGTTGAACTTTTCCATTCAAAATATTCTGGCCACCAAGAATTCCCTAGGAACTACAGCACATGAATCCCCTGACTCCCCTCACAAACATACTTACAGACTCCAGACCACTGGAGAATAGAATCTTTGAGAGAGACCCAAGGCTGCCCTGGAGTTTCTATGTTATTTTTGTTATTGTTATCCCATTCTTATCATTTCTAATGGAATTCGTGTCAAAGGGATGTATTGAATCATCAAAACAATAATTAGTGTTTATGGTCACAAAGTTCTTTCACAACTGTTAATATAGATTGAGTTATGTAATACCCTTGTGAGGACATATTTCAGTTTATCTAGAGAAATAAAATCTAAAGTTATAGTCCATCAGAGGCAAGGACAGGACTCAAACTAGTTGTCTTCTAACTTCAGGGCTAATGTTTTTCTCCTCGGCTCTTATATAGTACTACTTCCCTTACAATGGAGATGTCAGTCATGTTTTAGCACACACCACGCAGACAGATAGGTCCATTTTCCAAGTTTCTCCCTCACAGAACACTCCCACTGAAACCTTAACTTCAAAACCAAACCAAACCAAAACTTTACTCTGCTGCTCCCCAGTGGTCTCCTTGGAACCATTACACACACAAAGTTAGAACATTCCATCTGCCCAGCTCAGATGGCCCAGGTCTCTTGGACAGCTCCCTATACAGTTCCTCAGGGGCCCCTACTAGGTCTCCAGCTCCAAAGATCCCTTTTGGCTTCATTCCCATGCATTATTTAATTTGCCTCCCAAACCTTCAGCTTCTAGAATCGGGCCAAGTCCCAGGTGATGTCTACTTAAATACTTTCCTCTATTCCAAAGGCTAAACTGGGAAGCTAGGAATATATGATATTGGGCCAGTTCTAAGGGAGTTACTGAGAAAACCCAGCAGGATTCATTACTATTTATTAACACAACTCTCTCTTCAACCATATTAACCTCTCAATACTGTCTTCTTCTTCCTTTTTTCCATTCACCTACCCCTACCCCTACCTCATCCCCTGCTGTCATGACTAGGATTCTGAGTCCTTAGGGCTTGACATGATGTTAGTCTCTAGGTAAAGCAGTGAGTCCCAGAGTTTCCAGCTTTATTTATACTCACTCTATGTAATCACATTTATAACAAGTAACAAGGCTTTTTATCACCAGTCACTTTATGTCCTGGGGAAGATCCACAGATCAAGGTTGCTTGCAAATAGTCTCAGCTCTTATCTCAATCAGTGCTTCTTTCCTCTTTGTGCGGATGCAAGAAGTAATAGCCCTGAAACATCTACTGAACATGGAAGGGTTGGAAGGTAATAAACATAAATGTCTGCTATGTGCCAGGTACTATGCTAAGCACTTTACAAATATTACCTCATTTGATCCTCACAACTACCTTATGAGGTAGGTATGTGGAAAAATATAGGCTCCCAAATAATTCTCTCCTTTTCCCTTCTGGAAAAACAATAGCCCCAAGACCAAGTACTAACACAAATCCTGATAATGCATTAAGACTTCAGAACCTTCCTGTTTTACACCAGTCCTGCCTCTCTTCAACCTTAGAGGACCTGATGAACTCAGTAATTCACCAAATGGGACAAACACTATCATTTTCTCTTATTTTTTCAAGACTTGAAGAACACAGTTATAGGTCAACTATTTCAACCTCATTGTATAGATGAGGAAAATAAAACTCAGAATGGCTAGTAAATGCCCAAGGTGATATAGGTGCTAAAGTCCAAAGGCCCAGTCTGTTGACATCACTTTCTTGTTCTCTAAGCATGAAACAACTTTGTTGGCCAGATCCATTTCCATATAGGGATGGGAAGGAGAACATGTCCACAGACACTAAGTACCAATGTATTCTTACTGCATATCTTTTTGCTGTATTTGGGCAAAGTAACTCCCTCCCCCTTTGCTAATTGTTCAATAACTTGTGACTCATTGAACTTATTTTGTCCTAACAATTAATCTGAACTAAGAGAATGCTGGTATTGGACCTCTCTAACAGAAAAATGATAGGTTGGGAAGAAGGGATGAGAAGGACTAGATATGGACTAGTTCTGTATAGAGAAAGGTAGCCCTGGCAGCTGTAATGTCCTCTATAAATTATGAAGATCTTAATAGAAGACTTCCATGCAAAGTAAACTCAGCAATTCTGTTTTCTATGGTTTGTTCTTTTCCTATTAGTCCAAGTCTTTTTTGAAAAACCCTATCTGTAAATTCAAGAA
Organism: Gracilinanus agilis; assembly: GCF_016433145.1. Taxonomy (NCBI): domain Eukaryota; kingdom Metazoa; phylum Chordata; class Mammalia; order Didelphimorphia; family Didelphidae; genus Gracilinanus; species Gracilinanus agilis. The sequence goes on along the minus strand of NC_058133.1, from coordinate 252,012,103 downwards.
TAAATTTCTGCCCATATCAGGGTCAAAAGATCTGGAGTTAACAATGTTCTGTTGTCCTAAATCATGCCAGGACAAAGTGGCATCTCCTTCCTCTAATAGCTCTAAAATATGCACAACCTCATGGAGGGTGTCCTGGGGTTTACCTTCTTCTGCTATTAACCCTTTTAATAATGAGGGGGAAAGGGGGCAGCTGGGTAGCTCAGTGGACAGAGAACCAAGCCTAGAGATGGAAGGTCCTAGGTTCAAATCTGGCCTCAGACACTTCCCAGCTGTGTGACCCTGGATAAGTCACTTGACCCCCATTGCCTAGTCCTTACCACTCTTGTGCCTAGGAGCCAATACACAGTATTGACTCCAAGATGGAAGGTAAGGGTTTAAAAAATAATAATAATAATGAGGGGAAAGGATGACTTTCTTTATGATGCCATTTTTGTCCCAGGTCATAAGTTCCTGACCCCTCGGGGAGGTTTGTCTGCCTTTGTAGGATCTTTCCCCTAGCCAAGATTTTGCTCTATAATCCAACTTGTATGGTTGTGCACACTGCTACAGTTAAAATTATTTCAAAAGATTGAGAAATAGCGGTTTGTTGATTATATCAGTTCACTGGTTAGGCCAGCATAATAACCAATATAGTGGAGCTGTGGGACCCTGGGTAAATCATTTAACCTCTGTCTACCTCAGTTTCATTATCTCTAAAATATAGATAATAATAGCACCTGCCTCCCAGAGTTGTTGTGGGGAAAAGATGAGATAACATTTATGAAACACTTTGCAGTCCTTCAAGTGCTCTATAAATATATTTTTGTTAGCTAACTTTGTTAGCTAACGGTATAATAGGGGGACATGGTTTAGATACAGAAAAAGAAGCTTGCCTGTTACTGGCTGTGAAGGCAAGAATCTCCAGGGAGTGCTAGCAACTTACTGAAGCTACATAGCTGAAGCCTCGTGATGCTAGACTTAGATGTTAACTTAGAACAAGAGATAGAGGAAAAAGTAGTTAAGCTTCATGAAAGAGCTAGTGAATATGCTTTAAGCAAAAACTATCTAGACAAAATGAAGTGAGTTGTGTTGAAAGTATGACTCTTAAATGGGCAGTGGTTATTGAGACCCCCTGGAAGGGAAGATGGTTGTGACTTTAAGATAAGAATGTCTGGGACCCAGATAATGAAGTACTATTCCACACCAGCCTTCCTTAGGTATGACTCAGAGGAACAGTGGGCCCAGGACCACATACCACTTAATCTCTCAAGCCTTTGGCTGTGTTTTAGCTAAATTAAATTAAAATTTATGTGCTTTTGGAGCTTCTCAGTTTCCATCCTTCTTAAAAAAAAGAATTAATTTCCTTGGTTTTAACTATCCCCCCCTTTTTTTTGGAAAAAAATCCACCTTTGGCTCAGCAGCCCCACCTAGAGGCCATATCTTAAAGTTGGAATAAGAGTCTCTAGAATAGATGTAAAATAAAAAAAAATTTTTTTAAAAACTCAGCCTAGGCAGAAGCAATGACCAGTTTAGTTGTTGATTCCTTTTTAGAGGAATTCCCTCACAAAACTATTCTTCTAAAGTCTCCTATGACGTTCTCTTTGATCCATATTTAAACTTGAAGTGAAAAGGGGAGCTGCTTTTAGGGACTTTATTTCTGGTTCAAGGCTTATCAATCAATCAATCACACATATTAAGTGCTTACTATGTGCCAGGCACTATAGAGGCTGGGGACACACACACAAAAAGGAAAAGATATTTGCTATCCTCAAGGAGTTTTCTAATCTCTCTTTTCTTAGCATTTAGCATTAAATCTCTTGCCTCCCCCAGTTCTTATGCAAGATCTATAGCAGGGGCTCTTTACCTGAGCTCTAGGAACTTAGTTTTTAAAAATATTTTAATAATTGTTTCAGAAAATCAGTTTCCTGTGCATTATGTTTTGTGCTTTTGAAAATATTCTGAGAAAGGAACTGTGGTTTCCTTGGATTCACAAAGGGGTCTATGGCACAAAAAAAGTTAAGAACCTCTGAGGCAGAAGATGTAAAGGTCAAAGACTGAACGCCCCCAGTCGTCTCTGAAGTGATCCAGAGTGGGGAGTGGATGGTTCTGAGGAATTAGGATTGTGGAGGTGGTTCTCATGGTGGAGATGTTCTGAATAACTAAGGGAACAGGCCCGGGGGGGGGGGGGGAGGGGGGACTTTCTATGGCCTCCTCAGCTTCACTGACAGACTGGACAAGAATGTGTCCATTTCTAGATGGTGCTATGACTCAGCAGCCCTGCTGTTTTTGTTCAGGATCCCAGGCTTGAGGAAGCATGACTCAGAAGCTGAGGGAGGGAGTGGCTATAAGCAGAGACGACTGCTGCTCTCAGTCCATGTGAGGTGTTGTTGTGGTGAGAACGGGTTGTTCTCAATCCTAGAACCCCAGGGTGCACTGATGGTTTTTGTGGTCTGATACATGTGATGCCATCAGGTTCCCAGCCATGTGGCCTCGTGAAAGGTCTAGGCCTTCAGATTTCCCTAGCAAAGATTTCCCTTTCATCCTTCTCGCCCCCTAAATGTGTCCCCCATTTCCCCACCTAGGTCCTCTCTTCCTCCAGAAAATATACTGTGTGCCAAATGAGAAAGAGGGGCAAGCAAAAAACCAACTAGGCAGAATCCTCCTGGCAGACAGATTATAGAACAGACAAAGTCATCCTTTCCTGCTTCTCCTGGGACTAAAAAAGGAAGGAGAAAATTGTCATTATTATATTGAATCCTAGTGTCCTGAATCTTCCACATTTTTTCAAATCAGTATCTGTTTCTTTTCCCTATACTAGCTTGACACAAACTAACAGAATGCTGGAAAAATCTGTTAAATGACCAGGATCTCTTGGCTTTTTGGTCTCAAAGAAGACATCATGAGAGCTAGGGAGAAAATGGAGAGGAGGCTACCCTCAAGGTCTCATTGGCAGGGTAGGACCTGAATGTACAGTCTATGATGTACAGTGGCTAAAAAAAATAATAAATATTAAATCTTCCCATTGGATGGGAACATGGTTGGAAGAAGGCAATTTTATGGGGGGTGGGAGGCAGGGTTTGAACAGTAGAGTTTAGCTCTTTTCCTTAAAGAAAAGATCAGGAAGGGCTAACAGAATTTTGTGGCCCAGGGAATACACTCCCTCAAGAATATATACTCCTTGGGCCATGCCAATGGATTTGAATTTCCCTCCTGAGGCACTGTTTCCCTCTCCTGCCCATTCCATTCTGCTCCAAGGCTGGGTAGAGTTTCCTAGTAAGTTTTCTTAGAGGGAAGCCAGGAAATTGAGGAGACCAGAGAAGAAGATGGGGCCAAGGAAAGGAGTCAATGAGTCAGGAAGGGGCTGAATGAGACTGCTCAAAATAGTCTGGAGCTGTGGGGCCCAGTAAGTCTCACACCCTTATGTCTAAGACAGGCTAGCTCCGGGTACATTAGCCAAATAACACAAGCTTCTAGGGGCAGGAAAGGAAAAGAAAGCTACTCTGGAGACCAGTTCAAGAATCAATCAATCAATCAATGCAACAATCATGTATTAAGTTCCTACTATGTTTCAGGAATTGAGCTAAGGGAACAAAAACAGGGAAATAAAGGAAATACAAAGGGGAAAAAAAATTCCTGTCCTCAGAGAGCTTATATTTTATCTGGGGAGACAACTCATACATATATATATATACATACATACATATATATGTACATGTATATATATACACACATACATATATGTACATGTATATATACACACATATATATGAACATTCACATATATACACACCTATATACATATATATACATATATATGCACACACACATAAAACATGGGTTCAAATCCAGCCTCAGACACTTCCTAGCTGTGTGACCTTAGGCAAGTCACTTAACCCTGTTTGTCTCAGTTCCTTATCTGTCAAATGAGCTGGAGAAGGAAATGGCAAACCACCCCAGAATCTTTGCTAAGAAAACCCCAAATGGGCTCACAAAGAGTCAGACAGGACTAAACAACAACATGTACTATAAAAAATATTGCAAAGTCATTTGAAGGGTAGGGGAAGGTGTTCGTAGCTAAAAGGACAGAGAAAGGCTTTGTGCCTTTGAACTAAATTCTAAAGATGAAATGCTAAGCCAGAAGAACAGTATTCTCCCCTTTGCCAATTACGAATTGGGAAAGTGAGCCCAGAGAGACTGCTATAAAGTTTTGAAATATTTTAGAAAATCTACTTTATAGGAAGAAAAAGACAGGACTAAAGTAGTTCCTACTGTTAGGGAGCCAGCATTTTAAGGCTTTGTTTGTGGGATTCTTCCAGATGTGCTAAGGAACAGGCAGGGTCTGTTAAAAAGCAAGCTCTAAACTCAATAGTCACAGAGTGAAGATGCTGGCCTCCCTCATCCTCACTCAAGAAGAGGGAACAAGTATTAGGTCAACCAAAAAAAATGGGGATAATGAGGGAAAAAAGCAGGAGCCACTATGTCTGACTACAAGGGAAAAGCAAGATAATGTGTTTAAGTCAATCTGAGAGCAGGGGAAGGCTGTTGTATATATTTGAATAGCGTGCCTGAATCTAGAAAAGAGTAGAGGACACAAGAGGGGATGGGCCAGGGGAGTAACTGTGAATGTTTGCAACCAGACATTTGTGTTCCAGTACAGCAATCTAAGTGTTTGCATAGGCAGTGAGCAATGGAAAGTTCTCTTTGAAGCTAAAGAGAGACAGTTGTGTCCATGTCTATGTGTGAGCACAGGGTATGTTTATTTGACCGTTGTTAAGAGGGTGTATGAACAGGCAGTGAGTTTGTAGAGAAGAGAGCTCTATATGTCTCTGCATGTAGCTAGGGAGAGAGACATCAGTGTATATTTATGTATGAGAACAGAATATGTTTATTTGTATGTGTTGTTAAGTATGGGGGAGGGGGAACAGAGTAGCAGGGAGAGTGAGAAGAGGGGAGTGTATGCTCGGGCAACCAGCCAACCCAAGACTGGAATTTCCCCAAAGCTCATTTCCTATGTTTAATCCTCAACTGGGGATTTTATCTATGGCTTTCAATCTCCTTAACCCTCATCTGGAGAAGCCCCATATGCTCTCTTTTCAGGCCCTGAAGGATAGCAGACAGCTTCCCATCTAGTAGTCTCTTCAACAATATGAATACAATCAAATTCCCCATGTGGTGGGGATCTGCAGTCAAGGGAGATGAGGAAACTTAGTTACTTCTTCTCCCTATAAACCCAGTTCCCACTCTTTCTACCACTACCATTTGGACCCTAAGGATTAAAGGTAAGGAAGAGTCTTGAGGGATATAGAAGGTTGTCTTTTACTACCAACTAAATAGGCTTTAGGAACCTTCCCTGGAAGCAAAATTAGCCCCAAATTCCTAGCTAAGGTTCCCAGCTTTTTCCTCCTTTCATCCCTTGGAATTTGTGTCAAATTCTTGCCTTCTCCCCTCACTTTCCTAAGTGAGAACCAACTAGTCTGGGTTGCCTTTCTCATATTCTGCACAAACCCAACTCTTTTCTTTTTCTCCCAACTCTTTTTTATTATTGCCCTGTTCACCAATCAATAAATCAGAAGCCATGCTGTGTTAGAAAGAACGTTATTTGCCTGGGAATCTGAAGTCCTGCATTCTAGTTCTGACTGTGCCATTAAACAAGTTTTATGTTACCATATGGAGCTCTTCCTAGTGTGCCAAATTAAAGAGGTTGAGTTCTAGGGGTCCCCCCTCCCCCCCCCCCCCGCCCGCCCTTTTAAAATCCTTACACTGTGTATTGGTTCCAAGGCAGAAGAACAATAAGGGATAAGCAATAGGGGTTAAGTAATTTGCCCAGGGTCACACAGCTAGGAAGTATTTGTATCTGAATTTGAACTCAGAACCTCCCATCTCTAATGGCTTTCAATTCACTGAGGCACCTAGCTGCGCCTATGGTGCTATCCCTTCTATCTCTATAGTTCAGAAATTTTAATTGTTTCTTGGAGTCTACAGTAAAATATCCAAGTTGGCTTTATAACAAGGATATTTCAACTTTAAGAAAACAAGTTAACCAATCATATTGAAAATACAAACAAATCCCAAACCCAAATCTGTTGATTATATCAACAGATGCACAAAAATCCTTTCACAAAGTACAATATTTATTTATGCTAAAAAAACAAACAAAACAAAGCTACAATGTATACAAGGGCCATATTAACATGATAAGAAGTATTCATCTAAAACCAAAAGCTAGCATTATATACAATAGGAAAAGTGGAGGTTTCCCAATTATTTCATGAACTCCTTTGGTGTGTCTGGAAATAAAATATAATTCCTGCCCTTAATGTACTTAACATCCCAGTTATGAAACAAAACACACATGAAACAATTAAGTTTTAAACTTTAGTCAGTTATGTGTAGGTACCATGGTGATTCAGAGAACTGAGAACTTCGTGTTATCTGGAATAGTCTTATCTACCTTGTACAATCAGGAACTTTGGCCCCAGAGTGCCTCTATTTATGAGATACATGTGATCCCACCCCTCCCCTCAACTCCACATACACAAACATACTCTCCTGTCTATCTAGCAATCAGAAACCTATTCGGTCAGGATAGGGCAGGAAATGATATCTCCAAGGTCTGGACCAAAAGGGAATAGGAGAGGAAGCATGTTGGATTCTCTGTTCCTGAATCTACTTCAGGAACAGATGACACAGAAGTTATCCTTGATTCAGTCTGGAAACCTAGCTAAGCTTCCTAGACACAACATGACCCTTCATCCCCTCACCCCTCACTGGGATTCTCAGAATAGTTAGGGAATTCTCAAGTCAGGGGCTTTCTATTTCAATTGAATCCCAACAACAACACACATATACCTAAACACTTCCTTGCTCCCTTGGCACAGACTCAAAAACACAGTTTGGATAAGGATTTGGGGGAGCAACAGCACCAATCTGAGAGGCTGGGAAGTAGAATCTGCAGGAGCCATGTTTGGAGAAGAGATTGAAGACTGCAGGAGTTGGAGAAAGGGGCAGGGAGGAGAGTAAGGCATCTTTCATATATTCTGGCTAGTTTCAAACTTTTTTGTGAGGGCCACAACATTTGATTTGAAGAGCTAGACACTCTGGGATTCTGTTTTTGGAAGATAGTTTTACTAGCTGGTTTGTCATGATCAAGGAAATTTCTATCCCAGACACCTTAGTTGCCCTGTCCCAACATATTATCTCAAAAAATGGCTGGAGAGGACAAGAAGTAGATGCTTGGATGGTGTTTTGGATAGAGAGCAGGATATATCTTATAGTTGATAATTTATTCTATATGAGTAACCCTCCAAAGTTCTTGAAGAAGGAAGGTTCATTTGATCCCTCTCTTCAGAGCTGTCATCCATCAAACTGGGAAACATAAAACTAAAAAAAAAAAATAACCTGAAAACCCTACCTCAGATGAAAAGAGGCCCAGCTCTCACTTCTACATCCCACAGCTTCTTCTACATGTAAAGAAACACTCATGAGCAGAGAAAAAGGAAGAACCTAAAAGTTCATAAAATCAATCGATTAGTCAAGAAGCACTAACAACTGGATGGACTGAGAAAGGGTTTGGCAGGAAGTTATACCTGAGTTGAGCCTTAAAAGGAGATAAGGGTTTTCTAAGCCTGGCCTCCTTGCTTCTAGATAGAACCCAAGTGACTCTCTAAACCCAATGACACTGTTCTAGAAATATCCAAGGCAGTTACTAGCCTGATGACCATTTGGGTAAGTATCACTCCATCACCTCTTATTCCAGGTAATGAAACCAACTCTCCCCAAACAACTATCTATATTTTCCAATTTCAAGCTTCAAACCTCCTATTATGTACCAAGTTCTAGTTTCAAAAGCGGTGCTAGTCTCCTTCCAGCTGACAGAACCTGAACTGGAGCTATTCACTAGTGCTAGACACCATGTCTACCTTTCCTGGTGCCTAGGCTATCAGCTCTGTCTACTTCCCTAAGTTCTTAGACACCTCCTCCTCCTTTCCCTTTAACCTTAAAGTTTGGTTGTGGTCTCCTTCTAGAAGCTTACTTTACTATTTAACACCATGAATAAGGCCATCATAGTGACATGAATTCTACCAATGGGAGATGATTTCATCATATTCCCTAGCTGGAAGACTTTTCACTTTTGCCTCAAGGGTAGTCCATTATTCTCACATAGAGTATGTCAAACCCTGAGCTATTCACATGTTCAGGAAGAAAAGGGCCCCTCCATATCCTGGGGTACATGGCTCCTGAAATCTCTAACAGGGTTGAAACTGTCTGGATTTGGAGCCAGAACCTCCTAAGGGTGGTGAGCTGGCAGTCACCTGCATCCTAGGAATAGGACAAAATAAGAAGAAGAGTAGCTATGTATTCATGGAGATCTCATCACTCACTCCAGAGTGCTAAGGGAGGTGAGAAAGAAGAGCCAGTAATGACTAAAGGAGCAGATCTGACGAGGAAAAGCTAAGCAGGAAAAAGGGTGGCTTTCCCTTTGCCCACAGAAATAGGTTCAGACTCCTAACTCTGATATTCAAAGATTCCCCACAATCTATTTTCAACATATCTTCTGGCCTTTAGCTGCCTCTATTCTACTCATCAGTGTGAACTATATTCCAGAATGGTCTTGCTTGCTTCTAATCACTTTGGGGTGACAAAGCAATTTTCTTAGTATCCCCAAAAGCAGGAAAAACCAGTGACTCTGTGGACCTTTAAGGAGAGAGTGACTGCTTGTCGTTCAGTCATTTCAGTCATGTCCAATCTTTTGTAACCCCATTTGTGGTTTTCTTGGCAAAGATGAAGTGGTTTGCCATTTCCTTCTCCAGCTCATTTTATAGATGAGGAAACTGAGACCAACTGAGTTAAGTGACTTGCCCAGGGTCATATGGCTAGTAAGTTTCTAAGGACAAATTTGAACTCATGAACATGAGTCTTTCTGATTCTAAGTCCAGTACTCTGTCCAGTGCACCATCTTCCTGACCTGGCTTGACACTCTGCTTGCCACCAGTCAATTATGACCAATGGACTCAGGATTTTCAACCCCTTGAACTTATGAGGCTACCTCAAAGACTTTGACATATCTGTCTTAGGATCACTGTTCAGTAACCTATACTCTGGAAAGAAGAACTACAGAAGAGGCAGCCTAGAACCCAGGTTCAGGCTTCCCTAGATAGGGCAGGTGTTCTAGTTGCCATATGCTGATGTTTTCTATTTTTGCTGGAGTGAGAAATGTGGCACCTCTTTACAACCCTCATATTAATACTATTTATCACAAAGAGAGGAGAAGAGCAAAGAGCAGAATCATCTTCTAAGTGTCTTGGGAATCTAAAAGATGACCTTTCACCAGGACTCCATGCCACTCCTTGGCCATCTCCACAACATGTTCCCTCCCTTCTCAAGTTCCCTCTCAAGTATTATTAGAATATAAAATCCTCAAGGATAGAACTGTTTTGTGCTTACACTTGTAATTCCAGCTTAGCCCAGTGCCTCAGACATAAGCATTAAAAATGTTTTATCTCTCTTTCTTTATCTATGAGTCACTAGATATTTCTGTTCAGTGGCCAATAAAGGTATTGCTTCATCATACCCAAAGCCCACAAGCCTCTGAGTCATACGTGGCCAGTTGGAATCAGCCAGGGGCTTCGTCATCCTCAAATCACTGAAGCACTGAGCTAGAGAATATAGTCTGACTTCTCACTGTCCCTGCCATGCACATTCCCACCTCTATTCTTTTTGTTTGTTGTTTGCCTCTTGTTTTTTCCCCTCTTTTAAAAAATGCTCCAGGCAAAAAGGACAGTCCTGGCAGATGAATCCTGTAGAGAGCCATAAACAAACAATTTGATTTGTAATTCATATCAGATCCAACTATAACTGATGATTATAACCAATTTTAACTTCTTTCATTATTCAAAGTTTTCCTATCTAATAAATCATGTTATTTTGAAGAGAAGGGGGATATGTCGGGAGCTATTAAGAGAAATTAGAATCTCAAGTAGATATTTTTATCTGGACCCCCTCAAGAGATCAATACAGACCGGCAGAGCCATGTATTGGTTTTTCTTCCTTTCGGGTCAAAAAATCAGAGTGGGATATCTAAGATAAAAATCTGAGATTCCTCTTTTGATTCCTTTCATAATTTTCACCTTCCTTCAAAATACATTATAGTCTTATTGAAAAAGCTTTAGGCTCTCAGCACTCCAGCAGGAGGGGGGGCTAACTCTGTTCCCCTTTGACCGAGAACACAGATGGCTGGTACGGCCAAGGTCAAACCCTTGGCAGGGCATTTTGCCCAGAATTAAAGTAAAATAATGAGGCTCAAAAAAATTGTTCAATACCATCAAGGCTGAGAACTGCAGAGGCTTTCTGGCCTAACGAGATGTCCCAGGCTTCACTTAAAGATAACACATACAGTTGACAGTTTATCATAGGTTTTTTATCTACACCTGGAGGCTTCTAAGGCTTTTGTTTTGATTATAGTAAAAATCCTGCTCTCTGTAACTGTGGGAAACTTTCTTGGGCTTTTGGGGGAAGGGAATCTTTAATTTTCTTTATAATAAATTGGCTACTTCAGTATTTCTTGAAGTACTATGAGCTAATAAGCCGTGCTTCCAATCTGTTTCATTCTTTGCGTCCAGCAACCACCCTAGGCCACTCAGATTAGTCTCTGGTTATAGAGCAGGATCTCTATAGAATTCCAGGTCAACTTACTCATAAAAACTTTTATTTCTTTCTAATAGGCCCATATTTCAAACAGTTAGGGTAATATTCCCCTGCATCTGTTCCCCAAGTCCTAGTTAGCCCTTTGTTCCTGCCAGATCTATGGCCTAGGCTTAAGTATATGTCCTTCAATCCCTTACCTTCCGCCAAGAAAAAGGCAAGGTTTTTCAAAAAATTTTACCAATACCTAAGGGAAAAGGCCACAATAAAGCAAAATAATTAGGTTGACAAGGTTAGAGCATGGAAATTTTGTCTCTGAGTGAGCCATAATCTCAACACTGAATCTGACTGTTTCCAGAGAAAATCAATCCTGTCCCATCTAAAATGCTTTATGTCTCTTTAGTTGTCTGAGTCACCACTCAGTGTTGGTCTTCGACCCTTGTCTGTTATTAAGATTAATGTTATCCATATACTAATTGTTCAATCAACCATACTTTATTAAGCATCTACTATGCGCCTATAAGGGCAGGTAGGTGGCACAGTGCAGGGTTTGGGCCTAAAATCAAGAAGACTCATTTTCTTGAGTTCAAACCTAGTCTTAGATATTTACTAGCTATGTGACCCTAGGCAAGTTGCTTAAACACGTTTGCCTCCGTTTTCTCATCTATCAAATGAGCCGGAGAAGGAAATGGCAAGCCACTAGAGTATCTTTGCCAAGAAAACCCCAAATGGGTCACGAAGAGTCAGACCTGACTGAAAAAACTGACTAAACAACAACATGTACCTATAGAAGGGACTTGAACTGAGTCTTGAAGTCTTTGGAAGCCATGGAAACCAAAAAGTGAAGGTGAAGAGGCAGAACATTCCAGGTGTATGTTTGTTGGGGTAGGGGGAAACAGTCAATGAAGAGAGATGGTCCTGTTCGAGGAATGACAAGCAAGCCTAGAAACCTGAATCACAGAAGGGAGTCAAGTGTAAGATGCCTAGAAAATTACAAAGGGTCCAGGTTACGAAGACCTTGAAATGCCAAGCAGAGGAGTTTGCATTTGATTCTGGAGTTAACAGGGAGCTATTGGACCTCAGGCAGTGGGGTGGGGGAAGTGAGATCAAACCTATACTTATTTATTCATTCATTCATTTATTAAAACTGTTATCTTAGTTGTGAACTGATCCAGCCATTCTGGCTGGCAATTTGGAATCATGCTCAAAGGGCTATAAAAGAATGCCTGCCCTTTGACCCAGCCATACCATTGTTGGGTTTGTACCCCAAAGAGATCATAGATAAACAGACATGTACAAAAATATTTATAGCTGCGCTTTTTGTGGTGGCAAAAAACTGGAAAATGAGGGTATGCCCTTCAATTGGGGAATGGCTGAACAAACTGTGGTATATGCGGGTGATGGAATACTATTGTGCCAAAAGGAATAATAAACTGGAGGAGTTCCAGGCGAACTGGAGAGACCTCCGGGATCTGATGCAGAGCGAAAGGAGCAGAGCCAAAAGAACATTGTACACAGAGACTGATATACTGTGGTAAAATTGAATGTAATGGGCTTCTGTACCAGCAGCAATGCAATGACCCAGGACAATTCTGAGGGATTTATGGTAAAGAATGCTACCCACATTCAGAGGAAGGACTGCAGGAGAGGAAACATATAAGAAAAGCAACTGCTTGAACGCATGGGTCGGGGCGGACATGATTGAGGGTGTGGACTTGAAACTACCACACCAATGCAACCAACAACAATTGGGAAATTGGTCTTGATCAAGGACACATGACAAAACCAGTGGAAAAGTGCGTCGGCCATGGGTGGGGGGAGTGCGGGGGGTGAAGGGGAAAATAGGAGCATGAAACATGTAACCATGTTAAAAATGATTATTAATAAATGTTAAAATAAATAAATAAATAAACAAACAAACAAACAAACAAATAAATAAATAAATAAATAAATTTAAAAAAAACTGTTATCTTCTGTTTTAGAATCAATATTAAGTATCAGTTTCAAAACAGAAGAGCAGTAAGGGCTAGGCAATTGGGGTTAAGTGCCTAGCGTAGGGTCACACAGTTAGGAAGTATCTGGGACCAGATTTGAACTCAGGACCTCTCATCTCTATCCCTGGCAGGCTATACTTTAGAAAGTCACTTTGGTAGCTGAGTAGAGAAAGGATTAGAAAGAAGAGAGACTAGGCAAAAGATTATGAGGGCCTGAAAAAGGGCTATGATTGTGTGGATTGTGGGAGTGGAAAGATGTTGTGAAGGTAGAAATGACAAGATCCAGTAACAAACTGAATATGTGGGGTGAGTAGAGATAACACCAAGGTTGTGAATGCGTGACTGGAAGGATGCCAGTGCCTTCAACAGAAGTAAGTTTAGAAGTTGGGAGGGCTTGTGAGGGGAGAGAGCAGAGGGTATAAAAATAATGAGTTCCAGAGGAGGGAAATGACTAGCACAGAGTTATACTATCTGGTAAGTATTAAAACCAGTTATGGAACCCAGATGAAGTCCATCTGACTCCAAGTCCAAGGCTCTTTCCACTAGATGCCACTCCCTCCCTTGTTCATTATTCAGCAACCATTTTAGTACAGGTCCTATGTCTACAATTAATAATTTTTTCAAAGGCAAACCTATGTCTATACCTCTTTGTATTCTCCACACTAAGATATACCTTTTCTAGAGTAGGCAATCAAGATATGCTTGTCAATGGTAATGAAGATGATGGTGTTTGGGTTTCTTTGTGAACAAATGTAGTTTTTTAAAAATTTTGAATATTTTCCCATAGTTATATGTTTCATATTCTTTCCCTCTCCCCCAAGCTTCCCTACCCCTCCTTAGCCATTGCACAATTCCACTGGGTTTTACATGTATCATTGATTAAGACCTAATTCCATATTATTGATAGTTGGACTAAAGCTATTGTTTAGTGTCTACATCCCAATAATATCCCCATTAGACCATGTGTTGAAGCAGTTGTTTTTCTTCTGTGTTCTTCCTCTGAATGTGGCTAGTTTTCTTTCTCATAAGTCCCTCAGCATTGTTCTGGATCCTTGAATTGCTGCTTACAGAGAAGTCCATTATGTTAGATTGTACCACAGTGTGTCAGTCTCTGTGTACAATGTTCTCCTGGATCTGCTCCTTTCACTCCGCATCAATTCTTGGAGGTCATTCCAGTTCACATGGAATTCCTCCAGTTCATTATTCCTTTGAGCAATAGTATTCCATCACCAACAGATACCATAATTTGTCCAGCCATTCCCCAATTGAAGGACATTCTCTCATTTTCCAATTTTTTGCCACTACAAAGAGTACGGCTATAAATATTTTTGTACAAGTCTTTTTCCTTATTATCTCTTTGGGGTATAAACCAAGCAGTAACAAATGTAGTTTAAAGGAAAATTAGGAGTTCAGAATTAGATACCAGAATTGGGAAATGAAGAAAGATGAGGTTTCTTCTCCTTGAAATTTTTTGGCACAAGTTATTGTGCCAAATTGGTTAGGAAATTGGTTAGGAAATTGAATTGGTTAGGAAAAATGCTGGATGGCCTGAAGACAGAAACTGGGATAGGATAGGAGACAGAACTGGCCATACAAGACAGTCATGAGCAATGGGAATAAGACTCAGAATAGTCTCTAGAATGGTAGAGAGGGACACTGAAAGTCAGAGTTAGGGAGGAGAGGTCTTTTTATCAGAATCAAACATAGCACATAATACATAACTTTAACTGAAGTCGGGTCTATCAAATAATCAGGTTATATCATCAAACCCACAAGCCCCAATTTTTTTTGGGGGGGGGGTGTAACTCTTACCTTCTGTCTTAGGTTCAGTTCCAAGACAGAAGCCTGGCAAGGGTTAGGCAAATGGATTTAAGTAATTTGCCCAGGCTCATACAGGTAGGAAGTGTGTGAGGTCAAATTTGAACATGAGTCCTCCTGACTCCAAGTGTGGTGTTCTATCCACTGTGCTACCTAGCTGCCCCAGCCCAAACTCTTTCACACTGGTCTCTCATCTTCCACATTTAATAAACTGAATTATGTGAAATTCTTGAGGCCTGAGGGTGAGGAGATACTCTCCTTTTCTTGGACTTCCCAGACCAGATACAACAATACTAACTCATTTACTACATAGCCTTTCTTCACTAGCAAAGTCAGGTGCCCAATGGGTGCTCAAAATATAAAGATGGATGCCCAAGGATGGGGTACAGTATAAAATGGGGAGACCACGACTCAAATCAGAAAGACAAGGGCAAGAGTCTGTCCACTCATTCCCTTGAAATAGGATACAGGTCGCAAGCTGGACAGAGCAATGTGACTTAAGGGATCCTTTTCCCACAAATTTCTTCAGCCAAGGTTCTTGAAATTCTCACATACTCTTCTGGCCTAAGGAATTCAAAGTCCAGGTTAAAATGTGAATATAATCTAAAAAGAATAACAGAATTAACATTTGAATGAGAGCTATTCTACCAGATTAGTGGAGAAAAGGATCTTGAAAGGATTGAACATAGTCCAGGTAAGCAGATGAAAAGACAGGTCCCAGCAATTCAAGCTGAAGGAGAGGGTTCTTAAGTAGCCAGGGATGACCCTAGGGCACTGGATCCTGCCAATGGCAGGATTCAATGGAAGAACAAATATGGTACAGAAGGGAAATACAAGAATGTTGAAAGCAAACTAAGGAGGGACCTGGACCTCTTTGCAAGTCCAGTAAAGCCTATAAATCTCTTCTGAGAATAATGTCTTAAAATGCATAGAATAGGGGCAGCTCAGTGGATTGAAAGCCAAGTCTGGAGATGAGAGGTCCTGGGTTTAAATCTAATCTCAGATACTTCCTACCTGTAAAATTTAGGCAAAAGTCTCTTAACCCCTTGCCTAGCCCTTATTGTTCTTCTGCCTAGGGACTGAAACCTAGCATTGATTCTAAAACAGAAAGTAAGGGTTCTTAAAAATGTATTAGAATAAAGCAAAGAATTACAAAGGAAATCAATTAAATTGGAATATAGTTATAAATATCAATATATAATATATGTGTATTTTTTTAGACAAATTCATGCGCCTAAGTTTAAAAACTCTCTGTTGTAGAATGAAAGTTCCTTTATGAAAGGGACTATCACTTCTCCTTTACCAGCCCCTAGGAAAGTACCTAGAACACAATAGGTATTTAATACATGCTTAGGCAGGTAGGTGGCACAGTGGATAAAATGCTGGCCTGCAGTCAGAAAGACTCATTTTCTTGAGTTCAAACATGCCCTCAGACACTTACGAGTTATATGACAAGTCATTTAACCCTGTCTGCCTCAGTTTACTCATCTGTCAAATGAGCTGGAGAAGGAAATGGCAAACCATTCTAATATATTTGCAAAAGAAAAAAAACCCCCAAATGGGATCATGAAGAGTATTGTTAATGACTGAACAATAACAAGAACAAAATAGATGCTTAAGTGATTGAATCCTGCCAAGAAGTGGACATTAAGACTCCTCTTAAACATTTCCAGTAAGTGGCAATGCACAACCTTCACTACTTCTACAGCCCATTCCATTTTTTGATAGCTCTAAGAAAATTTTTCCTATTTTTCCTTGTTTGGACTTCCAGGGTCAGGCAAAACATGTCTAATTCTTCTTACCCAAGGCAGCCATTCCAAAACTTGAAGGCATCTATCTTGTCTTGATTCGAAAGTTTCATGTCCTAACCTAACAATTCACAGATTTGCCTAGGGCCAACCCAAACCCTAAAGACTCTAGAATAGGATGTGCAGGGTTTTTAACCTTGAAGTTGGTGGAGTGGGTGGGGAACCCTACATATTTGTTTTTACTAACTTCTAACTAAATTTTAGCATTTCCTTTGATTATGAATATAAACGACAAACACCTAGCTTTACCAGACTACTGAAGGGGTCTATGATACAAAAAAGATAAAGAAATCCTGCTTGGGTAAGAAAGTGTTCAGCACAGTGGGTAATCAAGATATGTGGAGAACAAAGTGATGCATCATCCTTGCCAATTTCTCTTCTATGATGCACAAATGGACTCAGTTTTAGCTCAGGAGCAATGAGATACCTCTGCCTTCTTTCCTCAGTTCTGCTTCTCCAGCATTGTTTAAAATGATATCTTTTCATTATGAACTTAATAAACAAAAACACAATTTCAATATTTAAAGAACAAAAAGATTGTAGCTGCACCTGTGAATTTCTATTACATAGTTTGGCTATAAATGTCTATTAAATGTAATATGATAGTAATACAATTGTCTTGTTTCTTCATGCCTCCTTATGAATTTCTTTTTTATTTCTTCTATGTACTTTAAAAATGTTTATGTAGCAAGGAGGGATAAAACACATGTGGGATAGAAAATAGAATGGCCAAGTATGAAAATGTATGTCTCATTCCACATCTCTAGTTCATCACTTCTCTGTCAAAAGGCAAGAGACATGCTTCATCATTAGTCTTCAGAAGTCATGACTGAACCCCTCCAGCATTTTTACCTCTTCCTCAGCTCTGGCTACCCAGGCCCTCTTCCTGGGAACTGGGCTGAAACAAGAGTTGTCACTTTAGCTTTTGAGGGTATTCGGATCCTTTCAGCCACCCTGTCTTGGTAGCACACAAATTCCTTTCCCCCTTTAATTCAGATTAAAAACAAAAACAAAAACAAGGTTATAATTTTTCAAAAAGTTACTACTTATTAAGGATTTAACACAAGGCCTGGCACATGGAAAGCACTTATTAAATGTTTGACTGAAATACTAAAGGAAAAGAAAACAAACTATAAAAACACAGGCACAGGTACATTTTCAGAGCACAGATTTTTTTTATTCTAACTTATTGATTTAGCTATCACAGCCCATACAAATCTAGTTCATCTTCCTTACCTAACTCTATCAGATTTGATATCTGACTAACCACAAGAGGCAGTACGGTAAAGTGGAAAGAGCTCTGGCCTTCAAGTCTTCTGACCTGAATTTGATTTTGATATGGTATAACTGTTGTTTTTCAGTTGTGTCTGACTCTTTGTGACCCTGTTTGGGGTTTTCTTGGCACAGATACTGGAATGATTTGCCATTTCCTTCTCTAGCTCATTTTATAGTTGAGGAAACTGAGGCAAACAGGATGAAGTGACTTGCAGCTGGTGTCTGAGGCTGGATCTGAACTCAGGAAAATGAGACTTCCCAACAACTTCAAGCCAGGTTTTCTCCATCTACTGTGCCACATCGCTTGCCGCTGGGCAAGGCTCTTAACCTTGATAAGTCTTGATTTCTTCATCTATAAAATGTGGGTGATGCTTGCCCTGCTTACTTCATAGTACTTAGAAAGAAAGCAGTAAAAGCTTTGCTTCTATAAAGGGGAACTATTGTTGCTATTCTAGTCCCCAAAAGGCAGAAATAGAAGAGAGGAATGCTTTAAACTGTGGCTCTAAGCTGTATATAAAGTAAAACCTGATGATTAGAGCTGTCCAAGAATGGAAGGGGCTGCTCTGGATGGTAGAGTTCTTTGAATGGAAGCTGAATAGTCACTTGCTGGGAGATGTGGTAGAGAGATCTTCTTTGGGTTCAAGTTGGAATCATTTTTCTGGGATTCTATCGTTACTCAGTCCACTTCAGTGCAATAGAGAGATGAACTTGGTAATGAAAGGATCTGAGGTCAATTCTTGCCTCTGACATTTACTGTGTGTCCACATGATCTTCAGCAAATCACTTAACCTCTTCTACCTCAATTTCTTCATCTGTAAAATGAGAACAATAACAGCAATTACCTCACAGAGTTATTGTACAAATCAAATGAGATGTTTGCAAGCCTTAAAGCATTATCCTATATAAATACTATTTATTGTTATTTGGCTAGACTTATTGTCAAGTCTGGTGGAATTCTCAGCCTATCTCAGAATGTTTCTAATCATCAAGTCCTTGATTTATAATATTAATAGCTGACATTTACATAGTGCTTTAAGCTTTTCAAAGCAATTTACATAATTATTTCATTTAATCCTCAGACCCACAGCCTCCCTTTAAGGTAAATTCTATTATTAGCACCCTTTTAAGAGATTAATCAGTCTCTGGAGGCAGTATTCAAACCCTGGTTCTCTAGTTACCAAGTCCAGCACTTTTTCCACTTCATCACACTTCCTTTACATTAAAAATGGGCAGGGGCAGCTAGGTGGCACAGTGGCTAGAGCACCAGGCCTGGAGTTAGGAGGACCTAGGTTACAATCTGGCCTCAAAAACTTTCAAGCTGTGTGTCCCTGAGCAAGCCAATTAACACCGTTTGCTTAGTCCTTGATCTTCTGTTTTAGACTTGTTACTAAGACATAAAGTAAGGGTTTTTTAAAAATGGTCACCCAGAAACATTCATTCATTCTAGCCAGAGTCACAGGAACTCTTATTCCCTCTCAGTTACCACTGCTTAGGATTTCCCCAGCTTGTTCCCTTCCCCTTTCTCCCACCTTATTGTTGTTCCCTTCCCCTTTCTCCCAACCATGATCCTTGTTTTTCACCTCTTCCTAGTTCTCATCTCTAAAGAAGGGTCTTTGGTAGAAGATGGTATGAGGGAAGGGGAGGGAAGGGTCAGTGTTACCTCAAGTTTATTCATGATTAAAACCCCATTGCTCATCCATTCTTCCCAGCCAGTGATATTCCCCTAGCTCCATGGCTTTTGTAGAAAGCATGCTCAATCCCTCTCCCATCTACTTGCCACCTCCCCACTCTCTTCCAAAGGTCCCCTCTTGCTCTTTACTCCAGATTCCCTGCCCTAACACTTGTGGTTAAACTTGGAGAAAATATATGAATCTGAGAAATGATGTAGATGAATCTTGGCCAAAGACCCACCATTGCCACCTAAGGGGGTTTTAACTAATTCTGCAGAGCCTAAAGGAGGGGAAAAACAGGGGAGCAGTGGGTCGCTTGTTGCTATTAGCTGTCTTCTTTCTTCAGGGTCAAAATAGGTAAGTAGTTTAGTTTGGATAGAGTTAATGTTCCTGATAAGGACTATGTTAGATTAGGTATAAGAATGTTCCAGGAGAAACAACGTAACCAAAATTAGAAGGAAAGCAACAAATTGAGAAAAAATATAACAAAACTCTCTGATAAAGGTTTAATTTCCCAAATTTATAAGGAAGTAAGTCAAATTTGCAAAAAAAATCAAGCCATTCCCCAATCAACAAATGGTCAAGGGATATGAATAGGCAGTTCTCAGATGAAGAAATCAAAACTGCCAATAATCACATGAAAAAGTGTTCTAAATCCCTCCTGATTAGAGAAATGCAAATAAAAACAACTCTGAGGTACCATCTCAGACGTAGAAGACTGGACAATATGTGGGCAAAGACTGACAGCAAAGGAAAGTGATAATATACTGCTGGTGGAGTTGTGAATTAATCTAACCATTCTGGAGAGCAAAATGCGCAAAGGGCTTTAAAAAAAAATTGCCTGCCCTTTGATCCAGTCATACCATTGCTGGGTTTGTAGCCCAAAGAGATAATAAGGAAAAATACTTGTACAAAAATATTTATAGTTGCACTCTTTGTGGTGACAAAAAACTGGAAAATGAGGGGGTGTTCATCGATTGGGGAATGGTTGAACAAATTGTGGTATCTGATGGTGATAGAATACTATTGTACTGAAAGGAATAATGAAATGGAGGATTTCTATGTGAACTGGAAAGACCTCTAGGAATTGATGCAGAGCAAAAGGAGCAGAACCAAGAGAACATTGTACACAGAGACTGGTACACTGGCACAATTAAATGTAATAGACTTTTCTACTAGCAGCAATGCAATACTAGCAATTGACCCTGGACAATCCAGAGGAACTTATGAGAAAGAATGCTATCCACATCCAGAGAAAGAACTGTGGGAGAAGAAATGCCAAAGAAAAACATGATCAGTCATGTGGTTCAATGGGAATATGATTGGGATTTTGTTGTTAAAAGATCACTCTATTGCAAATATGAACAATATGGACATAGGTTTTGAACAAAAATACATGTATAACCCAGTAGAATTGTTTGTCAGCTTCGGGAGGAGGGGAGGGAAAGAACAGGAATCAAGTAACTATGGAAAAATAATCTAAATAAATAAATAAGTTATAGAATTAAAAAATAAAAAAAAGAAGAATGTTTTGAGAGAGAGTGTAATAGGTAGCACCAGGTTGTAGAAGGTCTTAGAATGCCAAGCCAGGAAGTTCTAACTCTAATGGCAGCACATAAGAGTTTCTAGAAGAGAGTCATTCCCTTTCAGTTAGTCAACATAACAAACAGATGAGAAGAGTAATCAGGCCCTCGTGGCCTACCTACCTCTATTATGGGGGCACTGCTTATGCCTGGAAAGGATGTTTGAGTGGGAAGAACCTTTTGAAGGTACCTGCTAATGGGGAAGAAATGTCCCTTCCAAGGCTGCTTACAGCAAGGAAACCCATCTGTTGTTTGGACTTTGTTTATGTCTTAGTGCATGCCTGTTTCTTCCCTTTCCCACTCCCTGGGGGACTGACAGTACCCTTCCACCACTAGTACCACCATGGCAGTGTTATTTTTGGTCTTGATGACTTAAATGTTTTGGACTTCCCTGAAATCCTCTGACATTCCTAGTTTCCTCTTGTTCTGACACGTCTAGCCCTAGGAAAAGGCAGCTGTGGCTAAGGACAGCCATGTATGGAAGCAGAAAGAGGAAAATCCAGGAATTCCTTGATCAGGGAATTCCCAGAGCTGCTAGGACTCCTCCAACAGGGAAAGATGGCAGCCATTCCTTAGGTCAGACAGTCCTATTGCTTCGAGGTGGGGTGAAGGAGAGATAAGAATGAGAAAGTGTAGATTCTGTCTAGAATCTGCATGACCTTGGAAGAGTCTCTCCCCAAATCTGTACCTTCATTATTCCATATTCCTAGCCCTTGTAGTTTTTGGAGGCAAGCTGTATAAACAGAACAAGATAAGTGAGAAAAAAGGACCTAGAACTAACATATTTCAGAAGTCTAAGTTTTTTTTAAATCATAGGGAAGAAGTGGAAAAAAATGAAAATTAATTCCATTTTCCAATAACACTCACACATATACACATATACATATACACAGAGGCCTGGGAAGAAACAGATATCATGGCCATATATTCCTGTCCCAATTCTTTGGTCGCTCAAGCATCATTTTCTCCCTAAGCCTCCCAAAAGACCCCCTAACACCATCCCTTTTCATCTCCTTTTTGAGTTGAGACCCACCCCAGATCTGCATGACCATCCAACCATAAGGCAAAAGGACCCATGGAGAGCTTTGTTGGCTATATTATCTCTTCTCAGTCACCTCTGCATCCCAGCCCCTCTACAGACAGGATGCTGTTGCTGTATGAATAAGTTACCCAATCTCTGTGTCAGCCTTGACTCATCCAGCCCCTTCAGTGACTTACACAAAACAACTGAGTAGGAAGAAAAGAAAGAAAGTATGCCCCCAAGGCCCTTAGGGTGAGAGATGCTTTCTCACCAATAGGTCCTCTGAGAGAGAACCACCATCCCCAACATGAGGCATGAGTAAAGGGGATGAAGGGTATGAAGGGTCTGATTTCCCCCAATGGGACTCCTGCCTACAGAGTGACTGCAATTCCTAGTCACAAGCATCTGCTTTAAATTTTTACTTTTGACATGACAGTGATGTTCTTTCTCCTCCTGCTCCACCTACACAGCTTCCATCACGATAATAACCAAAGATCCTGAATGGCTCTCTCTGGGAAAGATGCAGCATTGCCATCAGCAGCTCCTGTTTCTACTTAATAGGACAAAGAAGCAGCAGGTGTGATTGTTAATCTATACTGTCAGTGATGAGTGAATGATTATGGAAAATGGGAGAGGTACCACAGGCCTGGAGGAGAATAAATGCTCCAATTTGAGGGGGAGGAGGGAAGGCCTAGAATAGAATCTGCAAACTATATGCCAGGGAGCTTGCCTTTCATTTCCTGGGAAAGTCTAGAATGTCTTTAAAAAGATGATTAGTGAACATCTAGCAAAAGAAGCAGTCAGTGATGACAAAGAGCCAGCATGACTTTATCAAGGACAAGCCACATTAGGCAAAACCTAATAAGACACAATTCAATTCAATAGAGATAAAAAGTCTTAAGCTTCAGTTTAAAAAAAAAAAAGAAAGAAAGAAAAAGGAACTTCACAAGTATAGGATGAGGGAGGTGTGGCTAGACAGTAGGGTTTCTTGTTTGTTTGTTTGTTTGTTTTTCCTGAAAAAGATATAGGGTTTTAGCACACTATAAAATTAATAGATCAGCAATGGGATGTGGCAACCAAAAGAACTAATGTGATCTTAGAACACATTAAGAAAGACATAATTTTCAGGCATAAAGACGTACTAGTCCTCTCATATCTTGCCCTAGTTATAGTCCATTTGGACTCATGTATTTAGGCCTGGGTGCCACAGTGTAAGTAACACAGTGTAGATAGGATGCTGATAATCTGGAGAGAGTCCACAGAAGTATAACTAAGAATGGTGAAGGGCCTTAAGCCCATGTCAAAAGAGGACAGGTTAAGAGAACAAGGGGTGTTAAGCATGGAGAAGAGAAGATTCAAGGAGGACATGATGGCTCTCTCTAAGTATTTGTAAGGACCTCATACAGAAAGAGGGTTTAGAGGAGACAGCTAAGTAGTTAAGTGGACTGAGAGCCAGGTCTAGAGGTGGGAGATTTTGGATTCGGATTCAAATCTGGCCGCAGATATTTCCTAGCTATGTGACCATGGCCAAGTCACTTAGCTCCCATTGCCTAGCTCTTGCTGCTCTTCTGCCTTGGAACCAATACAAAGTATCGATTCTAAAACAGGAAGGAAGGAAAGAAGTTAGGAAGGGAGGGAGGAATGGAGGGAAAGAGAAAAAGAGAGAGAGATTATATTTGTTTGTTTGGCCCCAGAGGGCAGATCTAATTTCTGTGGATAAGAGCTGCAAAGAAACAGCCTTAAGCTTGATATCAGGAAAATCTTCCTAACAATTATAGCTAATAATAATAATAATAATAATAATAATAATAACAATAACAAATATCTAACATTTATATAGCATTTACTATGTGCTGACTCTGTGCTAAGCACTTTAAAATTATTGTCTCATGTAAAACCCAATGGAATTGTGTGTTGGCTAAGAGGGGTGAAGGGGGCTTGGGGGAGAGGGAAAGAACATGAAATATGTAACTATGGGAAAATATTCAAAATAAAAACTAAAAGAAATAAAAATATTTTCTCATATGATCTTCACAATAACTTGGGAGGCAGGTCTTATTGTGAGCTCCATTTTACAGATTAGGAAATTGAGGCAAATAGAGGCTAAGTGACTAAAGAGGTTAAGCCTAGGGTCACACAGTTTGTAAGTATCTGAGGGTGGATTAAACTCAGGTCTTCCTGACTCCAGGCCCAGTGTTCTACCCACTGTACTACCTAGCTATCCCAAAGTGGAACAGATTGTCTTAGGAGGGGAGTAGCTTCTCTTCACTGGAGGTCTTCAAGCAGTAGATAGATTATTATTTGTTGGGAATGTTGTCCTTTCAGTATGGGTTGAACTTGATGGCCAATAAGATCTCTTCTAACTCTCAAACTCTGGCGCTTAGCTTACCACCCTCCTTCTAGGCTCCCATTTTTCCTTATTTAGAAATCTGCAAAGATTTTCTATTATTTGAGCACTCATTCTCCCCTGAACATTGCTTAGTACTCTTAGCCAGGAACCACAAGTCATAGAATTCCTGCCCAGGATCACATAGCTAGTAAGTGATGAGACAGCATTTAAACCCAAGTCTTCCTCTTGCCAAATTCAGTAGTCTTCCTCTATGCTAAACTCTCTTATGACATCCCTACCTTCAGGGATCCAAGAAACTCAAGAGATTAAAAATCAAGATTTTTATATTTGAAAAATATCTTCAAGGTCATCTAGTTCAAAGCTGCTTAATCTTTTTTTTGGTATTCTGGATGCAGTTAGTCTGCTGAAAGCCAGAAACCCTTTCTTAGAATAATGTTTTTAAATGTATAAAATAAAATAATTAAGGGACAGCTAGGTAGCACAGTGGATAAAGTGCCAGGCCTGGAGTTGGGAAGACCTGAGTTCAAATCTGACCTCATATACCTTCCTAGCTATGTAACCCTGGTCAAGTCACTTAAATCTGAGTGCCTAACCCTTGCTGTTCTTCTGTCTTAGAAACA
Organism: Gracilinanus agilis; assembly: GCF_016433145.1. Taxonomy (NCBI): domain Eukaryota; kingdom Metazoa; phylum Chordata; class Mammalia; order Didelphimorphia; family Didelphidae; genus Gracilinanus; species Gracilinanus agilis. Next base: position 251,987,344 of record NC_058133.1, on the reverse strand, counting down.
ATACTAAGAAATTAAGGACTTTATTTGTTAAATAAATAGATGTGATTTTTTAATTTCCAAATTCATGGGCCCCCTGAAATCTATTCACAGAACCCTTGGGGAATATATGGACTCTAGGTTAAGCACCTCTTGATAAAATCCAACTCCTTCATTTTACAGGGAAGAAATCAGAGTAAGGTCAGAGGAGGGAAATGATTTGTCCACAGCAAAAAGATAATTACCAGAGCCAGCTTCTCCTGACTCCCCAGTTCTTTGCATTATAATATGTTGGAGCCATTGCTGTTGCCCACACAATTGGAGATTATTCATGAATCTGACTCAGTGAATAGGTTGGGATTTTTTCCACTTAAAAATTATGTTAAATGCAGATTGCAGATGAAACAATAATCTTTGGTAGTAGTAATGGTGTGAGAGAGGAAGGGGTATCAGAGACTCATAGATTTGGAACTAGAAGGGGGTCTTAAAGGCCATCTAGACTAAGTCCCCTCATTTTATAGATAAAGTAACTGAGGTTGAGCAAGGTTAAGTGACTTACCCAAGGAGTCAGAAGTGAGATTCAAATTCAGGTCCTCTGTCTTCAAATCCAGCAATCTTTTCACTGTACTTTTACTGACTTTAATCGGGAGATAGAGATTCCTCTATCCATTTTACCTAGTCAGGAAGGAAGAAAACAAGCCTTTACTAAGCACCTACTATGTGTCAGGCATTGTGCTAAGTACAGTACAAATATTATTTCATTTGATCCTCACCACAACCCTAAAGGGTAAGTACTATGACCCCATTTTTCAGTTGAGGAAACTGAAGTAAACATAAGTAAGTGACTTGCCCAGTGTAACATATCTCTAGCTAGTGAGGATCTGAGGTTGGATTTGAACTCAGGTCTTCCTGAATCTATCCACTACTACCTAACTGCCTCAAAGTAACTTCATGAAAGAAGTAATCTATGGAGAAAATTGAGAACAATGTAGATATGGTGGGAGAGGAGTTAGGGTACTGATCAGGCACTGAGGAACAAAGAGCAGAACCAAAGAATACAATGAGGGTGATGGGGTCAATGGAAGTCATCTCCTCTAGAGAAGGAAGTGAGCTCAGGCTCCATGAAAGCCAGAAAGGTTGAGTCAAATGGAGAGAGCATCAGGAAATTCTTTCCATCAAGCCTTGAGTTGGTGGTAATAGATTATTTGCAAAGAACAAATAAATTGTAAGCATTTTTTCTGTGACCCCTACAATCAAATACATATTCACAGTTTAACTAAGAAGAATGAGGTCAAGGCTCTAGGAAGCCAAGAAGGAGAGTGAGACCTTGCAATGGAACATGGACAAAGTCAGTATGAGGTCCCTTCTACTCCCTGTCCCCTTATCGCCACTGCACAGTCAGCTGCCTCTGTCTGCTTGGCCTCCAGGACTGCCTAAGAAGTTGAGTGGAGTCTGACTAATGACAGCAGCCTTCCCAACATAAGCCAAGGGGAAGAAGTACAGTTACTGAGGCTATTTTTCTTCTACGAGAAGGAGAAGATGGTCAGTAGGCCTGTAAAGTCTCTTACCCCACTGGCAAATTCCATTTGTATTAGCTCAGCCTCTGGCATTTGGATCCAAGTTCTGACTTGCAGCTTCCTTACACCTCCCTCACTGACTGGGCTCAGGGCCCACCTGTCTCTCTATTTAGTTCTGTAGGATCTTAGTAACATAATTAAACACAGATCTAAGCCCTAGGTCTAGGTTTTGGACTGAAACGAAAATACAGTATTTCAGTAAGTTGGCTCATGGAAGCCAAAAAGGACAGAAGTCCACAAAACAAGCTATGAAGAGGCAACAGAATGTTCAGAGCTGGGGAGGGAGAGGAAGGCAGGTAAATTTAGGAATCTTCTAGATTATAAATTCCACAAGGATGGCAACAATGTGCTGTATCTCTGAAAGCATAACATAGCCTTTGCATATGGCAAAGTTTTGCCGAATTTTACTGTCTGCTGGGCTTCAATTATGACCTCCCCAAGAAAGTCATCTTTGAAAATTCCAGCCCATAAGGGCATTTAAAAGAAAAGAGATAAGGACAGCTAGATGGCTTAATTGTTAGAAAACCACACCTGGAGATGGGAGGTTCTGTGTTCAAATTTGACCTCTGACCCTTCCTAGTTCTGTGTGATCCTAACCTCATTTGCCTAGTCCTTATCACTCTTCTGCCTTGGAACTGACTTGGCATCAATTCTAAAATAGAAGGTAGGGTTTAAAATTTTAAAAAATATAAATAATCCTCCTAAGGCACAAGTCTAAGCATGCCTATACTTAACTTATTCAAAAAATCTTGCTTATAGGTAAAGGTTTTTCAAAAAGAAAGAAAATTCCAGCCTACCCTGGCATAGTGGTATAGGCTTTAGTCCTTGTTGCTGGGAGGGAGAGGGGCTGAGTTCAGGAGTTCTGAACTTCAGTAGGGCTAAAGCTGATCAGATATCTGCACTGTCTGGCATCAGTATGGTTATGACCTCAGAATCACAGTCTGAGGCTCGATTATAGACTATCTTGTAAGATCATATTATTGGTGCATTGATGTTAATCTTATCTTACCAAGAAGGCAGGGACTACGATTCATTTGGAATTGTTAGATGACATGGTGGATAGCCTGGAGTTAGGAAGATTCATCTTCCTGAGTTCAAATCTGGCCTTACATACTTACTAGCTATGTAACCATGGACAAGTCACTTAACCCCATTTACTTCAATTTCCTCATCTGTAGATAAATAAGTAACTAATATGTAATGAGTAAGAGAGCTCTGGATGAGATAAAGAAGTCTAAATAATGCTGGATGGTCTTGAGAGTCCTTCAAGCACTGAACTCCCAGATTTTGTCCCATAGTACTAGGACAACACAGTCCTTTTCTCACAAATGGGATTGTCCCTCTCTGGCCACTCTTGCATATATGTCTTTCTCTTTCTTCTAAAAGATGAGGCATAAATTATCATTCATGCAAAGAAGTAGCATGCATGTTTATGCATGTGTGAGGCTTTTGGAAGGGGGGAGAAATAGTAAGAAAACCTAAGCCTGGATTCAGATTTTGGTTCTCTGCCTCTGTATTCCTTTTTTTCAAAAACACTAAGTTGCAAGGTCTATACTTAACTCCTTAAGACATGTGCTGGGTGCCAAGTTTACAAAGACAAAAACAAAATGCTTTCTAGGAGGTGGGGGACTATGACAACAACAATAATGATAACGTAACACCTAACATTTCTACAGAGATTTAAACTTGGCAAAGGACTTTTCAAATATTATCTTATTCAAACCTCACAACAACCCTAGTTCACAAAGCTAGTAAGCATCTGTGGTCAGAACTGAACTCAGACCTTTTTAACAAGATGTGCACAGATCAGTATTTTGGTCTGGAGCTATAATTTCGTCAGTGTAGCAATCTCCCAGAGTAGAAATTCCCATTGCTGATATAAATACAACTCATCCATAACTTATATATTTTCTTTAGAGAGTTGCCTATAACACTGGGAAGTTAAGTGACTAGTTCCAAATCACAAAGCTAGTATGTGTCAAGGGAAAAGACTTTAATGTCATTCTATCTACTACTCCACACTGTGGTAAATTGAATAGGAAGAAAACAATGAAAATAATAACAATTAGGGGGAAAAGGCTTCTAGGAGAAGATTATTTTCTTATGTAAAATGAGTCCTCTTTTACAGGAGATAAGAATTCTGATAGACAAAGATTAGAATAGAGTACATTCCAACCATAAAGCCATTGTGTGTGTGTGTGTGTGTGTGTGTGTGTGTGTGTGTGTGTGTGTATGTTTTCAGAGAGCACCAAGTTCAGGGAACATCCAGTTTGAGTGGAATGGCATGTATATGAAGGTGAGTAATATGAAATAAGGATGGAAAAGTAGCTTGGAGACAGCCTGTAAAAAGCCTTAAATGCTGGGCTGAGGATTATATGTACTTTAACCCAGGGGTAATAGGGAAGCACCAAGATTTTCAATCATGTTAAGTACAGGCATGCTTAGACCTGTGCCTTAGGATTATTTATTAACATTTACTTTATGTTTAAGGAGGCAGCCTTTCATAGTGACTAGAGTTCTGGACTAGAAAGACGTGAATTCAAATCCTACCTCTCAAACTTACTAGATATGTGGTCGGTCCTAGGCAATTCACTTAAACTCTATTTACCTCAGAGAACTCCCTAGGACTTTTCTGTTAAAACGGACATCACCAGGGCAATTAGGTGGTTCAGTGGATAGAGAGCCAGACCTAGAGGCAGGAGATTCTGGATTCAAATCTGGTATTGGGCACTTCCCAGGTGTGTGACCCTGAGCAAATCATTTAACCCCCATTGCCTAGCCCTTACCACTCTTCTGCCTTAGAACCAATACATAATATTGATTCTAAGACATAAGGTAAGGGTTTAAAAAAAAAAAAACAACCTTGTTGTTGTTCATTTCACAACTCTATGTTTGGGGTTTTCTTAGCAAAGACACTGTGTGATTTGTCATTTCCTTCCCCACCTCATTTGACAGATGGGAAAATTGAAACAAGCAGGGTTAAGTGACTTGCCCAGGGTCACATAGCTAGTAGGTGTCTGAAGCCAGATTTGAATTTAGAGAGCTGAGTCTTCCTGATTCCAGGCCAGGCACTCTACCCACTATGCCACTAGCTGCCCATAAAAGGATTAAAAAGTTTTATGGGGATCTAAAAGAAGTAGAGTCAATCAATAAGCATTTATCAATGGCCTAATGTATACCATTACATTGGCACTGGGGATACAAATACAAAAACGAAATGGACCTCTTCCCACATGATCTTATACTCTATTGGAGTAGTATGTCTCCCCCTTCAAACAATTTACAATCTAAGTATATTGAGAGCAGTGACCTTGAGTGTACATTGAACATTTCTATACCTTATCTGATCTATAAAATGAGAGAATTGACTGGAATAATTTCTGAAGATTACACTGAAGATTATACAGAAATGGAAATATACCATAACACAAGCAGAGTTGACAAAAGAGAATTGCAAAAAAGGGAAAAAGAGAATAAGAACTGAGAGATTAGGATGACAGAATAAACTAGGGATCATATGGTATTTTAGTGGAGGGGGTGGGAAGAATTCAACCATTCAACCATTTTATTCAACCATTTTTTTTTTGCTTTTTAAAAATAAGTTTTCTTTTAATATTACCATAGTTTCCTCCAGTATCCCTCTCCCTCTCCCTCTCAAAGAGCCATTTCATGTAACAAATAGTATTTAAAAACAAACAAAAAAAAACCCCTTACCTTCTAACTTAGAATAGAAATATCTTAGAAAACTAAATATTGATTCTAAGGCAGAAGAGTGCTAATGGCTAGGCAACTGGGGTTAAGTAACTTGCCCAGGGCCACACAGCTAGGAAGTGTCTGGGGCCACATTTGAACCCAGGACTCCTCTAGAACTGGTTTTCTAACCACCGAGTCACCTAACTTCCCCAAGAGTATTTTTTAAATACTCTTCAAAAGGAAAAAAGAAAAAGATAGAGGGAGGGAATCAGTATAACTGATCAATTCACCAAAAACCTGAAAACAGAGGGCAACTAGGTAGCTCAGGAGACTGAAAACCAGACCTAGAGATGGGAGGTCCTGGGTTCAAATGTGACCTCAGACTCTTCCCAGCTGTGTGACCCTGGGCAAATCACTTAATTCCCATTGCCTAACCCTTACCACTCTTCTGCTATGGAATCTATACTTAGTATCAATTCAAAGACCAAAGGTAGTAAGGGTTTTTTAAAAGTCTGAAAATATGTGAAACATTTAATACTTGTGATCTTCCCACCTATGCAAAAGGGTGGAGTGGGATCTCTTCCTTCCACTCTTGCTTTCGACCAGTATTTCTTAGCAATCTGATGTGTCTTGTGAAAATGCCAGTGTACATGGTGCAAAGATATCTAGGCTGGGAGACAGGAGATCTGAGTTTGACTCCTAGATCTGCCACTTAATATAAGTGTAACCTTGGGCAAGTTTGTTTCCTCCCATTAGCTACTGGGAATACAAAGATAGAGGACACAGATCCTGCTTTCAAAGAACTTAGAATCTAATAAAAGGAAAATTGAGAACACCAGGAGGGTCAGAAAAAAGCAAAGAATTTCCCTTACAAGTACTTCAAGGTGATATTTCAGGTCCCTTCCAGCTCTCTAACCCCTTTGAGTCTGTGATGCTAAAGAAAAAAAATGACAGTCTATCATCAAGTAAATACTACATTATATAGTACAGACTGTACTTCAGGAGTTGAAGCAAAAGCAGAGGCTCCCTGAAAGTGGTCAGAGAAGGTTTTAGGATACTGAAAAAGGTCACTCAGATGGGGAGTGGGGGAGAGAGGCATCATTGGAAGATTATTGCTAGTAGATCTTCCCTTTGCAGGGGTGACCCAAGCCCAAGAGACTGAATGAAAAGAGCTGGGGCCAAAGAGAGAAGACTGTTCTCTTATTAGGCTTCCTCTGAACAGAGGGAAAGAAAAATCATAACAGGGTCTATTTTGGGTGACGTGTAGTTTGGAAAGTAACCAAAGCCAGAAATAGATCCACTGAGTTGTTAGGACACTCTCCTCCTCCACCCCCAGGTTGGAGTGAAATGAAATCACTGGAAATCCAGGTCTTTCCCAACATTCCCCAGAGGCTATGTAATAGGCTGGAGGCTTCAGATCTCTCTTTTCTCCCTGGGGAGATGGGGGTGTGTATGGAATAGAATTGTAGTACATTTTGACTGTAAAAGGGAGATGAAGGGATTATGGGAAGAGAAGAGGAGAGAATAGAATGCAGCCAGAAGTGAGAGTGCAGAGAAAGTGATTAGAGGCAAAAGAATTTCAATGGAAAAGGGAGAAAGCTGGGAAGGAAGATGTGATCTTAGTTGGACCATAAATGGGCAGAATCAGAGAATTGTATAAAGGAATATAAGGCCTCTTAGGAAGATTGGGAAATAGAGCAGAAAAATAACTAAAGAAGAAAAGCTCAGAAGGAACATAAGGGGAACTTGAGGGATGAGGGTAAAAGGGTCAAAGGAGATTCATGGGCTCCTGCTGGATGGGAAAGGGTGAGGAAGGAGTCATGGAAAATCAGACTTTCAGACCAGTCGGTGGCATCACTACATGCCACTTCTGTAGAGGGCCTAATGGAGAGGCCTTTCCTGGTTGGCTGAATCTGGAAGTTCCCCAGAAAGCTAGTCTCTGTAATTGGTCCTCTTATCTCTTGTACTCTGTGAGCCAGACACCAAGATTTCAACAAATGGGCTTTTTTCTTTCCTCCTCCACTGACCCTTTACTGAGGTGAGAGGGCTTAAGAGATCATTTTCTCCAAGACAAAAGGGGAGAAATCAGTGACACAGCCCCTTGAGTCAGGGCCTGATTTCTGAGAAGGGCTGTTGCAGTGTTTCTATTGGAGACCAGTGAGAGGCTGTACTGAGTAACCTTCCTGGGACTACGAAGGTCCCATACCTCTAGACATCCCAGTGATTTATGGAAAGACATATACTATAGGGAAAGGGGACAAAGGGCCCCAGAAGAATAGGGGAAGGGAAAAAACTGTAGGATATGGATTTTGGATGACCGATATTGTTCCATCTTGCTAGGTGGTAAAAGGAAAAGTCAATGACCCCAGCTCTGGGCCCTCAGTTAAGCACTGCTCTTTGGCCTCCATTCCTAATACTTCCTGCCTATACAACAAATCTTAATGGGCTTCCTCCCTCTTTGTGAGGATGACACCAAAGCAAAAGGTCAGAGTCCCTAGTCAGGGAAAAAGCCTCCAGAGTTCTGCAAAGTTTCTCTCATTCACTCTCCAGTCTTTATCTCATTTTATTCTCCTCCAATGCTTTAATCAATTTGACCATCCCCAATACTCTCTGAGACCTTATTCCTTTCATGCCTCGGATCATATTTTTTCTATTTTTCTATTCCTTGATGCCTGGTTCCTACCTATTTTCACCTTTAAAAAAATCAGAGACCATGTCTTATCTAAATTTTCTATTGAAGAATAGGAAGGAAACAAACATTTTTCAAGGGTTATATATCAGGCACTGCACTAAGTGCTTTATAAATATTGTCACTTAAATCTTCATAACAACTATGGGAGGTACAATTATCTGCATTTTACAGTTGAAGAAACTGAAGCAGGCTGAAGTTAAATGACTTGCCCAGGGTCACACAGCTGATAAATGTTTGAGACCAGATTTGAACTTGTCTTCTATCTACTTTACTATATAACTGTCACTAATTGCTTTAAAATGTGTTATTTTTATTATAATATATTATAGCTATTATTTTATAATATAGCATATGTTATGTTAGTACATATTATATTCACATAGTATTATATATATATATATAGTATACTATTATATATGTAATTACTTATATTCCTAGAAGGCCCTGCTCCTGCCCTTATTGATAATAGTAATAAATACCTACTCAGAAGCAGAATCAATCAATCAACAAACATTTATTCTTCCTATGTGCTAATCGCTGGGATATAATTATATATTATATTATTATATTATTATAATTATAATAAGTATTAATAATTATTATAATATTGTATATTAATTATATATAAAGAATGATGAACTCATAATGAACCATTACCATGACCAGGCCTTACAATGCCTGAAGGCCATACCAGGGTCACTTTGTAACCAGAGTTTTAAACTGAAAGTTTTTTTAGTTAAGGCCTTGACTAAGTTGGGCCTGCATAGATATCAGGGGTTATGGCTGAAGAACTGATGGGTAAGGTGTTGGAATATCTCCTGAGATGAATGAGATTTGGAACTGGGAATGGCAGTTCTGGCTGGTCCATGTTTCCAAGACTGCCACATATTGCTTCCTCACAGGAAAGGAAAAAAGAAAGCTTCATAATAATCTGACACTTCTTTTTTTTTCCTCCTTCACCTTCACCTTCTTCACCTTCACCTTCATTTTCTATTTTGATTTGTTTTCCCTGACCATGCCTGCCATGCCTGCAGGGAACACAAACCAAATTAAGAAAATGAAGAAGATTAAGTAGAAGAGGTAATGTGCTACATTAGAAAGGACACTGAATAAGAGTTAGGAAACCTGGATTCCAAATCCTGGCACACATTTCTAGAGGCAAAACAGGAACTAGAAGCCAGGTGTCCTAACTCCTATTCAGTAACCATGTTAGCTCTTATGGAACAGAATTTACAAAACCTAGATATCCCAAAAATATCTTCTAGGTTTTAAAATAGCATTAATCTAACACTTAGAAGAAATTACATGCAACCACACAAATCTAGTTGGCTTTACAAAAACTTTTTTTTTTCATCCCAAATTATATATTACATGCATCTAACAATGAAAGGCACTGACCTAAATCAGTAGTGTTGATGTTCATTCTTTGTTTTGAGAAGAGCCAGTGACATCTCTGGGTGGTATCTTGACTCAAACATGAACTGAAGTTAAGTGAGTTAAGTTGCACAAAGTCGTCAGCCTTGCTCTCTCTTCTAGGGTAAATAAATGCCAGAGGCAAGACAAAGGCAAGAGAATTGGCAGTGGCCTGGAATGCAGTAGATGACTTTGGCTTCTTCCACGTCTGACCAAGCTCTAAGTGTCCATAGAGCTTGTTTCAATTACCTTCATAACCACTGGAACAAATTGTTCCCATCTGCCCATTTAACCAGGGAAAGTCTTCACATGCTGGGGTTGACTAACTCACCAAGAGGTCTGATGCCTTTTAATTACTCTCGACCTGGTTTAGTCAGCCTGCCAAGATGGTTTGCTGGAGTGCATATACAGATTCTTGGAGCCACAGGTAAGAGTTGAGTGAAAGGTAGACACCAAAGGCAGATGGATGAACAGCCCTGAGAAAAGGGCTCAGCAAGCCCTCACACCAGAGGTTCTAGTCCTCTCTGAATATCCCACATGCCCCAGGTATTGTATTAATGCCTTGATTTATATTTAGAGAGTTCACAGTGGCACTCAGTGACTTGCCCAAAGTCACAATGCCTCTAGGTGTCAGAGGCACTACTTAAACACAGGGCTCCCTGACTTTAAGGCCAACCTTCTACCCAGTAGGCTATGCTGCCTTTAGCCTAGAGCACAGGAGGTATTTGTTACTCATTATATTGTTATGTTGAATAGAATCTGTACCCAGGTAACCATGAGCAAGCCACTTAACCTGGGTCTCAGAAGAAATCTAAGGTCTCTTCCAGCTTGAAATATTTGATTTACAGAAATCATATAGAAAGTAATGGCTATAAAGCAGTTACATAACATGTCTGTAATCTTAACCTGCCCTCCCCACTCACACCCCCAGCTTCCTTCCTCCATCTCTCTCCAGTGGCTACAAAAAGAACAATGGGTAAGACAACATGGAAAGGGGAAAGTTTGAGGATGAAGTTTGTCTGAACTTGGTATCTATTTACTGAGAAAATCCAAAACAAACAACCAGCTGTTCACGAACACCCAGACACTTCCTGTCTTGCATCTGTCTGTTCTGTGGACACTCCCAATTAAGACATCATGACCTACACAAAGCAAGGAAGATGCTATCTATGGCCCCCAAACACCCAAAAGATGCATCCTTTCTCCTAGATTCCTCCTCCCCACTCTGCCCACTTTCTACCATGCCTGACTGAATCTTTTCTAACCCCTTCTTTCTGTCTCAGGAACAATTCTGAGACAGAAGGACAAGGCAAACAGGGTTTAAGTGACATGCCCAAGATCAAACAACTAGGAAGTATCTGAAACCAAGTTTGAACCCAGGGCTTCCCAATTTCAGGCCTGGTGCCCTATTCACTATGCCACATAACCGCCCCTTCCACAACATTCTTGGAGGCAATTACAGTGGAAAGATGACTGCACTTATCTGGGTCTGTGTCCCAGGCCCTCCGCTAAATGCCTATGGTCTTAGACATAGACCATTTCATCAATCAAAAACTCAGTTTCCTCAGGCTGTAAAATAGGGATAATAACATCTCATAGAGCTCTGGTAAAAGTTAAAAAAAAAAAAAAAAAAAAAAAGACGGAAAATGTGTGAAAAGTACTCTGTTGATGTCACAGTATCATGGACCTAGAGTCATATCATCTAACCACTTCATTTTCCATAAGTGAAAACCAAGGCCTTGAGTGTATGGGGGGTGGGGGTGGGGGGAGTGAGTTGCTTAGTATCATATAGGTTGTAAATATCAAAGGCATAATTTCAGCCCAATTTCCTCACTCAAGAACCAGGGTTCATTTTACTACACTGTCAACTATTGTTATATAAGGCGGAAGAGCCAAGAGCTCCTCACCTTGGGAAACTTTTTTTTTTTTAAACTCTTACAAGGAATCCTACAAAGAAACCCCAACCTATACCCATTCTCTAAGCATTAGGCTTAAGGCCTCTCTAACACACACACACACACACACACACACACACACACACACACACACACACACATATACCACACACACATTTAGAATCAGTTCTATCATCCTCTCTCCCCAAATCCTAATACTCCACAAATTTACTAAAGTGCACAATTAACCATCTCCACATCTCTCTCCATCTGCTACTTTACTCCCTCCCCTGGAGAGGGACATCATTTCTCTCCAGATATAATGGCAAGTCAGTCAAAGAAGAATGAAGTTTGGGGTTTGATTCTTGGTCCCATTCCAGGTATTCACCATGGTAATCTCTACACCCTTTCAGACTTTACCTCCCTAAGCAACACACCTAAAGCTCTAGCCAGACGAAGCTGCTGACACAAGACCTCGCCTGAAAGGGCCCCACCAAAGTCTGAACACACCAACTTTCTGAGAATGGGTTCCTGGAGGGCAGAGGAGTCACCCCTGCATCATCAAGGACTGGCAAATGGACAGACAGGCAAACAAAAGAGAGAGCAATAGAAGTTTAGTGGGAAAACTGCTGCCAGCTCTATTCTTTCCTTGTGATTTCAGGACCCTTATAGACTCTTTAAAATTAGTGAGGACCCTAAAGAGCTTTTGTTTATTTGGGGTATGACATATTTATTAATAGCTACCACATAAGAAATTAAAAATAATAAAATTTAAAATATCCATTAATTTTAAATAATAAACATTATATATGAATATAAATAACATTTTAATGAAAAATAACTATATTCCCCCCAAAAAAATCAGTGTGATGACTGGCACTGTTTCACATATTTTTCTAAACTTCTATTTGTCTGGCTTAATAACAGGCAACTAGAATTTCATATCAGCTCCTGTATTTAATCTGTTGTGTTATATTGATTAGGTTGAAGTATATGAAAGAAATCTGACCTCATATAGATATGTAGTTGGAAAAGGAGAATTTAATTAAGCAAACTATATATTAGCATTATGAAAATAGTTTTGACCTGAAGGACTCCATGAAAGGCTCTGAGGCACCCCCAAAAGCTTGGAAATCATTGATCAAGGGGAATGTTGACAACCACTGACTAGGAGGCATTCTATAAACCCTTTGGTGGTGGTGATACCTCTAAAGCACACTTGTGCTCCAAAGGTAGAGAAGAATGCCTTCTCTGAAGGCTAAGTGGGAAAGAAGGTAGTTGGCTTCCAATTATAGTGGAAAATCTTTGAGGGAGGGAAGAGAATGAATATGGGCCCAGGATGAAAAGGCATGAATTGGCTTTAACTTATACTACTGAAGAGATTACCCATATCAGTGACATCTCAGATTAATTATATAAAGAATGATGTGATGTAAAATCTATATTAGAATAATTAGTGTCTCAGGGGAGGGAGGAGGGCAAGGAAGGAAGAAGGGAAAGTCAGAAGGGAGAGAATTTGGAATTCTAAACAGAAAAATTCGTTAAAAGTTGTTTTTTACATATAATGGGGGGAAACAAAATATTACATAAAAAATAATAATACAAGAAAAGTCCTGCATTCAGTTCCAACTCTCTATCAATTATTTCCTATATATAGGTCAATTCTCTCTAGTCCCATTTCCTCATTTATAAAATCAGGGAATTGGGCAGATGACCTTCCAACTCCAATTTTTTTTTTTTGGCAAATTCATTGCTAGCCCTCTCCTCCTTGGGAAAAAAGAAAAAGGCTGAATTGCCTTTTCCGTGTTTAACTGAATAAGGTTACCAAGAATGTCAGTCATCCCTAATTAGTGTTGGCACTGCTGGGGACAGAGTGGCAAGGGGCTAAAGGAGAGAGGACTGAAGAGAAGAGACAAAACATGTCTGTGTGAGGGGGTGGGGTGGGGGTGATTGAAGTTCTATTAAGCTAGGAAGCATTTCCTTCTTATAATCTCATAGACACATGTGAACTTACACATAGACACACATGTGCTTACAAGCATGCAGACTTACACATATATTCCCTCTCAGTCTGGAGTGAGGAAGTACCAGACTTGGTGTCTGGGCTGATTTCCAGAACCTTTGGAAAGTGGGTGGGGAAGCCCTTGAATGAGTTCATCAGACTTCCTGCCTGGAGGGGTTATAAAAAGAGGAGTCCGTAGGCCTGAGGAGAATAACCACATCTCCTGAACAACTGCTCCACCCAGAGCTTCACACCAGCTCCTGTTCTACACAGGGTTCCACAGCCACAGCTGGACAAGAAGTTAAGGGAGTCAGTGACAGTAGCCACCATCAATTCCTTGAAGAGATTTTTGAAAACTATCAGGTAAGGGAGAGTCCATGTCCTTTCATTTTCCTTTGCTTTAGCCAGGATAAAAACTGCACTCCCTGTCTCCTTGGCCCAGGTACCAAAACTGGTAGCTGTTTTTCTCCTTTGACTTTTGAGGTGTAGAAAACATCATTCAGTAGAATGACCTGGATAGTATTGATGAGGAAGAAAGGATTAGTGGCCAGAATCTGGAACAAAAGGACAGACATTAAACTATATGAGCTGATCCCTTCCACCTCCCACTTTCTGAGTTCCCTACCACCTTCCTCAAATGCTTGTTTTCTCCCTTGGCCAAAAGAAGAAAAAAAGAGAGCCTTCTTTTCATGAAGATTACTTTGAGAAAGTGAAATTCACTATGAAGAGATACTCCTATAATTTATTCTGTAGGTGGGAAGGAAGGAGGGAATGGAAGCCCTTCTCCAAGTTTTTCAAAGGACCACGGTCAGTCAAGAATAGTAAAGTACAGAGCAACTAGGATCTTGGAAGGATCAAGAATCAGTAAAAGAAGGGCAGCCAAGTAGCACAGTCAGGCTTGGAATTGGAAGGACCTCGGTTCCATTATGGTATCAGATACTTCCTAGTTATGTGACTTTAGGCAAGTCACTTCACTCTAATTGCCTAGTCTTGCTGCTCTTCTGTCTCAGAATCGATACTAAAACAGAAGGTAAGGTTTTAAAAGAAAGAAAGAAAAAAAAAGAATCAGAGTAAAAGAAGTGGCTAGGTGTCTATTCCTTGAATTTTCCACACAGCTCTGGCTATCTTATTCTGTCTATACTACCACTCTCCTCTCTGCCCTTCTGCTAAAAACAGATAAAAGGTTCTCTTTCTCTCCCTCATTCCTTGGCCTCAGTTTTGTCAAATTTCTTCTTTTTCTGCAGAGATTTCCTGAGATTTTTCATCTTGTCCCTTTTCCTGCTCTAGGATGAAGTTCTCAAGGGCCTTTGCCTGTCTCTCCTTGGTCCTTATAATTGGTGTAGGGGATTCTTTACCTCAATACAATCCTCAGGTATCCCAAATGGTCACAGACTTTGGGATGAAGGTGTTTCGGGAAGTGGCCCAGACTTCTGGAGATGGCAATGTGGTCTTTTCACCCTATGGAATAGCCTCAGTGTTGGCCATGCTGCAACTGACAACTGGAGGGAACACTAGGGAGCAGATCCATGCTGCAATGGAATACAACATTGAAGGTGAGAGACCTTCCTGGTTAGGAGTGGGAAGGAAAAGAGGGGGAAGGTTAGCTTTGTGTCCTTGAGCAAGTGACTTAAATTAACTGAACCTCCATCTCCTCATTGGTGTGATGATGTGGCTGAATTAGGCAATTAATAAGGTGTCCTGGATGCTATTATATACTATTATTCACCTAGGCTGAGGGAAGACTCAGCTGACCAGGATAAACTCACATGTTGCTAAGATACAGGGACTTTTTCTGACCACATCCACCAGAATTTAAACTTTGATTAGTTTCAGGGCAAATTTGAAGCTTCACAACATAAACAAAAAGAAAAAGAACCTCAGGAGATCCAGAGGCCAACCATGGAAGTTACAAAAGGGTTTGATGAAGTAAGGCAGGGAGTAAGGGAAGATACAGAATCCCCTTCCCTGGAGATGTATGAGAAGCGATATGCTTGATCTGAAAGGGGTTGGGAGTCAGTCTGTCTGTGACAGGATCTAAGGAGCCTCTGATTCTATAAACTTGATGTGTCTTCTCTTTCCTCCTACCGTATAGAGAAAGGCTTGTCCCCTGCACTCCGAAAGCTCTATAAGGAGCTCATGGCACCTTGTAACAAAGATGAATTCAGTACAGCCAATGCCATCTTCATCCAACGTGATATGGAGCTTGTCCAGGGCTTCATGCCCTACTTCTTCAAAGTATTCCGGAGCATGGTTAAGCAGGTGGACTTCACTGAAGGGGAGAGGGCCCGGTTTATCATGAATGATTGGGTACAGAGGCACACAAAAGGTAAGAAGACCAAGAAAAGCAGAGGTCTTATTTATATAGAATAATATAGAAATATCAGTTATGATAGAATAAGTATTCTGAATTCAGAAACTCCTTCCAATATAACTAATGACTTCATCTGGAGAGTATACTTACTATTATTGTTGAATCCAACAAGTCTTATTAAACATTACAGTTATATCCCCATTTCAAAATGGTATGCAGACTACAGCAAGATGGTTCTCTATCCTATACCAAATATCTGGCAGGAGCAAGGACTTCCTGGAGGTTTGAGCTCACATCATCACAACAGACTACTCAGTTCCATATTCATCCTTTCCAGCATCCCTGAGTCAGGGTCCAGACTCCCTTAATGGGGCCATAAAGCATGTGAATGGCTGGCTGCATTCTCCTCATAGCCTGAGAATCTCCCAACATAACTTCATGGTCAAAGAACTGTTAGAATCCTTGATTCCTTGAACTGTCTAGCTAACCTTGATAAATGAGGTCACCACATATGGCTCACAGCTGGCCATCTAAAAAAACAGAACTTCAGAGCATTGCTCTGTCTCATTAGAGTATTCCAGCCTATTAGACAATTTAGTCATTCATTCATTTAGTGAGGACAGTTTTCATATGGTTTGCCTAGTGCAGAAATGATGTGGCATATACCCCACATCATCTAGTACTAATTCAACAAGTTCCTGTCATTAAAAAAAAATACTTTTCTAGTGGTCTCTTTCTAGGCCTTTATGTACATTCCATACTGAAATTGAAGGGTTGGCTTTATTCAGAAATATCCAATTAAAACTTGCTTATCTCTCCAAAGTGGTAAGGATATTCAAGTGTAAGATCTAGTTGGGTTGTATCAATTAGGCAGCTGTAGTCTTAGAGCAATGAAAACATTGGAAAGCTAAATGTTAAAGAAAGGGTCATTTTCTTTCCCCATTTTAGATTCTGTAATAAACTGGCAATATTCTCCCATTCTCAGATTGCCAGTACTAGGAAACATGCTAGATCTATTACCATGCAAAATGCAGCAATATAATTATAAGGGATATTGAGGGGGAAATGGGAATTATTATGGTTGGACTGGATATTAAAGATTGGTAGCCAGAAATCAATTACTTAATTTCAAAATAAAAGAGACCCAAGTCAGGATGACTTTTATGGTAGTTTATTTACACTTAAGAAGGATGAAGGTAGGGAAAATGAGAGAGAGAAACTCTGGCCTGGACCAGAGGCCCAAACCAGGGAGGCTTAGAGGCCCCAGCAGAGGGGGCACAGAGGTTAATTAAATAAGGCTTCTAGCCACAAGGCCTCCTCTAAGAAGAAAGGCCTCCTTGAGGCTAGAGCCTTCAGAAACGCCAAGGGAAGAGAAAGAGAGTCAGCCTAACTTACCCATGTGACAATTCAAAAGGAAGCAGTCTGAGGTCACATCTGAGCTCCTTCAACACCAACTTCAAAGCACCAAAAGCCCCCCAACAGGCAGTTACCATCATATTTAAAAGATAGCAGCTTTCATCACTTCCTATGTCCACCTCCAGTTTCACGTGGACAAATAGCAACCTCAACACTGCTTTGGACTGCCCAGGGGGCAGTCACTTGTTTTTGATTTATCACTTACTATCACATGTGGGTCACAGACCTCCCCTGTCCACACTTAATTCTAAGTTGGGTGGGGTGACATTATTCCTGGTGGTTAAAGTCTAAAGTATGAATGAGGATGAGCTAATTCCATTTACACAATATGTATGGTCACCAAGGGTAACAATTTATTCATATGTGGAAATTTTGTATACCAGTATGGATACTTAAAAATACTTTCTTAAATAATATATTTGTAGGGACAGTTAGATGGCTCAGTGGATTCCAAGCCTAGAATCAAGAGGACCTGGGTTCAAATGTGACTTCAGATATTTCCTAGCTATGTGACTCTGAGCAAGTCATTTAACTCCAATTGCTTAGCCCTTGCCCTTTTGTCTTAGACTTGTTACTAAGACAGAAAGTAAGGATTAAAAAAAAAATACATTTGTAGTCAGTAATGTAGGAAGATACAGAAGGTTCCTAACAATAAATGTAGCTGGCTGTTCCAATGCAATACAATTCACAATTTCAGTTAAATCTTTCACAGTTTATTCTTGAGGAATTGATTAACAATCTCTCTGACCTGGAGATGGTATAGTCTGTTTGCTCTGATATGCCACATCTTCTCTGGACAACGGAAAAATTACTAGCATAACTACCTGTCCTTTTTGCCTCAAACTCTCTTAGAAGCAAAGCTTTGGGGCATTGAGGTGGCTCAGTGAATAGAGGCAGGCATAGAGACAGGAAATCCTGGGTTCGAATATGGCCTCAAATACTTCCTAGTTGTGTGACCTTGGGCAAGTCACTTAATCCCCATTGCCTAGCTCTTACCATTCCTTTACCTTAATATCAGTACACAGAATTGATTCTAAGACAGAAGGTAAGGATTAAAAAAAAAAAAAGGTTCATTTAGAGCTGAATATATGAGTTTAGTAGTCAAGACTGGCTTTCAGCAGTTTGGTATTAACAGTAATCTGATTTAAAGTCTTTTAGCAGTTCTTGTGGCTGCTTTGGAGACTATTTTAGGTAAATACTTTAATTCATCATTAAAATATATGTGTATACACTGTAACAAGAATATGTTTGTCATTAAGGTATTTAATTATTTGGAAAGAATCACTTGTAAGAAAACAACAGAAAAAGATCCAATAGGTATACTGCCATCTTTATTTTAATAGCTAGCAATTATATGGCACTAAAATTAATGGAGTACTTGACCCTGAATACAAGCTTGTGACATAGGTACTCTCATTACCCATATTTCACAGATAAAGAAACTAAGGCCAAGAGCAATTAGGAAACTTGACCAGAGTCATACAAGTAGTAAGTATCTATGGCAGAATTTGAACTAGGTTTCTTTGACTCTTTTATCCACTGAGCCACTTAATTGATTCTTTGTCTGGCTTTGGTTTTATATACCTGTCAAATAGATGGAGCTGGTAAAATAATATTGAAGTACAATGTTATAGTTGGCCTATTAAAAACAAATTTTCAACCAAAATTTTGTACAGCAACTGTCCCAATTAACAGCAGTTTCCCCCTTTCCTCAATATTATGCCAAACACTGGGGCCAGTTAAGGAAGACTTAGTCACAAAAAAATGAGCCTTGTTAGAATATCAAGATCTTTTGGAATGGCTAAGAGAGGCTGAAAATAAGTAAACTTAATTCTTAATGGTTCTGCCTAAGGGATGAAAAAGGCTACAGATCTTGACTAAGAAGTTAGCATAGATCTCCTTCCTCTAAATCACCTGGCTGTTCCCAGGATGGCCTTAGATTGCCTTTCTGAAATATCCTTTGAAATAAGTTTCATGCAGTCTATAACAGTTTAGACAGAGTAATTTTATATTAGATTAAAGTTGTTTCTGGAAGACTTGAGCCTAAAACAGAGTAGTTGTATTAATTATTTTTTCATTAATATGTCCAAGCTGAGGGAGGTGATGGTTCCATTGTACTATGTCCTGATGAGACCACATCTGAGATTTTATGTTCAGTTCTGGAGGCCCATTTTAGGAAGGACACTGAGTGTCCAAAAGAGAGTGACTAGCATGATAAAAGGCATCATGCCATATGAGAATCAACTGGAAGAAAAAAGTAGCATCAGCTGTGTAGGAGGTTGTGACCTACCCTTCACTTGTAGTTTTTCAAGAAAAACCTGAAGGCAGGTAGGTGACTCAGTAGATAGAAAGTCAGGCCTGGGGATAGGGGGTCCTGGGTTCAAATGTGATCTCACATATGTCTTAGCTGTGTAACCCTGGGCAAGTCACCTAACCCCAATTGCATAACCCTTACCACTTTTCTGTCTTAGAACTGATACTTAGTATTGATTCTAAGATGGAATGTAAGAGTTTAAAAAAGAAAAGAAAAGCCTGGAAAACCATTTGTGGAGGAGGTTATAGAAGAGATTCTTGGATAGGCAGAGATTAGCCTGGATAACCTCTGAGAGCTCTTCCAACTTTGAGCACCTCTCCAAATATATCCAGCAGGGAGTTTAAGCCTGGGGAGGAGCAATAAATAAGAAGTGAATTGAAATCTTAGCAGCCGTCCAATGATCAAATTTTCTCTTTTCTGCTTAGGTATGATCAGCAACTTGCTGGGAGAGGGGACTGTGGACCAGTTGACCAAAATGGTGTTGGTCAATGCACTCTACTTCAAAGGCCAATGGAAGTTGCCTTTTCCAACAAAGGGCACCCACCATCGCCTCTTCCACAAATCTGATGGAAGCACTGTCTCTGTGCCCATGATGGCCCAGACCAACAAGTTCAACTGTGGTAAGTGCATATGCCCACCCTTTTTCTTCTAATACTAAATAATTTTATTATTCAGAAATGAATAATGGGGAGCCTTATCTGACTTAAGCTCAAATGTTCTGAGTTCTCAACCCAGTGCTTTTTCCATTCTCTCTCTAGCTTGAAAAAAAAGTCTTTTTCACCCAGAAAATCTTGCTGCAATGGGGATGGAGGGTGGGAAAATTGAGGTGGATAGTACTGAAGAAGCAGATCCTCAGGTTATAATTAGGTGAGGAGGTGGAAAGGGAGGGGAAAATAAAAAGGCTAAAAAGAGACAGCTGAAATCTAAAGATATTGTGATGGTACACCCTGGTGATAGGCAGAAGAGTAGGAGGGAGGAATGGAATGGAAAATGAAAGAAACTTAAAAGTGAATTCCAGGAATATAGCTTGAGAAACTTTTAAGAGACCACATAGGATTCCCCCCTGGGGGAGGGTTGAATTGCAATGACTGTTTTCATCATCAATAGACCTTTTTCTCATGCAATTTTCTTGTTCTTTTTAGCTGAGTTCTTGACCCCCAGTGGGCACTACTATGACATTGTGGAACTGCCCTATCATGGTGACACTCTCAGCATGTTCATTGCTGCCCCTTATGAAAAGGAAATGACCCTCTCTGCCCTCACCAACATTTTAGATGCCCAGCTCATCAATCAGTGGAAGGGCAATATGACTACAGCACCCCGTCTCCTAGTTCTGCCCAAGTAAGTCCTAAAAACTTTCCCCTAAAGCCCTCCTTTACTATTTATATCAGTCCCTAGTAAACTCTCTTTGCCCTCAAGATAAATTCAGGATTCTCTTGAGACTTCCTATTAGTGCCTCCCCAGGCTTTGAGATTCTAATAAAAATTTCTGGTGGTCTGGAACTGATTAAAAACAGTCCCTCCTCTGTTTCTGGTGAGCCTTCCTGAATCAGTCATAAGAAAATAGAAATCTACAGTGGAAGAGTGAGAGTAGGGCAGATTGGGGCCATCAATTTTTTTTTTTAAAGATCTGTCCAACTCTTCAAATTTTTAAAAGAAAAGGGGGGAAGCAAAATATAATTTCTTTTATCATATTATTAAACTTAACCTACAGTTCTTGGGTAGTCTCAGTTGGCAAAGCAAATTTATAAAAACCCTTCTAAAGAGGGAAGATGGGGTGATTAAAGCTGAGGTTAGATAATTTCAGAACACCAGGGAAACCTTTCCCTGTGTCTGCCCCAGTTTTTCAGATGCTTACAATAGCTGACAGACTTTTTTGTGCTTTTTTCCTTCTTTTTTTAAAAACAAAAATTGTGGCAATCAGTCATATCCTGGTGAGAACTGAAGAGCTCAAAAGCCTCCCTGCTTGAGGTCTCTTTATGACTGATTCTAGAAAACAAAATCTACAAACAGAATTTTTTTCTTGAGATGTCCTTTCACAAGAATTTGCCCTTGGCTCCCAACGAGACTAGGTAAAACAATGCCAAATTTTCTGATTTATTTAAGAAAAGAGATCAAATTATTGGCCGTGACTTCCAAAACTATATATCTATTTATCTCCAATATATATATAATTTATCTCCAAAACTCCAATCCTATATTTTCCAAATGCTTGCTACACATCTTCAATCAACATTTAAAATTCAACATGTATAAACCAGATCTAATTCTCTTTTCTTCTAAATTAATCTCTTGGGAGCAGCTGGGTGGCTCAGTGGATTGAGAGCCAATCCTAGAGACAGGAGGTCCTACCTTCAAATCTGACCTCAGACACCTCCTAGCTGTGTGACCCTGGGCAAGTCACTTAACCCCCATTGCTTAGCCCTTACCACTCTTCTGCCTTGGAGCCAATACACAGTATTGACTCCAAATAATCAAACAGATAGATAGATAGATAGATAGATAGATAGATAGATAGATAGATAGATAGATAGATAGATAGATAGATAAACAAACAAACAAACAAACAAACAAACAAACAAACGAATGAATGAATAGATAAATCCCTCCTCCAAATTTTCTTGTGTTCAATGTACCAATAGATATCTAGTGGAGGTATACTGGTGTTGAAGCTCACTCTTACTTGTAAACTTGGAGAGATTTTTGACTTTTATCTTTCCCTCACCTACATTTGCAAAGTCACATTAATTCTACTTCCATAGAATCTCCAATATCTACTGTCACTAAGGTTTTTAATCACTTCTTCAAAACTATTGTCATAGTCTACTAATCAACCTGTCTCCGTGTCTTCAGTATATCCCTTCTCAAATCCATCCTTCACAGAGATGCCAAAATAATATAATGAAAGCAAAGCTCTACTCTTTCTACAAGTTCTGTATTATCTCTTGGCAGTGAAGGCAGTAGATTGTTTTTTTTTTTTAACCCTTACCTTCTATCTTAAAATCAATATTATGTGTCTGTTCCAAGACAGAAAGTAACAAGGGCTAGGCAATTGGGGTTAAGTGATTTCCCTGAGAAGCATCTGAGGCCAGATTTAAACTCAGGACCTCCTAAAACCAGGCCTGGCTCTCTGTCCACAGAGCTACCTAGCTGCCCTGCAGTAGATTAAGAACAAGGTTATTGACCAGCACCAGTCTAGGAGCCTAGATTCTGCTAATGATGTATGTCCTGAACTTGAGCTATGTCTTCTGATTTTGCAGGTTTTCCCTAGAGAGTGAAGCTGACCTGAAAAGGCCTCTGGAGAACTTGGGGATGAAGGACATGTTCAAGCCAGGGCAGGCAGATTTCTCCAGACTTTCTGGTAAGGAATCCTCCATGCATTGCCTTGGTTCTTCTTCCTGCCTCTGGAAGCTTAAATCATTTTGGATTGTGAAGAGAGGGTGGGGGAAGGCATCATTGAGAAAGCAGGCTGACAGGCCCTTGTGTATATTTCTGTCTCAGACAAAGAAATGCTCTATGTATCCCAGGCCTTACAAAAGGTGAAGATTGAGGTGAATGAGAGTGGTACTGTGGCATCCTCAACCACTGGTAAGTTGGCTCAGAATCAAGGCAAAGGGGGCAGTTCTTTAAATAAACTTGAGGCCCTGGGAAGGCTCGTTCCAAAGATACAAGGAACAGTTAAAAGATTTAACCAGGCTCTTGTTCCCCTAAAATAAGTTAGGGTGTGGCCTTGTCTCCCAAGTTCAACTCACTGTGGACTAAATTTAGTTCCCAATTCAAGATGATCCTCTTCACAAAGCAGCAACTTCTTTGATCAAGGAAGGAGATATAGTTCTCATTCATCCATTAGCAAGACTTTCTACAATCACATTTCACTAACAGTGGGGTTCCTGGTTTCCTTAGGACCCGACTAAGACTCTGTAATTCTTATAGGACTGGTTATTGAAAAGTCTCCAAAGACTAGTTCTTAAACAATGGGTAGTAAACAGGTGAAACTTGGGGGGCAAGGAGAAAAAAAGAGGAAAAGAAAACCAGCTCTTTAGTCAGATGATCTGGATTCAAATCCCTTTTCAGATACTTACTCTCTGTATTACCATGGACAAATTACTTAATCCCATTTAGTTTTCTCACCAATTAAATTGAGAAGTTTGCCTTCTAGCTCTAGATCTACAACTATATAAACCTGAAACAGTGGTACAGGCTGATAATGTATATAATTTGAAAAAGAGTCTTAAAGACACAATTAACTGAGCTTTAAAAGGTTAAGAGAAAGCAGGATATTTCAGGGGATATACCTAATTGTTCCAAGGTTATTGGGCTTGCATGTTTTAATGGGGGAAGAAAGCTAGACCTTCTTCCAAATCATCCTTCAATCCTATTATCAAGACAGAATAAGCCAGATTTATCTGGTGGGGTGGCAAATCTTATGTTCTTATGCTTTAACAGGTTGTTTTTATTTTTTATTTTTATTTTTATTTTCTTCCAGCCATTGTTGTCTCTGCTCGAATGGCTCCCCAGGAGATCATTGTGGATCGGCCCTTCCTCTTTGTAGTCAGACACAACCCCACAGGTAAGGGATTAGAAAATGCCAAGATTGCTTCAGATACTTTTTAGCTATTTGCCCCTGGGCAAGTCACTTAAACCCCACTGTCATGCCATTACTACAAACATACAGTATTGATTCTAAGATGGGAAGTAAAGGTTAAAAAAAAAAGAAAATACCAGAACACTCTGAGGATTGTTCTATTCTGCCTTGGGCAGGGCAGTCTAAAAAAAAAAAAAAAAAAAAAGTCACCTCTGTTCTTAGAGAGTCTCTAAGGAAGCGTTTCTTTAGTCACCACTTGGTTATATTTATCTTCCTAATTGGAGAGCACTATAATGAAGTAGAAGAGTGCTGGGTTGGTAGTCAAGGTTTAAGCTCTACTCTCAACTCTGACACCAGCTAGATGTAAGATCATTGACAAGTTATTTATTTTAAGCTTTACTTTCTTCATAAATTAAAGTTGTATTAAATGATCTGTAAGATTTTTTTTTTTGATTCTAAAATTCTGCAATTCCTTTTATCTCCTCTAGAAACAATTCTCTTCATGGGACAAGTGATGGAACCCTAAGAGATCAGGCCTTACCCCTGGGATAGGGGAACACTCATTTGGAACTGAACTAAAGAGTGATATACACAAAAAGATCCTCTGAAGAAATAAATGACTTTTCTCATTTCTTTCTAGAAAAAGACACTCCCCCCTCAAAACAAACAAACAAACAAACAAAAACACCTTTCCCTTTTAATCTTACCCTCAAATCTTGGCCTCTCACACAAACCAGGAGGCAGACAGTGAAACAATTTCCAGAGGGTCCCAAGCCAAACTGCTAAGACTTTGCAGGATCATTTGGACATCTGTTTTTGTTTGGTCATCTCTCTGTCCCCTGGGTCCCACTAAAACCCTAAAAAGGAAAAAAACAAAGACTGATGGGACCTTTGGTGTGCTTGGTAGAAGCTATCTGTTTCCCAGTCATGTTGCTTTCGTTCTTGTATTGTCTGCCACTGCTGAAGAGGCTGGCACCAGACCAGAGGTCAGTAGAAAGAACATCCTTTAATCCTAAATTCTAAATAGATATTGACCTTCTTCCCCCCTTGAATAAGAGGACTTCTAAGGATGGGCAGAAGGACTCTCTAGATGGCACCAAGACTCACTTTGGCACAGTAACCTCCCTAGAAAACAAGATGCAGATGTCTTTGGACTCTTAAGATGTTTGCTTACTCAGAGGACCTGATATTTTGCTAAGAGCCAGATAGATGTGAATGGATCTTCTCCAATTTCATTTTCTGGGAACAGGAGAAGCGTGTGTGTGTGTGTGTGTGTGTGTGTGTGTGTGTGTGTGTGACACACGTCAAGGAAAATTTAATATATTCATGTATTAGTATTGTTATTTTGCACTTGTTCTGCTTTTGTGTAGGAGAGAATATCAATGAGGCTCTGTAGCCCTTGGCTACACAATTGGCAAAAACCACTGAGCTTATTAAGGGAAGAAAAACCCCATACTATTTAGTGTGTAATGAGGCCTGCAGTGCCACCTTGTGGCCAAAATTAACACCACCTATGGCAAGAAGGTTAGTTAGGTCTCTGGAAATCCATTTCAGAGTCTCTGGAGGTATGCCATGGCGGTCAAGAGGAGAGAAATAAGTATTTTTTTAATTGCACACTTCTAATTACATGGAATGGAATATAGATATGACATGGTAGAAGCTCAATCGCCCCACTATGTATGAGGGTCTTCCTTTATCTTCACTAATTTTTCATTTTGCACTGGATGGTGAAAGTTACATATAGAATCTACAATGTGATACCAAAATGTTGATCCAAATTTTCTTGAAGCAGTTTGTATGTAATCATATAACTTTTTTCCACTTTTGATATGTAAATAAGAAAATAATTTTTTATAAAAATAATAAAATACTTCAAAACAGTTATCTTTGCCTTTTATTCCATATGGTACCATGAGTCAGACCAAAGGATTTTTTACTGTTTATTGGCTCCAAGGCAGAAGAGTGGTAAGGGCTAGGCAATGGGGGTCAAGTGACTTGCCAGGGTCACACAGTTGGGAAGTGTCTGAGGCCAGATTTGAACCTAGGATCTCCCATCTCTAGACCTGGCTCTCAATCCACTGAGCTACTCAGCTGCCCCCAGACCAAAGGATTTAGAAGTTAATGGGCTACTACATCTGGAAAAAATCTTAGAGAAATGTATAATTCTAGAAATTCTGGTCTACTAAGGGTTAAGATCTAAGGACAGAAAATTAGTTAGGTAGCTCCCAGTGACATTTTATGTAGAGGTATAGTTGTCCTGGGTATCAGCTTCAATAAACTAAGGATGTATCTTGAAATATGCTACCCCCTAGCCAAACTGGTTTACTCCCCATTACCCCAAAATATTTGTTAGACAATCTTACCTCCCATTTTTGCTTAGACTGATTAGCTTCTTGGAATCCCTTCCTTACTCTTTAAGATCCAAACCATGTCCATGAACCATTTCTACATCCTTCCAACTCTGTTATCTTTCCAGACTTCTGCAGCATTATTTATTGTTGGTATTATTCTCTTATACTTCTAATAGTCTTCAGCTCTTGCATTGATATTTAATTTTTACATATGTTTATGTTTTGAACCCCTAACTAGAATACAGACTCCTTGAGGAAATGAATTTTGTAGTACCTTTGTAACTCCTTCAAAATTTAAAATATTTCCTTTTAAAATTCTCATTTTTCAGTAAACAAGCAACTCTGATCTGACCAGTAGTCAGGCACCCTTCAATAACAACCATATTTGTGTTCCCATAATTATGTTTTAATTGAAAAAAATCTCCCCACCCTCAAAAACCATGTACATTTTTATATAATAGTAATAAAGCAGTAAAACATCATTTAAAAATGAAATTTATCAAATATCAAGCTCTTTAATTGGCATTCAAATCTCTTCACAACTTGGCCCCCCCTTCTACCCTACCCTCTACTCCCACTCCTTGAACATCCAGCCATATTGGCTGACATACTTGTTCCTCAAACAGAAAAATTCATCTCCCATCTTACTGTCTTTACAATGGCATGAATCATGCCTCATGCCAAGAATTCTTTCCTTCAACTCTACCTCTTAGAGTCTTTTATTCCAAGATTTTCAACTTCTACCTTTTCCAGGTCTTTCCTGTCCCACCTTCTCCCCAAATACTATGTATGTATTTTATATAAACCTATTTATTTACACATTGTCTCTCCCATTAGACTATAAGCTTCATTAGGGCAGGATTTATTTTCATCTTTCTATTTTGTCTTTACTCAGCACTGAGTATAGTGCCTGGCATATAGTAAGCTTTTGATACATGTTTGTTGCCTGACTGAACCAAATCCCATTTACAATGAACAATAAGAAAACATAAAACATCAGAAATTGACCTACCTAGAAATACATGGCCTGTATTTGGAGAACTATAAAAACCATAATGACTGATATAAAGGAAGCCCTAAATAATTGGAAATATTTCATTTTTCATGACTAGGTTCAATCAATGTAACAAAAAATAACAATTCTTGTAAATTTACACATTTAATGCAGTATAATACAATAAATATTAAGTGCCTATCATGTGCCAGACCCTGTGCTAAGGGGATACAAATAAGGATAGTCTTTGACCTCAAGGGGTGTACAATCTAATAAAGCAAAACAACACAAAGGAAAGGTGAGAATAGGGTTGGGAAGAACAGAGGGTATTCAGCATAGAGGCATAATTACAGCAAAATGGAAACCAAGCAATGCATCTGGTGGGAAATGAAGTATTGGCTGCATATCTGGGATTTCAGGAGACTGTGGGAAGTTCTTTTGTACCACCTTCCAGCCCTCCAATCAGAGAAGTAGAGATAACTGGAGATACTGCTGAGGTATGAGTACCAAAGCTATGCTATATTATCAATATTAATGAAAATACCAAGGGGTTTCATAAACATGATTAAAGTCATCATGTAATTTATAAGTAATAGAGGGCTAATCAACAGTTTGCTAACCAATTTAATGAATTTACACAAGGATAGTGACCTTTTGGGACTTTGAGTTTATCTCCTTTCATAAAGTGAAGTCATGTTTCTAGTCATCTACTCAAAAATGGTTTCACTGATGAGGCTCCAAAGATGAATGGATTGGGAGAATAGCAGCTACCCCTTTGTGCTGGGTTATAAAAGGAAAATGGCTTATCAGCTCACTCCTTTCCTACTTTTCTTCCAGAGATCCTTACAATGAAATAGGTGGAGGGTTGGTTTATGGCAAAAGCCCACAACAGTTACACTTATTCAATCCCATTCAACCACTGGGAGATTCCCGAGGATCCATTAATGGCTGCTAGCATAGGCCAAACAGAAAAAGTAGATTCAAGTTTTTAAATGTAATAAACATTTGTGGAGCATAAAATATAATTAAAATCAACTTTATGATAGTAATTTGCTCTGGTCTCACTCTCTAAGTTCATTATTAACACTAAGAAGTTGCTATCCCCAGAGGAATAGCTAGGTTCTATGAGTAACTCTGTGGATGCCTGTCTTCCTACAACTAGCTCATGGGTTCCCAACCAAGTACAAGTTGGTAGATTCAGTTAGTTAAAAAAAATTTTTTTAATTAATATTGGTTTCAAGGCAGAAGAGCAGTAAAGGCTAGGCAAAGGAGGTTAAGTGACTTGTCCAGGGGTCACACAGTTGGGAAGTGTCTGAGGTCATATTTGAACCCAGGACCTCCCATCCCCAGGCCTAGTTCTCAATCCACCACCTAGCTGCCCCCAATTCAGTTAGTTCTTTGACAAAGGGATTTAAATGAGAAGATAAAGCAAATAAAATTGGTATAAAACATTCTTCCCAAACAGAAGGAACACTTTTCTTTTGCACACACTATGTCCCTAGTTAGATCAAGCTCAAACTTAAGGTATAATGGTTGTAAGAAGCATGTGGCCAAAGAGTATTTTACTCTTCCTGGCCCTGGAAATTCTCTTTTGCCTTTAAGGAGTCTTCATGAAGTTCCTTAGGTATGATAATAATAACAATGAAAATAAACATATACATAGTGCCTACCAAATGTCAGGCATTGTGCTGAGTACTTTATAATTATCGAATTTGATCCTTACAACAACCCTGGGAGGTAGGTGCTATTATTATTCCCACTTTACAGAAGAGGAAACTGAGGCAGACAAAGGTTAAACAACTTGCCCAGGGCTCACACAGCTAGTATATATCTATGACGGGACTTGAACTTACGTCTTCCTGATTCCAGGCCCAGAGCTCTATCACCTAGTTCTCTATAGGTTGAATTGTCCACTGCTAGGCTGGACTACTTCAGATGCCAGCTGTCATGTGGCTGTGATGTGCTGGGCTAGGCTGCTGTTGGACTCAGTTACTCAGTCATAACCCTGTGATCTCTCCAGACATCATAATGCCCAAAAGGTCAATGCCTAGACATAGTCACCTCAAGGTTGCTAACTTGGTAACCTCCTGACTCTTGTGCCTACTGCTACCATGTCCAATAGACTCTCATACTATTTCTTGTTGTTGGCAAGCACTCTGGACCTCCAAAATTCACAAGGTTGCTGCCTAGACAAATTCAGTTGAGAATGCTTGATTGCCTAATATCATTAAAGAATAAATGCAAAAAAACAGAGGTGCCAAAGTGGCCAGGGAAGGAATTTGGTCAACTAACCAACCCTCTCTTACCCAGTAGCTCAAGTCACTCCTCTTACCTAGAGCTGCCAAGGAAAGATATGAGATGGGGGAGGGGGGTGTCAGGTAGGAAAAGTCTTTTTTTTCTCTATATCCACATTTAGTTCCAGCTCAGAACCTGTTGAGTCATCAGTTCTTCAGGCTCCAAAGCCAATTAGAAGACCTTTTTGTCATCACACAATACTAACCCTTTAGCTGTTCATTGCCAGAAATTTCCATGGTGTTGGATTAAAAACAGGCAGAGAAAATGTGTGCATACTCCTTATTATCTAGTTCCCCTCGTTATATTAGTAAGGTTTAAAAAAAACCATGATTACTGGGTCAAAAAGATATACATTAACTCTATATTCTACAACAAACAATCATCTGGAACAAAAAGGCATTCTCCCAGAAAAGAAGTGCCAAGATGAAAAATCTCCATTTTCTCTCAGACTAAACCTTTTATTCTTGAAGCCTAATGTACATAGCAATGGTAGGCAAAGGGCCTGAGGAGGAAGAAAGAAACCTTTGCTTCAGTATAACTTTAATAAAGCATTAGTAAGCTCTTGATCTTAACAGGACTAACTATTTTCCCTAATGATGATCAAGCTCTTGCCATAGCAATCTTGTACCTATTCTAGTAGGGAATCCTCAGGAGCTCTTAGCATTGCCCATGTGGTTCTCCTTTCCATGGGTGCCATGGATTTGAGAGGTTATACTATTGTCTCTCTCCAGGACTGGGATCAGAAACTTAATATTATTGAATATTGAATAAAACTCCTCTCAAGCTAATGCATGAGAACATGTCTACTTCTTCCATGTGCTTCTGCTCCAAGTCAGAGAATCCTAGAATATAGCTTTCTGGAAAGAGAAGATTAGCTAGGTATTGAGAGCCTAAAACAGTGATGGCAAACCTATAGCATGTGTGCCAAAGGTGGCACACAGAGCGCTCTCTATGGGCACATATGCCACCTCCCCCCTCCACTACCCCCAAAGTTCATTATTAGAAAGGCAGAGGGGCTTGGGTGGAGCAGCTCCCTTCTCCCTCTCCACTGCACCTCCCTACCCCTCTGCCCAGCAGCCCAATGGAAGCATACAAGGGGTAAAGTGGATGACTCACAGATGGCAGAGCTGGAGGGAAGCAGAGAACTTGGACCACTCCCAACTGTTATAAGGAAAAGTTAAATTAAGGAGGAAAGTGTGTAAGTTTACAGAGGACAGAGGCATGCGCAGCAGAGTGAAAGGTTCTGGAATTCTGCAGGGGAGAGCTGAGCAATTACTAAGAGATAGTTGGGCTTGAGCTGTGTCTTCTCTCTGGGGTATTGATCTGGAAGAAGCTGGCTATTTCTCTGTGGCTATTTTCTACTTTATCTTCCCATTCTGTCTGCTGCTCTGTTATCCTGCTTCCCTGCTGGCTGTTTGATATCTGCTGAATTCCTGGTGATCCTGAGACAACTGTCATCTGATTGTGAGACCCAGCCTACATCTTTTTGGATCTTGGACCTTCTTTGGGCCCTGTCAGGCTAACACAGACCCTTTCCTTAAAATCAGCAAAGGGGGGTTTATTGTTAGTTTAGCTAAGTACAGGAATTGGGATTTTAGATAGTGAGGAGAGGAATAGAGTAGGAAAATCACTCTGAAGAAATCGCTGTGAAGAGATATTTAGATCTGGGGTTTTAGGTAGTTGCCATTAGAGATTAAGTTTATCCAAATCCCTTCTAACCTTTCCCTTGTTAATTAAAACAAATTTTATTTAATATCTTGGTGGTCTATGTGAGTCATCTCAGTGTCTGACTCTGTCTGCACTGGGCTTGGGTGGCCTTCCCAAAACAGTTTAATCTTCTGTTACTGGCCCTAATAAACACTTAATCCCATCCCCCAAACCCACCAACATTACTCTTCACTGAGACCATTCCTCATTTGACCCTCCCTCTGCCCAGCAATCCAATGGGAGTCCTTTCTCCCTCCCCATGTAGGGTAATGGGCAGGGCACATCTGGCACTTCATGGGGGTGGGGCATGAAGTTTCTAAAAGGTTTGCCATCACATTGTAAAGCAGTGTACTTCTTGATGAGAGAGAATATTTGGCCTCCATTGATGTGAGGAGCAGCAGCAAGTGACTAAAGTCATGATATGGAAGAGCATGGGACCTGGACTTTGCAATCCACAAACATTGTGAGTATTCAGAAGGTGAGGGTCTTATGTGGAAGATATATATCTTATATATCTAACAGCCCCAAGTGTGCTTCCCTTACAGGTGTGCCAAAGGCTAAATGAATTTCTATTCACTGAAAGAGGACTCATCAATCCCAGTCACAGAGTGGCACCTATTAGGTCTTTTGATTCTGGTGGAAAGAAGAACTCACTAGAGAGAGAGAAAAGTGTTTTCATTGTTTGTGGGCTACTGTGAGAGTCCTTTTATATGTTCTGCATTTTCTATAGAGTGGAATAAAGGTAGACTGATACTCAATAAATTCTCTTGAATTTTCTTGAGTGATTGTTTTGGTTATGGAGAGACACTGTTGCTCGCTTGTGTGGAGACTTAGACAAACACTATATTTGCAGATTTACCCTATGTAGTAAACTGCTAGTTGTGTTATTAGAAATATTAGGGTTGGGGGCAGCTGGGTAGTTCAGTGGATTGAGAGCCAGGCCTAGAGATGGGAGGTCCTAGGTTCAAATCTGGCCTCAGACACTTCCCAGCTGTGTGACCCTGGGCAAGTCACTTGACCCCCATTGCCTACCTTTACCACTCTTCTGCCTTGGAGCCAATACATAGTATTGACTCCAAGACAGAAGATAAGGGTTTAAAAAAAAAAAGAAAGAAAGAAATATTGGGGTCCTTGAACTACATTTCCCATGAGCCCACCAGCTTACTGTCGTTACACAATGACGTAGACAGAGGGATAAAACTGAGGGGCTAGCATTTCACTTTCTCTTTGCTTCCTATCCACTATGGTGGCGGCAGGCAACAGTACTGCTTTTAAACTGACTAAGCTAGCATGGCACATGGCTTTATTTTCTAGTGGCTACTAATAAATCTTTAAAAAACCATAATATTTTTAAAGTTATCTTTTTACATTAATTTAATTTTTTACACAGTGGAAATATGAGCCAATGAGTGAATGAGTCAAGTGTCTACATCTAAGACATGCTGGTCATAAGATATAATCTGTGGCCCAGAATCTCTTATGTTATGAGTTTATGTGGACTAAGTCTTTACATTCTTTGAGGAAGCCCTCAAGATTTCCAGCTGTGCTAGAAAAAGGTTGCCTATTGTGCACTAGTGTCAAATCCTTCTGAATGGGGAGTAAATAGATTGTGGAATATATTTTTACTATCTCAGTTAGTGATCTCATCTAGGTGATTCCCAGATTTATATATCTAGTCCTAGTCCCTCTCCTGAGCTATATGTATCATGAACTACATGTCCTATAGGCATCTCAAACTAATCACATGTAAAACTGGAATTTTCATTCTCCCTGAACCTGCTGCCTATAGTGGAAATACCGTCCTAACCACCCTAGTCTTCATGCAAATTAAGCTATTTTTCCATAAAATATATTCAGAAGGAGATACAGATCTCCACATGGCTTTGGAACTCTTGAATTTGAATCTTTTTTTTTTTAAACCCTTACCTTCTGTCTTGGACTATTGGTTCCAAGACAAAAGAGCAGTGTGAAAGGGAATTCTTTATTCTCTTTGTCTATTTTAAATTGATCAACCAAAAACTTTAAAACACCCCTACTTAATACTAAGTAAAGGAGTTCACAATTACTTCCTTGGAGAGCTCCACTCTTTTAATTCAATCTGTCAGAAACTTGTGAATTATTTGATAAAAGTTTACTCCTTCAGAGAATGAGAGGTAGATCCCACAGACACTGCTCCCCTAGGCAGTGCTAGGCAATTTGGGAGGTTAGATTTGAACCTAGGACCTCCCTTCTCTAGCCATGGCTCTCAATCTACTGAGTCACTCAGCTGCTCCCTGAATATTTTTAAAATTTGTTATATACTTTTAAAAAACAAATAAAATTCTCAGTTTTACATTCAATTCTCTTTTTCCGTTCTTTTTGTAAGAAAGAATGTGCTAATGAAATTTTTTTAAAAGCTGAGGATCTTCAGAGCCTAAAAAATGGAAACAAAATGTAAAGAATAGAGCCTTCACATTCCAACTAGGCATTCCCCACCCTAGAAAGGATAGGAGTCTTGTTTTAACTACAGACCCACAGTCAAGAAGGAGGTTAGAAGAATGAACAAACAAACAAAAAAAGAATAGCACTATAAAAATCTCTTATAGGAGATAGCTAGGTGGCTTGGTGGATTGAGAGTCAGGCCTAGAGATATGAGGTCCTGGGTTCAACTTTGGCATCAGACTATGTGACCCAGGGCAAGTCATTTAACTAGACAATCCCATTGTCTAGCCCTTACTGATCTTCTGCCTTGGAACCAATATGCAGTATTGATTCTAAGACAGAAGATAGAGGTTTTAAAAAATCTTACTATGGTGATGGGGATTGCCAACATACAAATTCAGAAGAAAAGAATTATTTTAAAATATCTACAAGCAAAGCTTCAAAGAAAAAAAGAGCTTCAGAAGAAATTCAACTAGAATTCCTAGAAGAGATAAAGAAGAGTTTTTAAAAATAATTTTTGCTTTTATATATAAAATTTGAAAAGAAATAAGAGCTATGCAAGAAAGATTTGGAAAAGGAATCAACAATTTGGCACAAGAGGTATAAATCATTGCTTAAGTAACAAACTCCCTGAAAGTTAAAAGGTAACAAAGACAAAAATGTAGAAGAAAAATATAATGTACCTCACAACAAAAATAGCTGACCTAAAAAACACTGAGGAGAAAAAAAAAATTAAGAATCATTGTACTACCTGAATGCCATGACCAAAAAGAGATTCTATACATCATCTTTTAAGAAATCTTAAAAGAAAATTGCCCAAATTTCTTAGAACCAAAGGGAAAAATGGAAAGAGAAGGATTCACCAGTCAATTCCTAAGAGAAACCCTAAAATGAAATCTCCTAAAAACATTATAAGTTGGGCAGCTGGGTAGCCCAGTGGATTGAGAGTCAGGCCTAGAGATGGGAGGTCGTAGGTTCAAATCTGGCCTCAGACACTTCCCAGCTGTGTGACCCTGGGCCAGTCACTTGACCCCCATTGCCCACCCTTACCACTCTTCCACCTATGAGCCAATACACAGAAGTTAAGGGTTTAAAAAAAAATTTAGGGACTTCCGGGTTAAGATGGCCGCAGAGTAAGAAGCAGCTCTTAACCTCTCCTGACCGAAACACACAAAACTCCTCAAGGGGACATAAAAACAAGTCCAGACGAACGGAGGAACCCCACAACAGGGCACAGCGTGGAAGGTACGTGGAATCGAGACAGTTCCAGGCTAAAAAGGGCTCTCACTCAAGCGCGAGCTGAGCAACCGCCCCACCCCTACCCCCTCCACACTCACCTATAGCTCCGAACCCAGCTAAAAAGAAATAG
>NC_058133.1:251908413-251937363 GCF_016433145.1 Gracilinanus agilis | reverse complement strand
GGGTTGATTACACTGAGAGTAAGGTTTGATTATTACCTCTTAATGCTCTCTTCCTCTCCTTCTTATAATAGTATTTGTCCCCTCTCCTTCCCATGCCCTCTTTGTGTGTAATAGAGTATCCTATTTTTCTTATTCACTCAAGTTTCTCTTGGTGTCCCCTGCTCTTCACCCCCTCTTTCCCATCCCCCATGTCATCTTAGATTATTTAGTGTTCCATCCTCACCCTGTGAATTATTCTTCTGATTACTATAATAGTGAATAGAGTTCACTACAGAGAATTATACATAACATTTCTCTACATAGGAATACAGATAATTAGATCTCACTGAGGCCCTTAAAAAGGCAAATTTAAAAATTATAAGTTTTCTTTCTTTCCCCTCTGTATCTTATTTACCTTTTCATGTTTCTCTCGATTTTTTTTTAAACCCTTGTACTTCGGTGTATTGTCTCATAGGTGGAAGATTGGTAAGGGTGGGCAATGGGGGTCAAGTGACTTGCCCAGGGTCACACAGCTGGGAAGTGGCTGAGGCAGGTTTGAACCTAGGACCTCCTGTCTCTAGGCCTGACTCTCACTCCACTGAGCTACCCAGCTGCCCCGTTTCTCTCGATTTTTGTGGTTGGATATCAAACTTTCCATTTAGCCCTGGTCTTCTCTGTGCAAATACCTGGAATTCTTCAATTTTGTTGAATGCCCATACTTTCCCCTGGAAATGTATAGTCAATTTTGATGGGTAGTTGATCCGTGGTTGCATGCCCAGCTCTCTTGCCTTTCTGAATATCGTATTCCAAGCCTTGCGATCTTTTAGCATGGAGGCTGCCAGATCCTGTGTGATCCTGATTGGTGCTCCTTGATATTTGAATTGTTTCTTTCTGGCTTCTTGTAAGATTTTTTCTTTTGCTTGGAAACTCTTGAATTTGGCAATGATGTTTCTTGGTGTTTTCCTTTCTTGATCGAATGCCGCAGGTGTTCTATGAATCCTTTCAATGTCTATATTGCCCTCTTGTTGTAGGACTTCAGGGCAATTTTGCTGAATCATTTCTGTTAGTATGGAGTCCAGGTTTCTATTAATTTCTGGTTTTTCTGGAAGACCAATTATTCTCAAATTGTCTCTTCTAGACCGGTTTTCTTGGTCTGTCACTCTCTCATTGAGATATTTCATGTTTCCTTCTATTTTTTCAGTCTTTTGACTTTGTTTTATTTGTTCTTGTTGTCTTGAGAGATCATTAGCTTCTACTTGCTCAATTCTAGCCTTTAGGGATTGATTTTCGGCTATAATCTTTCGGTTTTCGGCTATGATCTGTATTTCGGCCATAATCTTCTGTTTTTCGGCCATAATCTTCTGGTATTCCTTTTCAATCTGGTCATTTCTGGTGTTCAATTTGCTTATCAGTTCATTTGGTTTCTGAGCCTCACTTTCTAATTGCAAGATTCTACCTTTTGGGGGCAGCTGGGTAGCTCAGTGGAGTGAGAGTCAGGCCTAGAGACAGGAGGTCCTAGGTTCAAACCCAGCCTCAGCCACTTCCCAGCTGTGTGACCCTGGGCAAGTCACTTGACCCCCATTGCCCACCCTTGCCAATCTTCCACCTATGAGACAATACACCGAAGTACAAGGGTTTAAAAAAAAAAAGATTCTACCTTTTAAACAGTTATTTTCTTGCCAGATCTCTTCCATTTTCCTCAAAATCTCAGTTTTGAACTCTTCCATAGCTTGTGAGGAGTTTTCCTTATTTGAGGAGGGTCCGGATGCTTGTTTGTTCTCCTCCTCTGTTTGCTCGGTTCTCTGGATTTTCTCTGTGTAAAAGTTGTCGAGTGTTAAAGACTTCTTTTTCTTGTTGTTAATCTTTCTCTTCTGAACTTCCTGAGACTGGGTAGCCATCGTTAGCCCAGCAGCTTCTCAGGTTTATCCTCGCGCTGAGGGTCTGTCCGCAGTCTTTTGGCTCCTGAGGTCTGAGTTCTGGTTTTTTCCAAGGACAAGCCCCCTGGTGGACCCCCTTGCTTGATCCTCTGCCGGAGGTTTCTTTACAAGTTTCAGGGCGCTGCTTCCACAGTAGTATACCCGTCTGCACTGGTTCCCCACTCAGGGTTTCAGAGCTTTAGCTTGTGGCTGTGTCTGCCTCCACCCATGCCTCTGCCCGCGCCTGCGCTCTGAGCCGGTACTCTGAGTCCGCTCTCTGCACCCTGCTCCCGCGCTGAGAGTTCGTGTGTTTTCTTTAGCTTTTTGGGGTCCTAAGTCTTGCTGCTCTCAGGAACAGGCCCCGGAGCTGACAATGACTCTATGGGTGCCCCAAACTTGCTCTATTTCTTTTTAACTGGCTTCGGCGCTATAGGTGGTGTGTGTGGAGGGGGTGGGGGTGGGGTGGTTGCTCAGCCCGCGATTTAGTGAGAGCTGTTTCACCCCTTTATAGCATGGAAATGTCCTGATTCCACATACCTTCCACGCTGTGCCCTGTTGTGGGGTTCCTCCGTTCGTCTGGACTTGTTTTTATGTCCCCTTGAGGAGTTTTGTGTGTTTCGGTCAGGAGAGGTTAAGAGCTACTTCTTACTCTGCCACCATCTTAACCCGGAACCTATATTATGATAAAATTTTACTAGTACCCCTATAGGCTAGCCATCAATTACATTCTTGCCAATCTCATATTTGAGAAACTACAAGCAAAGCTCCTTCCAGAAGGGGATGTCATTCCCTTGGCCCACCTACAAGGGTGGCAGGTTCTGTACCTTCTCTCCTCCATCCCCAGAGTACCTTTTTCCACTGATAGTAGTAGTTGCCCAGACCACTGCTGTCCCATTTCCTAACCACATTTCATCCGTCGGCCCACATGTGTATAGTTGGGTAGCCAGGGAAACCTACAGATAAGCCTAAAGCCATTCAGGCACAGAAGGTAGAATCCAATTGCCTCTGAGGCAAGCCAATTAAAGGTGTAGCATATCTTAGGAGTGCTGCATAGATCTGATCTATCAAAACAATTTCTTTTAGGAACTTTATTTCTTCCCTTGCAGAACCTCACTGGAGAATCAGGTGCAACAACAATGCATCTCATGGAGCCAAATATATATATAACTCCTATCTTAGCCACCTGAAATGGAGGCAAAGGGCAGTGTGCCTTTGAGTATCAGGTAACTGATTCAACTGGCTCTGCAAAGTCCTTTGAGAAGTCCCCAAACCAGGACAGCTGGGTAGCTCAGTAGATTGAGAGTCAGGCCTAGAGACAGGAGGTCCTAGGTTCAAATCCAGCCTCAGACACTTCCCAGCTGTGTGACCCTGGGCAAGTCACTTGACTCCCATTGCCCACCCTTGCCACTCTTCCACCAAAGAGACAATACACAGAAGTTAAGTGTTTAAGAGAGAGAGAGAGAGAGAGAGAGAGAGAGAGAGAGAGAGAGAATTCCCCAAACCTACTGAATGATTGCAAAAGAGAATGTCTCCTCATTGGTTGTACTAAACCCTGTTCTTAGACTTTCTCCAGTGATTCATCAGGTTGTTTGAATTTCTCTTGCAGCCTCTCCAGTTCTTTGGGAGTGAAAGTGTACCCTACTCCTGCTATCTCTGTGGAAGAAATTACCTTCCAGAAACGATAGAAGGATAATCCCTAGGATTTCTTACCACCAGTTCCTAAGGCTTCTCCACACCCTTATTCATGATCTTACATCTTATGACTGATCTCAGGACAACACATTATGGTAAAACCTCTCAGTACTTTTAGACTCAGGCCCATCAGTTCCTAGTCTGTGGTCTACCATCTTACTCCAATTATCAACTGTTCTAAAAGAAACAGATAAACCTTGGCTCAGAGCAGTTCGTTTAGATTCAGTGTTAGAACAAAATCAAATATCTATTTAACAGTTAACAAAAAGATGTTTACATAGCTATAGCATAAAAAGGATATTCAATATGGACACTGCTTCATTTAATTTTGACAGGTGTGGGCCCTCCTGTAAGCCTAGGCAGTAAGCAAAGTATGGTGACTCTCATGGTTTGGGGACAATCACTAAGCCAGACTCTACCTGAGTGAGGCTTTTTTTTTTTTAAACCCTTACCTTCCATCTTATAATCAGTAATCAGCATCGGTTCCAAGGCTAAAGAGTTGAAAGGGCTAGGCAATGGGTGTTAAGTGATTTGCCCATAGTCACACAACTAGGAAGTATTTGAGCTGAGTGAGACTTTTTTTTTAAAACCCTTACCTTCCATCTTGGATTCAATACTGTGTATTGGCTCCAAGGCAGAAGAATGGTAAGGGCTAGGCAATAGGAGTTAAGTGACTTGCCCAGGGTCACAAAGCTGGGAAGTGTCTGAGGTGTAGGAAAATATAAGTAATGGGGTCACCAGGGATATTAAAATTCAACTATGGGGTTTGTGGGAACACTCTCTGGGATGTAAGAGAGACTAAAACTGGACACTGAAGTCTTGTACAGCTACACCATTCCCAACTGAAAAAATAACAGCCAAAC
Source organism: Gracilinanus agilis (assembly GCF_016433145.1). NCBI lineage: Eukaryota > Metazoa > Chordata > Mammalia > Didelphimorphia > Didelphidae > Gracilinanus > Gracilinanus agilis. The sequence goes on along the minus strand of NC_058133.1, from coordinate 251,932,913 downwards.
TGTCACTCTGGCCAGAGGCCTTGAATTAACTGACAAGGTAACAAGGTGAAATTGGGTTTTAATTAGAAACAACTAAAAGGAGGGATAGGAATGACTACTCTAAAATCTTAACACCTAATAACAAAACCCAAAGGGACAGGGAAGGACTTATTCACTACACTAATCTAAGCTATCTAACTAACAGGGCCCAAGGAGCTATACTAGAGTCTCTGGGTTTCTGCCTCAAACCTGGAACCTGCCAGGCTTGAGTACAGCTGGGGCTTTTGTGGCTTTGGGATTTCTCACTGCAATCCACTGATGATGTCTGGATGCCAGGAGCTACAGTTGTCTCAGGAACCAAGCAGTAAGGGGTTTGCTTGAAGCACTGTCCTCTTTTCTTGGCTCTGTAGATCTTGTTCTTTCCTTAAATGCCACATCACACAGGATCCCAGGGGAAAACAGGATGCAAGGTGTCCTTTGCTCTGAGGTCTCCCAGGCTGGCAACAGTTTTTGCCTACCACTAATGGAGTCCACACACAGAACACAGATAGACTTCCTCCTCCTTCATTCCAACCTGGAATTCCCAGCTCCAGCTCCTTCCTGCTAGGTACTTCCTAATCAATATATAATCAATACCTAATAACTAGCTATTCTAATCTTACTCATAACAGAGGCCAGATTTGAACCTAGGACCTCCGGTCTCTAAGCCTGGCTCTCAAACAACTGAGCTGCCCCACTGAATGAGACTTTTTATGCAGTTAGGCAACCAGGAAGAAGAAACCACATTAATACAGCAAGAGGCCCCCATGATGCTATTAAGGAAGACGAAGCTAGATGGCTTAGATGTGTAGTCTGTTTTCTACACTAGATAATTTAATCCAATACCTTTATTTTTACAGATGGGGACCCTAAGGCCCAGAAAGGGAAACAGACTTATTCAAGATCATGTAGTAAGTTACTGATAGAGTTCAAACTAACTCCTACTCTAAAACTTTTTCTACTTCAACATTCTGTTCCATAACTTATAACCGACAAAGCTGGTTGGCTCTAATTGGCAATTCTACATCACTAGGGCTGTATGTTGATCAGACCAGCGGTATTAGGAGAGGAAGAGATAATGGCAAAAGAGAACAGTGGCACAGGAGCATATAGCCAGTCAATAAACACTTGTTGAGCACCTACTATGTGCTAAGCACTGAGCTAAATATAGGGAATACAAAGAAAGGTAAAAGATAGGTCCCTGGACTCAAGGAGCTCACGTGTGTGAGGCAATATGAAAACATTTATGTACAAGCTATATACAAGATAAATTGGAGGTAATCAATAGAGGGAAGGTACTAGAATTAAGGGGAATTGGGAAAAGCTTTGGTGAGCCCCACAAACCTGAAGGAGCTTCCTGTTGAGAGTCCCTCAAACTAAAACCATTGATACTCATGGCTCCCATCTGGGATTGGAAAGAGGTCCATACTGTTGAATTTTTCCTTTTCTCCTTTCTTTTTTTCCCTTTCCCCTAACCTTAAATTATAATAAAACTATATCTTGTAAACTGTTGCAAGGAAAGACAGGTTTGTATAAACCTTCTGGATGATCCCAGTACAAATATTTCCCTAGGATTTGGATGGGGAAATCCTAAATCAATATGCAGAAATTTTTTTCCAAAGAGACATGAACCTTCATAGCATAAGCCAAAGGTTACATAATTCAGAAGGCACTTTTCTTCAAAAATAAGTTTATTTGGCATATAATCAGATTCATTCATTGATTTAGAGCTAGAACAGACCACAGAAGGTCATCCAAAAAATCCAGATTTTACAAATGAGGAATCTTCAAGGCCCAGAGAGGTAAAATGAACTGCCCATAGTCATATAAGCAGTTAAGTAGCAGAGCCAGGATTTGAACTTAGATCTTCTGTCTCCAAATTCAGCACTCTTTCCACTGAACCACATTGCATCCTTTAGATACCTTATCTTCCTTCTTTCAAGGTTCAGCTCAAGTGTCCACTCTATGGATTCCCTAAGTATCCTTCCCATTTTCCAAAGATTCTTTGAGTACTTTAGCATAGATTTCTCCTTCATCTCTAATACTCCACATATTGTATCATATTTATCAGTGTGTGTGAATGTCATAACATGGGCCAAGTGTGACTCAGGCTTGGTACTGAAATGAAATGGGATACTCAAAGACCACATAACATTTAAAAAAAGTTTACTCAACAAAACTATAGAAAGGATATTCAGCAAGGATTAGCATTGACTCACTTCAGGACAGTTACCCTAACTTCTTTGCTGTGGTGGCATGCCCAGTAAGAAAAGATATTGTCTTATTGTGTAAATGGATTAGCTCAAGCCCATTCATAGTTAAAACTCTAGCCACCAGAGATAATGTCATCCCCACCTCCCTTAGTGGGGAGGGGAGATGAGTTACCTACACGTGACAATAAGTAACAAATCAAGAACAAGGGACTGGCCTTTGGGCAGTCCAAAACCAGTATTGAGGCTGCCATTTGTCCACTTGAATTAGAGGTGGACCCCCAGGAAGTGATGAAAGATGCTATCTCTTCAAGTATGTTGGTAACTTCCTGTGGAAGCAGTTCCTGCTTTGAACTTGGTGCTGAAGGATCTCAGCTGAGACCTCAGGCAGCTTTCCCTCTGAATTGTCACATGGGTAATTTAGGCTGGCTTCCTTGGGCCTGCCTTGGCGTTTTCCAGACTCTCTACCTCAAGTAGGCTTCTTGCCTCTCTGATTGCTAAAGCCTTGTGGCTTGTAGCCTAGTTTAATTAGCCTTTTAACCCTCTCTCCATCCGGGCCAGCCTTTCTCTCTATTTCCCTACCTTTTACCTTCCTAATTATAAATAAACTACCATAAAACCCATCCTAACTTGTGTCTATTTTAATTATGGAATCAATCTGAATTATTGATTCCTGGTGACCACACCTTAAAATATATATCTATATAATATGTAATTTCTAAATATTACATTATACAAATCAGAATCTATATCAGTGGTTAAGGTCTCAGTCCTCAGGACCAATTAAGTCTTGATGATGGTTTCATTAACTTTTTTTTCATTCCATGTAATTTTTTTAAGCTTTTTTTTCTTTCAATTACATGTAGAAACCATTTTGGACAATTTTCTGATATTTGGGGATTCAAATTTTCTTTCTCCCTGCCTCTCACTACTCAACTCCCCAAGGTAGTAAATAGTATAATTATAGGTTCTACCAGTGCAGTCATGCAGTATATATTTCAGTTTTATGAACTTTTTAGGGGGAAATTGATGTTGCCCTTAGATAGTCCCAACCAAATTAGATGCTGTTCCTATTGTATTGTCTCATGTGTCATATCTTCCCCTACCCTCCAGAAAAGTACAAGTTTTTCACAGATAGGGACTATGTAAGTTGTTATTTTTTGTATCCCCAGTGCATAGGACATAGCAGCCACTTAAGAGAGATGTCTGTTGAATTAATATACACAAAATAATTAATATTTTCATGAAAATAATAAAAGAGGCAGCATGGTATAGTGGATAGAGACTTGAGAGGTCAGGAAGGTTTGGGTTCAAGACTCTCCATGTTCTAGTCAACTCTCTAAAAGGATAGATTACAGGGAATGTACATCTGTAAAGGAAGTTTGGGAGTCAGCTATGGACAGAACTTAGACCCAGTCTCTCACCACACCACTATCAACAAAAATCACAGGTTTAGTACTCATCCCCTAGTCCTAAGAATAGCCCTAATAGAAAATTCCAGGAGCCATCAAACTCACCCTTGTCTGACATGGTCGCAGGTCCAAGGATTGCAAAGCAATCATCAGGAAGGATAGAAATACCCATTCAGATTCCCCTGTGTGACTCCACTCTTACTAATACTCTCTATTATTGGAAGTATAGTGATCAATAACACTACTAAACCCCAGGGAAATACAGAATAGCTGAAGGCTGCCTAGGGCCACTATAGACTCCCAGGAAAATCCCACTCTTACATGTAATGACACAGAAATTCCCCTAAAAAAGTCACTTCATAACAACCCAGCAGATAGTGAGTTAATGCTAAAGATTTTAAATCCTGTACTTGGATTTTTCACTCCCATGTACAGGAGCTGGCATAATATCAGGCCAGGACTGTTTCCAAGCCTCCCCTGATACCTGATCCAGAATGTTAACATGGGAAGGACAATGGATGAAAAACAGTGAAGTTTTTCCATGAAAAGACTGGTATGTCCCACCCCCATTGAACTGTTTTATTAACTCCATAGCCTAGAAAACATGTCAAACATACCTTTGAAAAATATTGAAAGTTACTAGAGAATGAAAAGTTGTTAGTAGCAAAGTTAATGTATGACTTATTATCTCCAAGAAAAGATGTATGTTGAAAATGAAATTCCATGCCAACCATATGTGTAATCTTTGAAGTGTATAAATAAAAACAGCCCAAGCCTGATCAGAGCAGTCTCTGTGATGCCCAGCTGAAACTCCGATTGTCTCTCATTTTCCTTTCTTCTTTCGTTGACCCTGTCATCCTTCCAAGAGACTCTTGAATCCTGTGGGAGGTGGACTCATGCAAGAAAATATTATTAACTTACTAATAAATTAAATAAAATATAATAAAAAATTCTACTATGAAAGAGAATTAAGTTTGAATGATTTTTAAAAATTTAATGCTTTTGTTTTTATTAAAAAAAAAAAAAACGGGCTTGGAGCAGCTAGGTGGTTCAATGAATAGAGAGCCTGGCCTGGAATTGGGAGGACCTGGGTACAAATCAAGCCTCAAACACTTCCTATCTGCATGACCCTGGGCAAGTTCACTTAACCCCAATTGCCTATCCCTTACTGAGCTTTTGTGTGGGAAGCCAATAGGAGATACAGAGTCTTAAATAGATAAAAATCTAAGACTCCTCTTTTGTGATCCTTGTGATTTCTTGTTGAAAAGTATTGTGGCCTTATTGAAGAGCTTTAGGTTCCTATTGGGCCAGCATTTAAAAGGTTAATACTCTCCTCCTTTGGCCAGGAATGCAGCTGCCTGGTATAGCCAAGGCCAAAACCTTAGCAGGGGCAATTCAACCCTGAGAAAAATATTCCCCGACTTGGCTTTCTGATAAGAACCCAGTCAAAATTCAGCCTTGGCCTTGGTCTGTTCTGAAGCCAATGAGACCTTTTGTGTTTTGATATGACATAATTTATAACTTCTGCGCATCTGCAAAGTTTCGAGGGGGTTCTTTTGTGTGAAATGAGTCTTGAAATATATATAAAAAACTCCATGCTCCTGGACACAGGGCTGGAAGCATGAACTAAAAGATGTTTAGTGTCTGTTATTTCCTTATCAACTAAACTGTCCTTATAAGATTATCAGAGATGATAAAGAGATCTCGAGACTTTTGCCTTAGAACCAATGTTTAGTATCAATTCCAAGACAGAAAGTAAAAGTTTCACCAAAAAAAAGGAGATAATTTTGCAGAGATTTTTTGAAGGGATACTTTTAAGGGCTTAAAATACTGATGCCATGACTTTATTATGTCTAATTTCTCTTCAAGACTTAATGGTATTTATTTCCTTCATATAAGTGTACATCTAAACCATGATTCAGATCTTTTTTTTGGCTCACAAGTGAAGAGGAAAACACACACATATCCAAGAATCTATCTTCAGCTATCACCAGCATCTATGAAAACTATATAGTGTTATTTAAAGGAAAAAATAACAAAATTTTACTTGGCCCCGTACCTAATTTCTTTAGAGAACTAAGTAGAATTATTCAAAAGATCCCAAGCACTAATGAAATTCCAAACAAGTTGAAACCTATTTAAGAGGCCATTTATATTGCAAAGTCACCTATCAAAAATTAACATTTTTTGGGTCATTTGACAAAAGTAAAACCACAAAGCCAATTTTACTATATTATTGAACATAATTCTCCCATAAAGAGATTATATTTGCATGTGTGACCAGTTCCAAGTTCCAAATCCTAAAGATTTCTGCCAATCATCAACATGGTTTAGTTTCCACTTTTGCCCCTTAAGCTTGAATAAACTTTCTAAATTGCATAACTGAGCTGACTATTTTTGTTATCTGGCCACCAGATGTCACTGACTCTAATGGAAAACCTTTCTCTAAAGGGTAGATTTTCCTACTAGAATCTTACCCAAGCCAATTACAGAACTCTAGCTCTATTTAACTTAACAAGAGCTGCATCCCCCAGCACTTAGTACAATTTGTTGACTTGACTTGATCATCTACTATGTGCCCAGCATTGAGCAAAGCACTTCAGGACAAAAGGAAAAGGATATCCAAAAAGTGTAAGACTGCCCCTGTCTTCAAAAAAATCATACCATCTCACGAAGTAGGCAATATGTTTATATATTAAACAGTTAAATTAAAATACAGCTCAATTTTTATTAAGTGCTAAAATGAGTGTCAAAGATAATAAATATAACTACTTCAAGAGAGTATAAAATATGCAACTAGACTTTGAAGGATGGGGTGAGGAGAATCTCAGCAATAAGAAACAGCATGAGCTAAAGCATAGGGATAAGAATGAGAATCATGTATTTGGAGAGTAATGAGGATACTTGTCGAGCAACTTCGGGGATTACAGCCATGAAGCAGACTGAACTAGTCTTTCCCCAAAAGGAAAGGAAGCCATTCCAGAGATTTGACTGGTCCACGGGACCAGAGGTAAAGATGCTGAAGTAGCTTCCCAGTTACCTGATGTATGAAAAGCCTGGTTCATGAGGCCTCTCATACTTGACAGAGGACATACTGTCATATGAAGTTAATACACCCTTCTGATTAGATGTGATTCTGTGGTTCTATTTCTATCTAAATCAGTATTGTATCTTTACTGAATACTCTTACTATACCACTGTTGAGTAAATTTTCCTCTTGTTAAATGTTAAATACAGGCCTGAAGTAAAGAAGATATAACTTCTTAAGTTCAAATCTGGCCTCACAGGGGGCAGCTGGGTAGCTTGGTGGATTGAGAGCCAGGCCTAGAGACAGGAGGTCCTAGGTTCAAATCTGGCCTCAGACACTTCCTAGCTGTGTGACCCTGGGCAAGTCACTTGACCCCCATTGCCTACCCTTACCACTCTTTCACCTATAAGTCAATACACAGAAGTTAAGGGTTTAAAAAATAAAAAAAATAAAAAAAAAAATCTGGCCTCACATACTTACTAGCTGTGTGACCCTGGGCAACTCACTTAACCCTGTTTTGCCTTAGTTTCCTCACCTGTGAAATGAATTGGAGAAGGAAATGCCAAACTGCTTTAGTATGTTTGCCAAGAAAACACCAAATGGGGTCACAAAGAGTAGGACACAACTGAAAAGATGACTGAACAACAAATATTAGATATTCTATATGTATGTCATTTACTTCTAATTCCAATTCTGAATCAATGGGCTGGCCTGACTCAGGTCTAGGCCAGAAAAGGTAGGAAAAGTAGGAGATAAATTCAGATAGATAGGTTTGAATCAGGTTATGGAGGATTTAGATCATAGGGTATAGAGTCGGACAGTTCCCTAGAGATGGTCTAGGGTAGTGATGGTGAACCTTTTAGAGACCCATGCCAAGCCCCACCCCACTCCACCCCCAGACTGTGTGCAGTGCCCTGTCCCCTACATTGAGGGAGCAGGACCAGGCTCCCAGCTCCCCCCAAGTCACCTTGGACCTGCCCCTGCACCCAGCCTCATGGAGGAGGGAGGGCAGAGTGAGGGGGCTGCTGCTGAAGAAGAGACTGGCTCAGAGACCAAGAACCCTGAGTTCCCCGCAGGGGACCCCCCAGACTCAGGGCAGCTGGGAAAGAAGGAATAAAGTAGAGCTCTTTTAGGTGGGTGGGGCTGGGTGGCAGGAGCGGAGACCTCCCTAACACCCCCCTGCAACCCCTAGTTCCAGACAAGGGAAGGAGAAAGGGAGAGGCATGGCCTGAGTGCTCCACTTAGGGCAGGGAGTAAGCACAGAGGCAAAAGGAGGCATAGTGGAGAGGGGGAAGGGAGCAACTGCCAGGAGGGGAGGCTGCGAGCCCACAGAGAAATCTCTGCATGCTGTCTTTGGCATGCATGTCATAGGTTCACCATCACAGGTCTAGGGCAATCCTTTCATTTTTCAGATGTGGAAAGTAATGGCTTGACCAAAGTTTCACAGATGGACACAGATTGAGGGTCCGAAAACAGATCCTATGTTATGGGCGAAAGTATTGGCATTCTGACATAACTGGCATGATATCCTTAGAATTTCCGCAGCTTTTCCTTGAGAGACAATATTTACAGAGAATCATAGGTTCCATGAAGGAAGCATTAAATGTAGGAAAAAATAAGTATTACCTCCACCACTTCTCCTAATGTTGAACCCCTCAGTGAGATCTAGCACAAGAAAGACAATAAAGAAAGAAGAACATTAGAATGGAAATTAGTCAGATCTGGTCCTGTTACCCACAGCCAATCTCCCTTTATTCCCCCTTCATCCTATGGTTTATGACTATACCAAAGAGGGTAAGGTACATTATTACCTGCTATTTATTTTTTGGGTTCCCCCCCTTTTACATTTATTCTTTTCTTCTCCTAAAGCTATAGGTCAAAGGAGTGAAGAATTCTATAAAGGCCATTGTTTGAATTATATTAGGTTTTTGTTGAGCTACAAATCTTATAACTGATATAACTGTTAAAGAATGCTATACTGATTTCCAAATGAAGAGAAGAATGGGGAAATTTAAGGGTAGTTGCAATAACCACAAAATGGATATGGATTCATGAATGGAGAAAGCTATTCTTTTCTTGCCCTATCACACTCCCTTTTCAACATGCACATATAAATACTGTACATTCGAAGAGCAGGAGTGGCACCCTAAGTACATTTTTTAAAAGAATCAATCAAAACTAAGTGTCTCCCATGGAGAGAAAATCAGGTTCTGAGTCAGGAAAATCTGATTTTTTCCAACTTGACTTACTAGCTGAGTGATCCTGGACAAGTCACTTAATCTCTCTCAGACTCAATATCTTCATCTGTAAAATGAAGAGACTGGACTTTATGGTTTCCAGGATCCCTTCTAGCTCTAAATCCATGAACCTATAATCAAAGAAGAAATTCATTAGCTCTCCAAACTCAGTTATCGAAAAGTCAATCACCAGAAAGAGCTCACTGGAATCCATACTTCCAACCCAAAGCCAAGAAGATAAGCAGCAGATTAATGTTGGGAAATTCTTATCTAGGTTAATGGTTTATAATCACTTTAAAGAAGAATATGATCCAAAAACAGTACCCAGGAAAAGGGTACAACTTCAGTAGATCCTCACTCAATCTAAGCATCACAAAGGATACCATCTAGGAGCTATGCCTCATCCCTATAGCCTCACCAACTAAATTAATTGCTGCTGTTTGTCCAGTATATAATGGCTACTGCCCAAACTGTTCTGAGCAATGTGTCCCCCTCAATGAGGAACCGTGACCCAGAACCCAGTTTTCATGCCCCATTTTTTAGGTAAAGGTTCTAGATACTGCCTTTTTATGTCTCCCTAGCATATCAAGAAATGTAGAATGGAGTTAAACAATGAGATACTAATAAAGGTTCCTCAACTCCAGGACATAAAATGCAGAAAGGGCTGATGATAACAGTAAAAATCAACCCTTCTTAGATGTTGAGTCCTGTGAAAGGGTGCCCCTGGCTAAACTGCTCAAGCAGTACTTTTCATAATAAGTGCTTTATGTCACATGTACCTGGGAGACTAGAAGAATCTTGAAAATAACAGACAAAATCTACTCACCTTAATTTCTTTCTGATAGTGATGTCAAAAGTCTCCTGGGTACATGTAACAAAGTCAAACACACACACACACACACACACACACACACACGCGCGCACACAGGCACGCTCTCAGTGTTCTCTTTTCCCATGAAGACACTGTTGAGGTTCAGAATTATGCCAATCAGATATCTACAATATTCATGCCACTGAAAGGGTGGAGGCAAACCTTTCTCCCTTCTTTGGCTCTGGTGTCTTTTTATTAGGTGTACTTTTAAAAATAATCAAACAATCAGAACTAAGTGTGAACAGGGCCTGTACACCTTCTAGAATTAAGCAAAGAGACCAGGTCATGCCATAAGATATTTGTATAAAAGGAACAAACTATCTCAGAATCAGAAGAAGAAGAGGTTCTGAGCTTTTGGAATGCAGAGGTAAAAGAGAAGATTGAGCTGTGAGAGAGAAGATATTAAGGAGAATCATTTTCTCTGCAAAAACAACAACAAAACTTAGAATAAAAGAATCAGGCTGAGGGGAATCCTAAGAAAAGGTCTGCCTTTTTTTTCCCAACTTCCTCTCCCAATCACAGACACTATTGTTGGATTTAAAAATCAGTCTGGCAGTCTACTGAACTATTTCTGGCCTGGACAAGCTACCCCCAGCCCCCAAGGTTTCCCAGTACAGTCTTCCTTATCTCTCCCTATCATAAACCTAAAACTGAAGCTATCTTATCTGATGGATATTCACCTTCTTGAGGAATGTTTGTGTATGTTTGCCTGCTTAACAATATTTGCCTACTTAATATATGTTTGCCAAATGCTTCCAGACCCCTGACCCTGAAACCCCCCCCTCCCCAGATGCTTCCTGACCACCTGTCCCTGACACTACCTTGATAATTATGTATGTACCAACCCCCTTCCCCAAACATTTCTATATAAACTCTTGGCTGAGAATTCCAAGGGGTTGTTCAGACATGCCACTCTGCCTAGCGACCCTAGCTATTACTGCTAGTAAAGAATGAGCCTCTTCTTGCATATTGCATTGTCAGTGTGATTCTTCCTCCGGCCATGAACCTGGGTTAGGTTTAAAATTTGGGTACAACACTATAATATAATTTGCTGTTTCATTACTCAAATGTTTCCAGTAAACTAAATTTTGCCTCAATCACAAAAAAGGCTAGGGTTTAACTAGAGACAAATATTTATGGAAGGCAGCAGAGAACACAACCTCTGCCTAAGTGCTAGGAATTTTCTTGACCGAAGGCACAAAGTGATTGTGACTGAATCCATGACTTTTCATCTAAAATACACTCCCTAAAACCAAAAGGAAAGAAATCAAGCAGGCCTTTTGTTATCGTTGTTGTCATTATTGTTATTACTGTTGTTCAGGAATTCATTCCTGGTATCTTGGCCTATGTTTAGCTACATATTGTAATGGGGTGCTAAACCACATTCTCCTTATATATCACTCAAATTATTATCTGTCTCTGACCTGGAGCATTGAGAGAAGACAAAGTTTCATAAAAGGCTGAAGGGATTTGGCAAGTATTTTGTGGACTTATGCAAAATATGTGCAAATATATATATGTACTTTTTTATTCTTTTTTGTCTTTTGCCCTTGCCCCTGAAAACTATCTCCCTGAGCAGGAAGCCATGAGAGCTGGCAACTACAGGACATGAACCGATTCTCTTAGCACAGCCAAAAAAGTTATTATCACTATATTATATGCTGGCAATTGAAACTGCCAGAGACCAACACTACCAAAATGAGTTAAATCCAAAGACCTGAGAATAGCCTAGGAACAGAAGTAAAAACCAATGTCAGAGAAAGACCAGATTTAAAGGCAGATCAAACAATTGGGGACTTGAATTGATAGCTTTTGACCAGGGAAATCCTTTTTGGTTAAATAGAAAGGTCAGAGGAAAGGAACAAGCACATATTCATTGCTGCAGGGCACATATGCACTCATTTTAAAAAGGTCAGGAGGCAGGATCCCTCTCACTACATTTCCTTTTACCATCATCATTTTGATCCCTCACACCCAAAGTTGGGAAAGTACAAGATGCTGAACCTGGGGGCAGCTGGGTAGCTCAGTGGGTTGAGAGTCAGGCCTAGAGATGGGAGGTCCTAGGTTCAAATCTGGCCTCAGATACTTCCCAGCTGTGTGACCCTGGGAAAGTCATTTAACCCCCATTGCCTAGCCCTTACCACTCTTCTGCCTTGGAACCAATACACAGTATTGACTCCAAGACGGAAGGTAAGGGTTTAAACAAAACAAAACAAAACAAGATGCTGAACCCAAAAGCCTTGGGAATACCAATGCTTTCAGTTCAGTACCCTCAGCTATCCTGGGAAACATCCCTTAGAAACTATTCCTGCAGGTACTCCAGCCACAGTTACTCAGAATACAGAAAAGAAAGTTCTTACTACCTAAGTCTCTGGCATTATCAAATGGTTCATCAAGAGAAACTGACATGATTTTATCAGTGGAAATAACCTTAAAGAAAAAGTATTAACATCAGCTTTGCTGCTATACCCTAAGGACCTTGGAACTTTTCTTTTTTTTTTTTTTTTTAACCTTTACCTTCCGTCTTCCAAGGCAGAAGAATGGTAAGTGAAAGGCAAAAAGGATCAAGTGACTTGTCCAGGGTCACATGGCTAAGAAATATCTGATGCCATAACTGAACCCAGGACCTCCCATCTCTAGGCCTGGCTCTCTAACCTAGCTACCTAGATACTCCTCATAGAATTTTTTTCCATCTGACTTGCTGGTGATACCTTCCTCAGGTGTTCTTTTCTCTATTATAATATGAGCTCCTTGAGAACAAATAAATTCTTCATTTATTCATTCATTTCCTATTTTTCCCTTGCCTTTACTGTTAGAGTCCAGGACCCAGGTCTTGGTCCTAAGCACCAACACTGCTACCCATTCTCTTTCCCTTTCTTGTGGTAGCAGAAGGACATTCGGGGATGTAGTCATCAACCATGTAACAGAATTTAAAATCTTGGGGGGGGGTGTATATTAAATAAGCTGGTCACAGGAAGATGACTACTTGTGTACTCTAAATGAAAAGAATCATTTAAACTGGAGGAGGAAATTCTAGATGCAAGGTAGGGTCACAGATGAAGTGGTGAGTCACATAGCTTTTCTCTATTTTTAAAAATAAATTTCTGAGAAATCTTTTCATTTTTTTTATCCCTTAACATCCCTAATCTAGCCAGCCTAGGTTTTTTTTCCTCTTTTTCTCAAATGCTCAGCACTTCTACATGCCACCTACAGCCCACAGTGCCCTAGGGATGGGAGCCCACACGTGCCTAAAGGGCTCTCAGAGACCCCTAGGTGGTCTGGACCAGTTGTGATTGGAATAGATCGCCACCTGGTGGAGAAATTGTCTTATTAAATTCCAACACTGGTTAATTGTGGCAACCCTGTAGAGCTGATAAAAGCAGCACATGAGCTCATGTGGACTGCCTGACAACTTCAGTAGCCCAGGTATCACATCTCGGCATATACCACCTATATCATACTAAATTGCAAGGACTTGGTCATCACAGCTCCACAATGCTCACTTATATTATTCCATGAGAACTATAAGATCCAGGGACATCAACCTCTCCAGTCAGCTGCACAGAAAGAGGTTAATTCTGCCTGACCTAGATACTATTTCCTGGGCACCTTGGAATAAGAATGCTTCTAAGGTCCTGTATTGGGACTACCTTTCTTTCAATAACTAACTACAGAACTGGCTACAATAAAGAATTTGAAACAAAGTAGATACCATTTGATTGCAGAGTAGCTAAAGAAATATGAATGTAATAGAATATAACTATGTGGTAAGAAATGACTATGAAGAATTCAGGTAAGATATATAAACTGATGCAGAATGAAACAAGCAGAACTAGGAAAACAATAAATACAATGTCGATGTAAATACCAAGAATAAGAAACAGTAGTTAATGATGAGTGATTATAATGCTAAAGCTTATCTCCAAAGAAATTACAAGATGCACCTCTCTTCCTTCATTGGAGAGGTAGGGGCCTATCACTGCATATTATTCGGCTCAGTATATGGGTTGGTTAGTTTTTCTGAACTGCTCCCTCTCCCTTCTTCCATTCCTCCTTCCCTCTCTCCCTTCCTTCCTTCTACAAGGGATGGCTCTCTAGGAAGGAGAAGGGGAAGGATCTATTCATAAATGAAGTACATTTAAAAATAAAAGGGTGGGGGCAGTTGGGTAGCTCAGTGGATTGAGAGCCAGGCCTAGAGATGGGAGGTCCTAGGTTCAAACCCGGCCTCAGCCACTTCCCAGCTGTGTGACCCTGGGCAAGTCACTTGACCCCCATTGCCCACCCTTACCACTCTTCCACCTATGAGACAATACACCGAAGTACAAGGGTTTAAAAAATAAAATAAAATAAAATAAATAAATAAATAAATAAATAAATAAAATAAAAGGGTCAGTACAATACTTCTTACACTATATGGAGCTAGGAAGAGAAGACAATAACTGAGGGTCCACTAAGTCAGAAACTTCCTTTTCAGTGGCCAAAAAGGGGTTTGCTTTATTATCCTCAAAGCACCCAAATCCTTCAGCACTGACCCGAAGGACACAAGGTAGTTCTATTTATACTCCATGGCCCCTGTTACTTTTTTTTAATTGGTTGCAAGAATCTCCATTTGGATACCCTGCTGTCTTCACATTCCCTTTGCAATATTGTATTCCTGCTCTATATACTCAAGTGATGTGTACAATTACACCATAGTGACAATAAGCTTCAAGATCCTTCCCTAGGTTTTGGATAAGAAAGATAAGCAAAAGGGAAAGTTTGAAACTGAACAAATTGCTGGAGAAGCTAAAATGAAAGGACATTTCATCTTTTAAATGGGACTGCAAAAGAATATACATATTTCCCATAACCACATGAAACTTTTACAAAAAATATATGGACACATAGTGCAAACAAATGCAAAAAGGCAGAAAGAGTTCATATATCTTTTTAAGACCACAAGGCAATAAAAACAGTAATTGGCTCAGGAACCACAAACAAAAGACACAGACCCAAATAGAGATTTAACAATGAAATTCCAAATAATGAATGGGTCAAAGAACAAATCACAGGAACAATAATCATTTGAAAGAAAATTATAATGATGAACACCATGTATCAAAATTTCTGACACACAATTAAGGTAGTCCTCAGTGGAAAAAAAATCACATCCCTAAAAACATACATTAGCAACAAAATTAAAAAGAGAAGATTAATTAACTAAGTATACATTTTTGAAAATCAGAAAACCAACAAATAAATATAAAATAAGCACAAAAGAGGAAACATTAAAATTAGAGGAGAAATCAATAAAATAGAGAAAAAGAAACAGAAACAACAAAACTAAAAAACTGGATCTTTAAAAAGATTAAGAAAAAGGAAAAACCTTAAACTAATCTGATTAAAAAGAAGAGGGCAAAAAAATAAAACCAATGAAATAGCAAAAAGAAGATGAAAACTAGAAGAATTAAAAAGAATGATCAGAATATATTATGCAGCTATATGTTAACAAAACTGAGAATACAAAATGGGAACATATCTTCCAAAATATAAAGTATCCAAACTCTAATATCATAATGAGATCATAAATAACCCAATCTCAAAAAAGAAAATAGATCTAGCTAGAAAGACATTACCAACGATTAGTCAGAATCAAGAGGTCAGAGTAGGGACAGCTACTGAGCTGAATGCTCTCAATATTACCCTCCAAATAACTTTAAAATAATGCTTCAAATTAAATTATGGAGGAGCAAAGTTAACAAAAAGCCAAGGTAAGGTATTTTTTCTGGCCTAAGAAAACTTAAGAGATAGAATGGAATAGTCTATAATACCAGGATGGAGATCTGGTGGAGGTCTGTCCCAAGCCCAAATAGGTAAAACAGCTGTAGCAATGGCAAACAGCAGTTTCAAGAACTCTCAGCCCAGAAATGATGATGTGGTCAGACATTTGCTGAGAAAGATACTGCAGGGGAGTTTTTTGTAGAGCTGGTGTTGATTGGTAAATCTATAGCCCCTATTCACCTTAGGATTGCAGTTCCAGGGTGGAGAAGAGTACTGGTCACAAGGGAGCAAGATTCCTGGCCACAGTACCAAAGTAGAGAGAAGCACTAGTTGCAGGAGACCAGGGGCCATTCCTTAGTAAAGACCAGAACACACACCAGAGAGTAGTGGCCATAACTCCCCCAGGATAACACTACCTTTTAAGCACCCAAAACTTGCAGACCCTCAGAACTAGCTCTGCAAAAAGCAGCACAAAAAATTCCCTGAAGCTTGGCACAGTCCCTTCTCATTCTCAAGTAAGCAGAGTCTAATTTTAACATAAAATTTAAAATCAAGAAATAGCCTAGGGAAATGAGCAAATAATGGGGAAAAATAGAACTTGACCATAAAAAGTTATGGTTGCAGGGAAGGACAAGACATAAATTCAGAAGGATATAACAATGTGAAAACAGCCATAAGCAAAGTCTCAAAGAAAAATTTATCTAGACCCAAGGCCAAAAAGAAGTCCTGGAAGAGTTATAGAAAGAGATCAAAGTGGTACCAAAAATTGGGGGGGAAATGAGAAAGATGTAAGAAAATTTTGAAAAGATGATTAACAAGCTTCATAAAAGAGGCACAAAAAATACCGAAGAAAATAATATCTTAAAGAACAGAACTGGACTAATGATAAAAGAGGCACAAAAAAATTCACTGAATAACAGAACTCCTTAAAAGGTAGAATTGGTCAAATGGAAAAAGAGGTACAAAAGCTCAATGAAGAAAATAATTTCTAAAAAAGACTAGAATTGGATATATCGAATCTTAAGACTCTATGAGACTTCAAGAAACAATAAAACAAGGGCAGATAAGTGGTAAAGTGGGTAGAGTATCATATATAGAGTTGGGAGGACCTGGGTTCAAATCTGGCCTCAGATACTTCCTAGCTGTATGATCCTGGGCAAATTATTTAACTCCATTTGATTAGTCCTTGCCTTTCTGCCTTAGAAAGGGTTTAAAAAAAAGAAACAATAAAGCAAAGTCTGAAGAATGAAAAAATAGGAGAAAATGTAAAATATCTCATCATAAAAACAACTAACCTGGAAATATATTGAATAAGGCCAAAAAATTTTTTTTTAATTTTTTTTTTTAATTTTAAACCCTTAACTTCTGTGTATTGACTTATAGGTGGAAGAGTGGTAAGGGTAGGCAATGGGGGTCAAGTGACTTGCCCAGGGTCACACAGCTGGGAAGTGTCTGAGGCCAGATTTGAACCCAGGACCTCCCGTCTCTAGGCCTGGCTCTCAATCCACTGAGCTACCCAGCTGCCCCAAGGCCAAAAATTTTAAGAATTATTAGACTATCTGAAAACTATGATCAAAATAAGAGCCTACACACCATATTTCAGGAAGTTATTAATGAAAATTACCCCCAATATCTTAGATCCAGAAAGTAAAATAGAAATTGAAAGAATGTACCAGTTACCTCCTGAAAATTCCTAGGAATATTACCACCAAATTTCAGAGCTCCCACATTAAGGAGAAAATATAGCAAGTAGAAAAAAATAATTGAAATATTATGGAGTCACATTCAAGATCACACAAGATTTAATGGCTTTCATGTTTTAAAAACAAAAACAGGGGGTTTAGAATATGATATTCCAGAAGGCAAAGGAGCTAGGATTACAACCAAGAATTACCTATCCAGCAGTTTAACTGTTCAGGGGGGAAAAATGGATATTTAATGAAATAAAATACTCCCAAGCATTCCTGATGAAAAGAGCAGAGCTGAATAGAAAATCTGACATTCAAACAAAAGATTCAAGAGAATCTTAAAAAGGTATACATGAAAGAGTAATTATAAAGGGCTCAAAGGAGTTAAACTGTTTACATTCTTATCTGGGAATATGATAAATGTTTATTAAGGCAATTAAGAAGAAGTCTATGTAGACAATGGGCACAAGTGTTAGTTGATTATGTTAGGAAGACTTCCTCCTTCCCCTTCAAAAAAATAAGGGTGAGAAAGAAGTACTGAGGAAAGGGGGAAGGAAGAGGTAGAATGGGGCAAATTTTCTCACATTAAGGTGTGCAAGGAAGAGCTTTCCTAGTGGAGGGGAAAATTAGGGGGATCTTACCAAATACAGAGATAGGAGAGGAAAAGGATAATAAATATTGGGGGGAGGTGAGTCATAAAGGGAGAAAGATGGATTGAGGAGGCAGCAATTGAAAGCAATACAGTTTTGAGGAGGGAGAGAATAAAAAAGAAAGAAGGATAAATGGAGGAAAATGGAATGTATAGCTAGTGATCAAAACTGTGAAAGTGAGTGGGATGAACTAACTTATAGAAGAGAAGTGATTAGCAGAATGGATTGGAAACTAGAATCCAACAATAAGTTGTGATTAGAGACACACTTAGAACTGAATGACACATAGAGTTGAAATGAAGAACTGGAGCAGTCTATTATGCTTCAGATGAAGTGAAGAGAGTAAGGGTAGCACTTGTGATCTCAGATAAAACAAAAGCAAAACTAGCCCTAACTGAGATAATTAGGGAAACTACATTTTGCTAAAAGGTACAACAGACAATGAAGTAATATAAAAAAAAATTTGTTTCTCTGATGAAGACCTCATTTCTCAAATACATAGGAAACTAATTCAAATTTATAAAAATAAGAGCTATTCCCCAACTGATAAATAGTCAAAGGATATGAACAGGCAATTTTCAGAAGAAGAAATCAAAGCTATCTATAGTTGTATGAAAAACATGTTCTAAATCATTATTGATTTAGAGGAAGCCAAATTAAAACAATTCTTAGGTACCACCTTATACCTATTATACATGGTAAATGCTAGACGGAATGAGGGGGGAAAATAGTACATTAATGAACTACTGGTGGAATAGTGAACTGCTAAGTGGAAATGAAAAATTATACATACAAAAATATTTACAGTAGGTCTTTTCATGTTAGTCAAAAATTGAACTTCCCTACTATTTGAAAATGACTAAACAGTGTTATATGACTATAATATTATTGTACCATAAAAATGATAAAAATGAATAATTTCAAAGGGAACTTGGAAGAGCTAGATTTTTAAAAGTGTATATTTATTTTCAGTTGCAAATTTTCTTCCTCCCTCCACCCACTGAGAAGACAAGAAATACAATACCCATTATACATATGAAGTCATCCAAAATAGATTTCTACATTAGCCATATTCCAAAAAGAAAGAAAGAAAGAAAATGTGCTTCAATCTAAACTCTGAGTCCATCAGTCTTTTGGAATTGTAGCAGATCATTGTTTTGATCAGAGTTCTAAATCTTTCATGATTGAATATCTTTACAATACTGCTATTAACTCTTGATTACAATATCCTCCTGGTTCTGCTCACTTCACATTGTATCAGTTCATATATGTCTTGGGAAGACCTTTATGAATTGATTTAGAATGAAGTAAGTGAAATAAGAACAATTTATACAATGGTAACATTTAGGGAAAAAAAACGAAAGACCAGAACATAGATCAGCAGAATGAGTCCAAAAGAAGGACAATGAAACATGCTACTTATCATCGAACAAAAAGATAAACCTAAAATATAGAAATAAGCATTTTCAGACATAGCTAATGTAGAATTTGTTTTACTTTACTATAAAGATATGCATTGAAGGATTTGTTTTAGATTTTTTAAAAATCTGCTTAACAGATATAGAGGGAGAGGTTAGTAGGAGTGGGGGGTTAATAAAAATATTTGTTTAATTTGAAAAATTAAAAACAAAATAATACACAAAGGCTAGAGACTTCTTTTTGCCAATTCTCCATAATTTGGCCCCGCTCTGCATATTCAATTTTGTTTCACATCACTTCCCAACAGGAACTACTTTGCTCAGTTTCAAAAGTAATCAGCCTGTTTCCAAGGTGTTTTAGGTGCTGCAGTTTAGGTATAACTGAACTGGTGAAGAGAACACTGGTACAAAGCTACATGCATGTGTGAGGATAGAGTGGGATGTTTGGAAAACTCAAATAGTCTTCATTTTGGCTTATAGTCCAAATACATATGGTTCCTGACCCTCTTGGGAAACAATTCAAGACAAATGGAAAAGGGTATGACAAACTGTGTAAAGCAGATATGTAGGCGAAGCTGAATCCTCAACATATCCCTGATTTCCAGCTTGCCTCCTTTGGGGAATTTCCTCTTAGGTAAGACTAGGGCCTGTGTCTTGATTGAACACAGATCTCATCTTGTTCCCAGGTAGAGAGCTCATTACCTCTTGTATTTTTTCTGGCATATGCTAATCTGTATAATTTCTCCCATTTGTGCTTGCTATTCACTTTAATAAATGGCTTCACTCACTATTCAATATATGTAATGTCTTATTTATAGGCAACTAGCGTCTGATGGGAGAAGATCAAACTGGTGAACATAAGTTTATCCTTCTCCTTTAAGAGAGAGTGACCAGGGAAGCTTGTGGCTTTTGAATCTAAAAAGAGTGCACTGGACCAGGAATATTTAATAAGATGGATAGACAGAATTCTAGGTTCTCTCTCAGAGGAGAACAGAGTGGCTAGTCTCATATTTTATCTCCTGTTCTCTTAAAGGCAAACATTCTCCCTTTAAGAAGGGTAAGATTTCAGAGCTATCTACACATGCCTCTCCTTGAGCTGTCTGTCTTTATTTTTAGACATTTTCTGTGAATACACACATTTTTCACAGGCAGCACACCTAATAAATCAAATGATGGGACAAAATGCACATTTATCTAACCATCTTGGATAGCAATTTGGAATAACATGCAGAGAGCTATAAAACTATGAATATATCCCTAGACCCGGAAATACCATTGCTTTGTCTATTTCCCAGGAGACCAGGAAAAAAGAAAAAGAACTATATTTTCCAAAATATTTATGGTAGCTCTCTTTGTGGTAGCAAAGAACTGGAAATGGAGGGGATGTCCATTAATTGGGGAATGACTAAACTGATTGTGATAAATTTCATAGGAAATGATGAGTAGATTAATTTTTTCTAACTTAGAAAGAACTACATGAGATAATGAAGAGCAAAACAAATAGAACCAAGAGAACATTATATACAACTACAAAGTTAATATTTGAAGAATAATCTCCAGAAAATGAATTGAAAACTAGAAACACAAAAGACAATCTATATATACATATCTGTTTGCCAGATAATGCCTTATGTGGTGGTGTAAGGAGGAGAAAGGGAGGGGCTGAGGTATATGGAAATAAATTATATTAATTTTAAAAAGGTGGAAGTAGTGAGGAAATGGATACATTTGTTACAAGCCAATGTGTACAGCAGGAGAAGGGTATAGGTCTGGGTACATGGTAGATTATTTTCTTTTCTTTTCTTTTTTTTTTTTTTTAAAACCCCCACCTACCATTTTAGAATTAATACAATATGTTGGTTCCAGGGCAGAAGAATGGTAAAAGATAAGCAATGGGGGTTAAGTGACTTGCTCAGGATCACACAGCTAGGAAGTATCTGAGGTCACATTTGAACCCAGGACATCCCTAGGTCTTACTCTCAATCCACTGAGCCACATAGCTACTGTTTTCCATAGTTTTGAAACTAAAGACATAAAAAAAAAAAATCAAGAAGGGCAATATTGAAGTTGCCTGAAAAAAGGGAGATAAACTTGGGAGCAAAATCTCTTAAAGGAATAACTCCTCTAGATCTAGTATAGCAGGTGAGAGAGACTCTTATGAATAGTCAAAGGAGCCAGTAGTCCCATTATCTTAGTTCTGTTTCCTATTACACAATTCTGGTATGCTTACGGTTTAAACTGTATCTAGTTCTAGTTAAAACTGACTGCTGATACTCTCTAGCAAGCTTGCTGATGCAGCATAGTTATAATTCCACCTTCCTTGTCCTGTATAGGCCCTCCTGGTTAATTTTTAGAAACTCTCTATCTCTGGCTACCGATTTATCCTCCCTGACCCCATTTTCCCTGTTCGGATATGTCGGCTGCCAAGCTGTCATTGACTGACCCTTTGTCTGAAAACTCCATGTAAAACCAAGTCCACAGGAGCTCTGGGCCTTTGACCAGAAAAAATATCCCATTACTGATTTAGTTTATCACCCAGCACGTTTCCCTGTGGGACTTTAGGAGTAAGGGATATGATTTTCTATCTCTGACTCTCCATCTACCTCCTATACTACTAAATATTAATAAATCACTCTAACCCATCCAACTGTATGCCATATACTCCAACTCCACCCTAAATTTATATGAAATCTTATTACTAACATCAAACTGTATACCACTTAAATATTTCCTCTTCCCATGTAATCTGCTGGGATGGATATGGCACAGTTCTCTATATTCCCAATTCTGGAAAGTTCCCTGGGTACCTAGGGAGGCTCAGACATTGTTCTTTCAAGTACTTCCCCCACTGCCTAACACAAAATAGTTCCAACAGATTTCATGTGACACAGATATTAATGGCCTCATATATGCCATTTAAAGAGTTCTATTTGACAATGCTCTTCCAAAAATTAACAGTGTTTTTTGACTGCCCAGTTGCTAGGTCAAGGTGGCACAGAAGGAAATCTAGCCCAAGGCCAAAGCCATCCTCATCTCTCCCTACCCAAGTGGTTCCTCCTCAGGGATATTACTGTAAACATACATTTCTCCTAGACTGTGTTCACTTCAAACTCCTTGGGCTTGACATACTCTTCTTACCAGTTACACTATGACCCAGTTGATAAATGCTACTATTAAGCAAGCCTCTTTTTTGATAAATGTTAAAATGCCTATGCATGTCTCATTTCACTCTAATGTGGAATCCAAACCACTATATTGGCCTGAGTTAGGCCTGGTCTGGAATAATATAAAAAAGAATCCCCACTTTATGAGAAAGTAAGGATGGGATGCAACTTCTAGCAATATGCACATTGATGAGACCACAAATGCACTATAGTATGAGCATTTGTACTGTCACTTCCAATTACTTAGCAGAATAAACAGTAAATAATAAACCAGAAGACTCAGATTATGACAAGTAGCTGAGGAGGTAAGCTACCCAGTTGAGTATCTTGACAAGTACATTGACAAGTATACATGAGTACCTTGGTCAAGAACTAAAACAATTACCTTAACCAAACACATTTCAAAAAAAGAAAAGGAATAAGCTGGATTGCTTTTCAATAATTATACAATGCAATAATTATGCAAAACAATCCCAGGCTATACTTGACACAAAAAATACATTTTGTCACCAATTTTCTTCTATATGGCTATAAAGTATGGCACATCCTAAAAGCTTCAAAGTTGTAATTGATCAAAAGAGCAATGGAAAGATATATGGTGGCCATAATTAGGTTGCAATATATTACAAAGACTAGTGCCAGAGTGATATAAAGGATGTTATCAAGGAAATAAATGTATGACCAGTACAGGTAGTGATTGTCATATAAAGACCAAGGGATAACATAGACAGTACACCTAAATTAGTCCACCTAGTACAAAATCCTCCAGTAAAATCCTTTATCATAGTATGAATATGGAATTATTGAAGGCAATACCATTGGCACGCACACTCCAACATCTATAAAGGGCTAGAAAGGCTACATGTAATACAAGCTGGTAACCAACTTTAAGCCTGTCACCTGAGGACTAGCCTAAGCAAATACAACATAACCAGAAGGCTGGCCACTTGCTAATTAATCTTCTTTGGCCAAAGTACTTCATGAACTGCTACTGAGGCATGGAGGAAGCTATAATCTAGGTGGGTGCTTTATCCATAAAGGTACAGTATCTTTACAGATAAAATCATGATATTCATTAAGCACTTGTATGCCAGGGACTGTTAAGGATCAAGAAAAACAAAAACAAACAGTTCTTGCTCCCAAAGATCTTAATTCTCCAGAAGTAAGTGGAAATGTGTTAATGGAACCCCCAAAATAGTTATGGAGCACATAACAATTTAAATAACTGGCAGGCGTCCTGGTCTCCCAAGGGAAAGTCAGTCCCCCTCCCACAGTTCAATAGTTAAGTACCTTTACTTCACAACCTCAACTGCTATTACATAAGACCTTGCACACAGTAGCTACTCTGTAAGGATTTGTTGATGTGCTTTCCCGACTTGATATCACACACTCACACTCACACGTCAGCACCTCCTCTTTCTGCCCTTTCCCCTGCCTCAAAGTCCTCTCAGCACCTACAGCCCGCCCCACAACTTGTCTATGCCAAACCCCTTTTCCCGCCTTTTTCCCTCAACGCTCAGAGGCACGAGGACCCGCAGTCCCCATTACCCAATCTCTGCTTTAGTGCAGGCCAAAGTCTCCCGGTTGCTAGGGGCAACGGTGGGGATGGGAACAACGAGCCCCAGCGAAGGGAGTTGTCATGGTATCCGCTCCTCCTCTTTCCCCTCCACCTTAGACACTGCCCCGCCTCCGCACCACTCGGCGCCGGCGCCTACGCAATACGCAGGGGTAGAAGCCAGGCTCCACCTGGCGGAAAGGGGGTGGGGCTGGGGTCCTGTGGCAGAGGGGGAGGGGAAGGAAAGGGGGAGTGGGCGGAGGAAAGAAAAGGGAAAGAGAGGAAGCGAACGGAGACGGCCCGTACGGTGGCCGAAGAGGGACGCGCTGCGCCAGAGGCTGCAGGATGGTAGGGAGTGCGAAGCTGGGGGAGGGGAAGCGAGGGGCGTGGGCTACACCCGCTGGGGCATCTTGGGGGCCAAAGCCCGTAGGGGCGGGGCTCGCCTTCTCTACCCCAGAGGTGTCTTTCCCAGGTTGGGGGGGGGGGGGG
>NC_058133.1:251766020-251878597 GCF_016433145.1 Gracilinanus agilis | reverse complement strand
CACACACACACACACACACACACACACACACACACTCTCTCTCTCACTCAAAGACATTCCAAGAAAGCGTTTATTCAAATAAAAACATTTCTTAACTGTCATCTTCTGGGCAGTCCCACGGTCTCACATGCACCCACAAAGATGCACGTACTTATACAAGGGGGCACAAAGACACATAAACATACATTCATAAAGACACCACCTTCCCTCTTCTTTCAATTTAATCCTTCACGTGTTCTGGATGCCCCCGTGTGTTCTCTTTTGGTACTGCAACCCATTCCACCATATGGGTTTTGACCTTTAGTGGTGAGAAGCAGGCAGGGGAAAAGAGTTTAGTTCCTAGAAAGGAGGAAGGAACTAGACAAGACCCAAGTGTGTCCCCCAGACTCCCAGTTTTTTGAAGGAAAATACAGATCCAAGACTGGGTCCCAGATGAGAAGCCAGACCTAAAGAAGGAGCCTTTAGAAAGGGGAAAAAAGTGTCAGACTCAATTCTCCCGTTCCCTTTCAGTAATGCCACAGAATTAAACTGTACCTTCCAGTGTTAGGCTACTTGAGACTGAAGGGGGATGGTGAGATAGGGGAAATCCTTCCTTTCTCTTTTTCAGAAACAGTACCAAGAATTTGAAAGGGCAAGGACCTATATGTACAAAAATGTTTTAAACATTTAAAAATGTCTTAAAGCAGCTCTTTTTGTGAAGGCAAAGAATTGGAAAGTGAGGAGATACCCATCATTTGGGGAATGGCTGAGTAAGTTATAATATATGATTGCAATGGAATACTCTTATGCTATAAGAAATAACAAACAAGAAGAGTGCAGAAAAATCTGGAAAGACTTACACAAACTGAAGCACAGTGACCTAAGCAGAACCAGAAGGATATTGTACACAATGACAGGAATATTGTACAATGAACAACTGAGAAAAACTTAGCAATTCTCAGCAATACGATGATCCAAAATAATTCTTAAAGACTCATCATTTTTAAAAATGCCATCTGCTTCCAAGGAAAGTACTGATGGAGTCTGAATCCAGATCAGAGTAAACTTTTTCATTTTCTTTCTTATTTTTTTTGTTTCCTTCCACAAAAGGATTAATATGGAAAAATGTTTTACATAATTTTACATGTAAAATATGTATCAAATTACTTACCTTCTCATGGAGGATGGGGAGAATTCAAGACTCAAAATTCTTTTTTAAATGTTGGAAACTTTATATGTAATTGGAGAGTGGAGGTAAATTAAAACAAAAAGAATCAGAAAAAAAAAACAACAAAGTGCTTATTTTCCTCCCTAAGAAAATTAAGAATATCTCTTTAGCTTTGCTGTAGTATTCCCCAATTCCTTCTCCTTCTTCCCCAGATGCATTTATAATGCCAATCCTAAATGATATCATAATTCCATTTTCCATTCCTCATCCTGTTCCCTCTCTTTTAGATCCCCTCACCTGCCTGGTGAGTTATTTCTTCAGCTCCTGAGGGCCTACTTGGTCAGCTGGCAGAGCAGTGCCATCTTGCCCCATGGATTCTGATGCTTGACTAGCTGCAAACAAGTGTGTCAGCCGCCAGTCCTGTTTGCACCTCTGGCATACACTGCTCCTACACTAGGGCAGTCTCCCTAGGTTAGATTTCGTGAACCAATTCTAGAGTGAACTGTAAGGAGAGCAGCATAAGGAAAGATAAAGTCAGGTAAGTCCCTCTAAGAAATCTCATCTGACCTTAGGGAATCGCCCATTGCCCCCACTGACCCCAAGATTTCTATGATCCCTTTTGGAAAAAGATTCAAGAGAAAAGCCCCTTGGATCCTCTCACAGGGATGCTGTAGCTCCCCACATCCTTATCTTCACTGGTAAGGGCATCCCCTTGGATTTCTTGTAGAGGAACACACACACACAAAGACACAGATACACAAAAAGACACATAGACACAGACACATGCACACACACACACACAAAGACATATACATACACAACTTCAATCATCACAACTCTCCTCTGTTCTCCCAGTTACTCAGACTGTACCCCTCCCTATCTTACATCTATCTTTCAGGATTTAGCCCAGACTTGCCCTTGCCCTTCTCCCACAGATTGTCCAAGTGTGGTTTCCAGTGCCCACTACACAATGTTCTGACAGCATTTGTTTGATTAGATAAAAAAAAAATTCCATCTCAGCTTGGTTCTGCCCTCTGCCTTCACCTCTCTCAAAGTGGCCTCCACCTCCATGCCCTTTGATCTTTTCTCTCTACTTCACCATCTAGAGTTCTCTGAGTCTAGTTCCAATTTATTGCCCTCGGGGCACTCCCTATAAAAGGTAAGATTCAGTTTCCAACCCTCTTTCTCTCTTCCCTCACCCACCCTCTTCATTAGCCTTAAATCTTTTTAATTCCATCCCACAGTGCATACCACCACTGGTTCCTTTTGGCTCCACCTTTGGCCTCTTGACCCTGCCCTATCCAAACTCACTAAAGATTCCTCATTAGCCTCATTCTCCAATACTCTACCTTGATATCATTCACCTTCTCCAGGATCCACTAGATTCCACTCTCGTTTGCTTACCCTGCCTCTGTCTTCTTTTGTGCTATCTTACTCACTATAGTTCCCTTACACTTGAGGAGAAACTGGGCAGGTGACAGAGGCTGCTTTGGATGCCCCTAGTAGTAGGATCTTTTATGGGTGGGAACTCTTGCTAGTTGGCCACCACAAAGTCAAAAGACTCCATTCCACCCCCCCCCCCTCTCTCTCTCACACACACACACACACACACACACACACAAACAGAAGATGCCAAATTCACCATATCTACATAAAAGATCTTTCACAGTAGCATTCTAGGGGATTCTCTATTCCTTTACTAACTTAACTTAAGTTCACTCAGTGAGCACATCTCCCTAAACCACAACTTAGACTCTGAAGGCTAAGAATAAAAAGAGAGCATGTTAATTTGATAGAAAATCTAACAGTTCCAACCTATCACAAGGAGACAGGTATCTTAACAAAGAATTCTCCCGTTAGTCTTGTATAGGAGATCCTTTTTTCCTCTACAACTACCATCATATTTCCTCTTCTGCAACCAAAATCTGGACTTGAAAAGGATGAAAGTCAGCAATAGATGTCTGACAAACAGAATAGAGTATCTATGAGCTGGAGTGGAAGAACCAATATAAGATCTGGAAAGGACATCAGATATTCTCTAGTCCCACCCTATTATAGTATTGTGTGGTGGGAGAAACAAGCCCAGGAAAGGGAAATGACTTATTTACAGTAAGTAGCAGACCTCAGGGAGGATGCCTCTATCAAGATTTATTTCTTTGTCCCAAATAGAATCTGCTTTATCGTTCCCCCCAGTCTTAGATTCCTTTTACCTACCAGGATGAAGATGAGGAACAGTGGTTTTGGAAACTTGTCCCAAAGTTCCCTATTGGGCTCAACTAACCTAGAACTGACTTTCTAGTTTCCAGAAGTAGTATGTCCAAAAATGTAGAAAGAGTAGAAGGAGCTGATGAGTCTCACACATATGCAGTATTCTCCTCTCCCCACCCACACCCCTCTCCAAGATTATTTGCCCAAGAAGCAACTCTAGGAGGTCTAGGAAGACAAACTATTTTC
Organism: Gracilinanus agilis; assembly: GCF_016433145.1. Lineage (NCBI taxonomy): Eukaryota > Metazoa > Chordata > Mammalia > Didelphimorphia > Didelphidae > Gracilinanus > Gracilinanus agilis. Next base: position 251,874,996 of record NC_058133.1, on the reverse strand, counting down.
ATAATAATATTAAGACTTTTTCATTTGTAACTGTAAACAGCAATAGATCTGACCCACATCTTTTTTAAGCTAGAGTAGGGTGATCCTCAATTTTTAAGAGTGTAGAAGTGTTGAGGCTAAAAGTTTGAGAACCTCTATTATCTAGATCTCTATTATCTAGAAGGAGCTTGCCTCATTCTTCCAAGAACAGAGTAGAGTATTGGAAGTCAGGAAGTGGGTAATTTTTTAGCATAAGTAGGAAGCATGGTTAGTCTTTGTATTGATCTTAGACTCTTCTAAGTTGATTTTCTTTATTATGTGGTTATTCTGCTCATTTCATTCTGCAACATTTAATAAAACCATTTTTTACATTCCTTATGGAACATTAATATTCTATTACAATCATATACTATAATTTGTCAAGCCAATCCAAGAGGCAATCTAAGGTCCTTCCTTACATTCTAGTTCCTTGTTTTTCTTTTCCTTTCTTGCAATTCTTGCATTAGAAAATTTTTTGTTTGTTTCGAGTTATTCCTTTACAAATATTATCTTTCCCTGCTTACATTCTTAATTATTTCCCTGTTGAGGTGGGTGTTTTTCTACACTAAACTAACTGTATCTTTTAAGGAGCTTTTCTATGGGTTAATTCAACTCAAGCAAGAAATTCCCAAAGTCTCTGGTATAGCAATCTAGGGTTAGCAATATGACAGAGACTTCCAGTTCTTCTCATGTCAACATCTTCCCAAAGTCTTTTGCTTCAGCAACCTAAAAGAAGTGAGATTGGCATCTTTTGTTTTTTCTTTCTCAAAGCTGGAAACCAGAAGCACCGAAAGTGAATTTGGAGCCCAAAGAGATCACAAATGAAGAAACTGAAGTGATGGAAGCTCTTCTCTCTCCTACTTTCTTCAACTCCACTGGCCCCTCACACAGGTATGGGGCATTGATTGTCATAAGGAGAAGAGAGCCTGTACCAATGTGCTCTGGGACCCAGGTTGTAAATATCTTATATTTTCTTCCATTTAAAGATTTTTTTCATTTTGTTCTAATATTACTTGCTGCTACATGGAGTCATTGATTTCTGATATGGTCAATTCTAATTTTCAGGGAATCCATCACTTGGGTAAGGTTTACCACTTTCTCTTCTATTATATTCTGTCCATTTTTTCTCTAGATCTTTTTATTTCATTTTATATCTTTTATCTTATTTCTTCTAAGTATTCTCATCATCCTTGTGGAAATCTATTTTTTTAAATTGAGTCTCTACATTCAGTTTTTTAAAAAGTTTCTCTAGATTTGCAACAATTTTTTTATACTACTTGGTGTTTTGGTCTTTTTTTTCCCCTTAATTTACCTATCTCTCTAGACTCAATTACTAAAATGGAGCTTTGTTACAAGGCTAGTCTCCACACTTCGGTGGTGTGGTCAGCTCAGCTTGGCATATCCCTGGATCACCCAGGGTTCTTCCACTGATCTCTACCTCCTAGTACTAAGTTACCTTGGATCTTTGAGGTTTAGAATACTTTAATACATTAGGGACTTCAGAGCCCCTGAGCTTGGACTGTTTCAGGATGAAAGCACTGTATCACCATGCTGTTCACTTCTGACTGCTGTGTAAATAGAATTAGCTAAAGCCCATTCATAGTTAAAACTCTAGCCACAAGTAACAAATCAAGAACAAGGGACTGCCCTTTGGGCAGTCCAAATCAGTGTAGAGGCTGCCATTTGTCCATTTGAATTAGAGATGGACCCACAGGAAGTGACGAAAGACACTATCTCTTCAAGTATGTTGGTTACTTCCTGTTGAGGGAGTTCCTGCTTTGAACTTGCTGAAGGATCTCAGGTAGCTTCTCCTCTGAACTGTCACGTGGGTAAGTTAGGCTGACTTCCTTGGGCCTACCTTGGTGTTTCCAGACTCTCTACCTTAAGTAGGCCTCTTGCCTCTCTGATTGCTAAGGCCTTGTGGCGTGTAATCTAGTTTAATTAGCCTTTTTACTCTCTCTCTGCCCAGGCCTCAGGCAGGCCCGGGCCAGCCTCTCCCTCTCTCTATTTCCCTACCTTCTACCTTCCTAATTGTAAATAAACTACCATAAAACCCATCCTGACTTGGGTCTATTTTAATTATGGAATCAATCTGAATTATTGATTCCTGGCGACCACACCTTAAAATATATATCTATATAATATCAAATACCTAAATATTACACTGCCATTCCCCAGAGTTCCAAGATCCCCACCCTGGGGCTTTCTCAAGGAAGCCCTCCACACATGTTATCTTCAAACATAGAGCCTTACAGATTACATGTATCCTTGGCCTTTCTCTAATCATGTTGGGATTCTACCCTGAGGTGGGACTACTACATTCTCTTACCTGGTTCCCATGAGATTCTGACTGGCTTTTTGTTCAGTTCTAAGAGGAAGAAATGACTTACTGTAATTTCTCACTGGTTTCTTGATCATTATTTGGTCTGGTGAGGACTTCATATGGGCAGGTAGGTAGCAGAGTGGGTAAAGGGCCTGGCCTGGAATCTGAAAGACTAAGCTTCCTGAGTTTTGTTTTGCTTTTTAATCATGGTGATTTAAAATATCTCTCCTTTACTTGTCTTTTGGGTCATTTACTTTTGGTTTTCTTTTTTCAGCATCCTGCCTAACCCAGGAGTTGAGCTGCTCTTTCTAGGTGTCTTATATGCTACTTTCAAGCAGCAAAAGGCATAGATAGTCAAGTCATCCTATCCTAATAAGCCCTGGAAAATCTCCTTGATTAATGTAGATATGATTTCTTCCCAATGTTCTCCTCCCACTACAAGGTAACTAGCTTTATATTTTTATTTTTACTTTTTCAGTTAACAATCATTGTTTTACAAAAAAGCAATCTGTCTCTCCACTTTCCCTCTACATTGAGTAATTAAAAATAAATGTAGCCTTTGATACATAATCCAGCAAAACAAAATTCCATGTTGGTCATGTCCAAAAAACACATGCTTTTTCCTGTATTTTAAGTTGATCATATCTGGCAAGTGAGTAGTATTTCATTTTCATTCTTTTGCTTGTGGTTTATCACCATATTGATCAGAGTTCTAAGTCTTTCAAAATTATTTTTTCTATAATATTTTTCTTATATAAATTGTTTTTCCAGTGATGCTCACTTTGTTTTGCATCAGGACTTCCCAGTTTCCTCTGAAATTGTTTATTTCACATTGCACATTTCCCACATTTGTATAATATAATTTATGTCCCCAATAGGACATTCTCTTAGATTCCAACTTTGGAAATTGAGGGGATGCCCATCAATTGGGGAATGGCTGAACAAGTTGTGGTTTATAATTGTGATGGAAGACTATTGTGCTATGAAATGATGGACAGGATTGTTTCGAAAAAACCTGGGAAGACTTATGTGAACTGATATAAAGTGAAGTGAACAGAACCAGGAGAACATTGCATGCAGTAAAAGCAATATCATAACAATGATCCACTGTGAAAGACTTAGCTACTCTGATAAGCATAATGATACAAGACAATTCCAAAGGACCTATAATGAAAAATGCTCTCCTCTTTCAGAGAATTGATGAATTCTGAGTGCAGATTGAAGAATATTTTTTTAAATTTATTTTCTCTGCAACATGACTAATATGGAAATATGTTTTGTATTACTTCATGTATAATTAATATCATATTGTGGAGGAGGGACAGGAGGGGAGGAATTTGAAGGTCAAAAAATTTTTTTAAATGAACGTCAAAAATAAGTAAAAGTTTAAAGAGGGGGGAAAAAAGAGCTACTGTAGATTTTTTTTGTATGTATAGCTCTTTTTCTTCTTTGATTTCTTTGGGGACTATACCCATACTGATATAGCTGAGTCAAGGGGCATACAGAGTGTAGTATGTAAATCTTGCAGCCATGTTTTTCATGGGTGCAAGCTATCAGTTGCCCAGTTAGAACACAGAACCTGGCATGAGACAGGGGTTGGTGCCAGGCTTAACAGTTGAAGTGTGGGTATATAAGAAGGGTCACAAACCCCTGATTTCACTTCTTTTACTTCTTTGGGGGTTAGACTCCGGGAGGAGGGAGGAGGAACGCGGGTTTAGATTTCTTAGGCAGGTAGGCTCATCTATCATTGCTGGCCAAATATCAACAACTCATTGGCAAACCCCACAATCTCTTAGGGAACAGGAATATATTTTAACCAACTAAATGTCACCATCTGGCCCAGGGCTTGTCAGCCCTGGGTCAGCAGCCAAGCATTATCAGAGTTAAGTCTGCACATAAGGCAGACTCTGCTCCATAAGAAGACCTTTCAGCGTTTCAAGACTAGTTAGCTGACTTAAGATCTTAGATTACCTTACCCTCTTTCCAATCCCACTCTACCTAATACATCACCAAATAAATTCCTTAAACCTTTAAGCCTAAGAACTTGAAGTCATTGCCTTACCTTCAACATAGGTCAAGTAAGATCAACTGTCTGAACATTCCAAAGGCTACAGCTACCAACTCCATTAAGCTACTGGGTCCAGGAAGTGCCATTTCTCCTTCCTGTATTTCCTTCCATCATTTCACCAATAGGATTACTTCCTTTCTCAGGGCAGGGCCATAGAACCCTGAGCTTAAGGGGGCTTGGCTTTGCTGATGAGGGAGAGTTTCACCTATCTCTCTGCCAGCTTGGGTGCAGGATCCCCATTACATTCACACCCTGTACTGTAGCTTATAGCCTCTGGGGCTGGCCTAATTCCATACTCCACTCCTCTCCTGTTCTTCAGCTAGCCACTCTACATTACAAGAGCTCTGTAACTTTCTGGTTAAAGTTCCAAATTGTTTTCTAGAATGGCTGGACCATTTCAAAATTCCATAGTGTACTGCTGCATATATTTTTTGACAACCTTACCAATATTTATCATTTTCCTTTACTATCATTTTGGCCAGTTTGATATGAGGCAGAACCTAAAGGTTGCTTTAATTTAATTTCTCCAATTATTAATAAGGTGGAACTTTTTTCCATGCAGTTGTTAATAGGATAGATTTCTTCCTTTGAAAACTGACTATTCATATCCTTTAACCACTTGAATAGCTCTTAATATTATAAATTTGAATCAGTTCTTTATATGTTTTAGAAATAAAACCTTTATCAGAGAAACTTACTGCAAAGATTTTTTCCCTTCAGATTTTAACTGTATTTGATTTGTTTGTGCAAAAAGTTAATTTTATATAATCAAAACTGTCCCTTTTGCCCTGATTTTCATTGTCACTTTTTGTTTTTTTTTTTAATTTTTATTTTTTTTAAATAGTAAATAGTAAATATTTCATGTTCTTTCCCTCTCCTCCTAACTCCCTTAGCCAATGCACAATTCCACTGGATTTTACATGTATCATTGATCAAGACCTAATTCCATATTATTGATAGTTGCACAAGAGTTATTGTTTAGTGTCTACATCCCCAATAATATCCCCATCAGCCCATATGTTCAAGTAGTTGTTTTTCTTCTGTGTTTCTACCCCCACAGTTCTTCCTCTGAATGTGGCTAGTTTTCTTTCTCATAAGTCCCTCAGCCTTGCTCTGGATTCTTGCATTGCTGCTAGTAGAGAAGTCCATTATGTTAGATTGTACCACAGTGTATCAGTCTCTGTGTACAATGTTCTCCTGGATCTGCTCCTTTCATTCTGCATCAATTCTTGGAGGTCATTCCAGTTTACATGGAATTCCTCCAGTTTATTATTCCTTTGAGCACAATAGTATTCCATCGCCAACAGATACCACAATTTGTTCAGCCATTATTCCCCAATTGAAGGACATTCTCTCATTTTCCAATTTTTTGCCACCACAAAGAGCACAATAAATATTTTTGTACATGTCTTTTTCCTTATTATTTCTTTGGGGTATAATCCAAGCAGTGCTATAGCTAGATCAAAAGGCGGATAGTTTTTTTTTTCTTTCATTTTTTTTTAAACCCTTCTGTGTATTGGCTCTTAGGTGGAAGAGTGGTAAGGGTGAGCAATGGGGGTCAAGTGACTTGCCCAGGATAACACAGCTGGGAAGTTCTGAGGCCTGACTCTCAATCCACTGAGCTACCCAGCTGCCCCCAGATAGTCTTTTGACTTTGAGCATAGTTCCAAGTTGCCGTCCAGAATGGTTGGATCAGTTCACAACTCCAAAAGCAATGCATTAATGTCCCAATTTTGCCACATCCTCTCCAACATTCATTACTCTCCCCTGTTGTCATTTTAGCCAATCTGCTAGGTGTGAGGTGATACCTCAGAGTTGTTTTGATTTGCATTTCTCTAATTATTAGAGATTTAGAACACTTTCTCACATACTTATTGATAGTTTTGATTTCTTTATCTGAAAATTGCCTATTCATGTCCCTTGCCCATTTATCGATTGGGGAATGGCTTCATTTTTTGTACAAATGATTTAGCTCCTTGTATATTTGAGTAATTAGACCTTTGTCTGAGTTTTTTGTTATATTTCCCCCCAATTTGGTGCTTCCCTTCTAATTTTGGTAGCATTTGTTTTGTCTGTACAAAAACTTTTTAGTTTAATGTAGTCAAAATTATTTATTTTACATTTTGTGATTTTTTTTCTAACTCTTGCTTGGTTTTAAAATCTTTCCTTTCCCATAGATCTGACAAGTGTACTTAACAGTGCTCACCTAATTTACTTATAGTTTCCTTCTTTATATTCAATTCATTCACCCATCCTGAGTTTATCTTTGCATAGGTTGTGAGATGTTGATCTAGACCTAATCTCTCCCATATTGTTTTCCAAATTTCCCAGCAGTTTTTGTCAAATAGTGGGTTTTTGTCCCAAAAGCTAGGTTCTTTGGGTTTATCCAACAGTCTTGCGGAGGCCTCTTCCCCCTAGTCTAGTCCACTGATCCTCCCTTCTGTCTCTTCACCAGTACCATATTGTTTTGATGACTACTGCTTTATAGTACAGTTTAAGATCTGGTACTGCTAGGCCACCTTCCTTCATATTTTTTTTCATTATTTCCCTTGATATACCTTTGAGATTCTTGATCTATGTTCCATAGGTCAAATGCCTTTGATAGCAGTTAAAAATTTTTTTCAGTCTTTTGATTCTAATATTTGTCTCATGAAGTCATTCATCTATCTTCTACTTTTCATGAAGTTTGTTACTTGATAAATTGTCACTTTTTCTGCTATTTTTTCTCCTCATGCTTCCCTCCAAATTTTTATTTCATTGTTTTATATCTCTTGCTTTATTTTTCCAGGTATTAGTCATGTAGATCTTGTATAATCCAGTGGAATTGCTTGTCAGCTCCAGGAGAGGGGAGGGAAGAGGGGCAGGAGAGAACATGAATCATAGAACCATGGAAAAATATTTTAAAAAATAAAATTACATTAAAAAGCAGAAAAATTAGTCATATAGCTCTTATAAAAAACCCTTTTTTAAAGTTATTTTTCCCTTTGAAATTTTGGAGTTAACCTTTTTTTTTCTAGATCAGATTTTTAAGCATCTCTGGATTATACTATTTCTTTTTTTTTTAATCCTTGCTTTCCATCTTAGAATCAATACTGTGTATTGTTTCCAAGTTTATTAAGGGGGTGTTTTATGAGTGGGGGGAATGAAGCTGGGAAAAAGGTTGAATCTGTATAGCAATCCCCTCCTCACTTACTGCCCCTTAACACTGTGAGACTAGTTGGGGTCCCCTTGAAAAATGGGGGACCCTGGGAGAGCATGCCATTCCTGGGGGTCTAAAGGAATGATACCCCCTCAAGGGGGAGTGAGTGATGTCGTGGTTCAGTGTTAATGTGAGCCCAGGGTTCACAGACCACTCTTCACAGCAGGGAGTCAGGCTTAAGATGGAGTACAGCCTGACTAAGCTGTTGCACTCCCTCCCTGAACAGTCCTTTAATGGATTTAAAGCGATCTGATCTTTCTATTATTTATTGAACCAAAAAGGAATGAGGAATGGATGCAAGGTATTGAAGGTGAGTGGGTACAGAGAACCCTAAAAATTTATTCTCCTAACAGGTCCTTCACTCAGGAGACTGAATCTATCTCAATACAGAGCCTCACCTGCCCTTCCCCACTATATTATTGCCTATAAGTTTGTATAGTTTGATAATCTAAAGGTGGGACACTGCTTGACAAGGTTCATGGTATGAGAAGTTCATGGAACTGCTCCCCAAGGAGTCCAGAATCCCTAAACGATAAAAGGCATTTCTAGCTAGCAGGAGATGACAGGCTGCTGTTCAATATCAGGTAGCAGGTCTTCTATATTGGTCAGGAACATCAAGATATCTCTTCTGGTGGCCGCAGAGCTGAAACCTCACATCATCCTTCATGAGCTCAAACCCCCAAAAGAACCTTCTTTTAGGTCCAGAACTCCCAGAAGTCTCTGTTCTTCTGTCATTTGGAATCCCCTTTTGCCAATATTCCATGCCTCTAGCAAGATTTCCATGCCTTGTCTTAATTCTCAAACAAGGCAAAAGAGTGATAAGGGTTAGGCAAAGGGGCTTAAGTGACTTGCTCAGTCACCCAGCTAGAAAGTGCCTGAGGTCAAATTTGAACCCAGGATTTCCCATCTCTAGTCCTGGTTCTCAATCCACTGAGCCACCTAGGTGTAAATAATTCCTTATAGAGGTTTGTGTCCTCTTTATTCACAAGCTGTAGATCTTGAATTGGGGCTTTGTTTTAGGACCAGACTCTGCTTCCTGCTGCACTTTTGAGTAGGGTGGTCTGCCCTGCTTGGTGTCATCCTGGATCACCTAGTTTCCTGGGCTGACCGCCATCTCCCAAGATGTTTCTATACTAAGAGGACTGGTAGGTTTAGGTTCTCTTAGATCTTTGAGATTCAGTCCTGGATCTTTAGGGCTCTCCATTGCATTTCAGGACAAAATTCTATGGATTTCAGTATCCCTAGGCCTGGGATGTTCCTGAAAGGTAGTTGCTTCCTAAGTTTTCACTATGAGTTTTCATCCACCTGGGGTTTTTTGTGGGTTAGCTGGACAGAGCCTTTTGAGCTACAAATATTTCTGGTCTATTTCTGGTTGTTCCGGCAGGTTGTATTGGGGCTGACTTTTCTGGCAGATCCTCTTTCCTATTCCACCTGGATTTCAAATGGTCAATTTGTTGTGCAGTTCTGGAGGGAGTAAAGTCGATGTATATATATTCTCATGGGATTTCTTAAGTGTTATTCATTCTGTCAGATTGCATTTAAGCAGTCTTGATCAGATTTTAGCCCTACTTTTTTCAGGCCATTACTTAGCTCTCTAATTTTAAGGAATTATTCTGGAATCTTCCTTTATGTTCTAAGAAACAGTCTATCTCTGTGTAAGGTCTCTCTGGACTTCATTTACTCCCATTTTTCAGATAAAACCTCTTCTTTCCTCTCTCTCCACCCACCTAATTGACTTCCTCACCAGTATTTCCTTGATCTCAGTGACCCCACTCCTGACCCCTGCCTCTCTGGGTACCCAGAAAATATGGTCCCCAACCAGCTTTACCACCTTATATGTTTAAGATCCTTTACCCTTCATTGCTCCTCTCAAGTCCAGAATTACAAAATGCTGAAGTTTCAAGATTAATCTCAATTGTGGTTCAATCTTTTTTCAGGAGTGTCTCTTTGTGATCCCATTTGGCAAAGATAAAGGAGTTGTTGGAGTCCACGCATATACTAATCTTGATAATATTTTAGGGGTGCTCAAAAAGCTGACTCAAGATATTTCTAAAGATTGGTTAACCTTTAGTTAAATTAAACCTTAACCGAGTCAAATTCCTAACCCACCCCTGAGGCTACACTCCAGAAGACTGACCAACAATCTCAGTCTCCAGGTTTTACCAACAACAATCTATTAACATAGCTATCAGACAAACTCATATGCCTTAGGCCATATGTATTCTTGATTTTGGGCGTTAGCTACATCTATTGTTTTAGGATGGGCAGTGTGCATCTTGTGAAGATTACCTAACTTGTCTGATCACCTTTGCCTCTTCCCCCCTTCCTTTTTGTAACCCCAATAAAAATGAATATGCCTGAACACCAGGAAACTCTAGACCACCAAGGCTCTTGACCACCAGAGCTCAATTCCACATAGAGCCTACTCTTTTGCTACAATTCTCTATTGTCTGAATCTTTATTGTGTCCTCTCTCTCATCACTATCAGAGGAGCACCAACACTGGAGCCCAGGTGGTTGAATCCTTAATCTCTGAGACTTTCTTCCCTTGTTTCCCCTCTCCTTTTCCCTCATCACTCATTCTCTCTCAGTCTACAACCTCCCTTCTGAGAGTTCACCCATGAATATATTAATTTGTGGCTGCTGGCAGCCACTGGAGTGGTTTGCCATTTTCTTCTACAGTTCATTTTATAGATGAAGAAAAAGAGGTAGATAAGGTTAAGTGACTTGCCTAAGGCAACACAGATAGTGTCTTGAGGCCAGATTTGCACTTAGGAAGATGAGTCTTCCAGACTCCAGACCCAGCACTCTATCCACTGTGCTGCCTAACTGCCCGCAAAGTACCCTCAAAAATCATATAATCCAACTCCCAGTGCTTTCTCTACTATATAACTCCTTTTCCTGAAGGAAGAGAGACTTCAACCTGAACCCCTGCATACTGGCTTAGGCTTAAGGGTATGAGAACATTTAAAATATTCCTGTGTTCTTTCTCAACTGCTAGCACAGACTATAAGCAACACAAAGGTCCTCTTCACAGCTGTTAACATGGAATCTAGAAGCCCCCAAACCTGTAGCCTAGAAAGATTTAATGAACCCCAGTTTACTTAGCTTAAAGGTAACAGTCTCAGTGCTTGGACCCATCACATGAGAGTTCCTCCCTGAGGGAAAGTCCAACTTCACTAGTCTCAGACTAACAATAGACGTTATTTAGAGCTTGAGTGGGGATCACCATTCCCAGCAGGGCCAAGCCCAAGTGGAGCGACTCTTCTTGTCTCCAGAAGCCTCTCCCAGTATATCTCACCCTCCTTCCAAGGATGAAACTCAGGACCTTCATCTTAGGAGACTGACCTGAAGCACTGCCTACTGCCCTAAAGAGTCACCTGGCTTGGGCTTGACCCTGACGGGAATAGCGATCCCCACTCAAGCTCAAAATAAGGTCTATTGTTAGTCTGAGACAAGTGAAGTTGGACTTTCCCTCAGGGAGGAACTCTCATGTGATGGGTCCAAGCACTGAGACTGTTACCTTTAAGCTAAGTAAACTGGGGTTCATTAAATCTTTCTAGGCTACAAGTTTAGGGGCTTCCAGATTCCACATTGACACAGCCCTTGTTTCTACCTCATCCCCCCGAATTTACTAGTATCACAGTGTAGCACTAGACTTCAAGTCAGGAAAACTTAGGTTTAAATCTAGCCTCAGATCCTTTTACTAGCTGTGTGGTCCTGGGCCAGTCACCTAAGGGAAGAAGGGAAGAGAAGAGAATAAGCATTTATAAATCCCCAACTATTTGCCAGCCACTTGGCTAAGCACTTAATCTGTCTCAGATTCTTCTTCTTTAAAATGGGGATAATAATAGAACTCACCTCCCAAGGTTTCTGTGAGAATCAAACATGAGTAAAGAGCTTCATAAATCTTAAAGTACTATACAAATAAATGCCAGCTATTACCCTGGAGCAAAACCTCTTGACCCTAATTAGGCCATGGGAAAGAGCACTTCTGGATTGTGGCCAACAGAACAAAATAGGGGAGGTCTTCTCCCACTTCACTGAGTCTCTCTTGGTGTTATCTCTATTTTTGGCTGGTCTCACTCTGGGAAAATAACTCCTACCGGGATAGATGGAAAATACTAAAGCCAGAGCTAGGACCGAACCAGAGAGATTATCTAATCTTGTCCCTGTATTTTATATGAGAAATCGAAACAAAAAGCGTAGCAAAACCCAACTAGAACACTGGGCTCTGTAAAACATAAAATTAATAGATAATGATAACTTAAAAAATATTATGATTTTTATAGAATGATTTCTGAAGATATAGCTTAAGCATCTTTCCCCTCTAAGACATTATACTGCCCTTTCAACCACCCTCCACAGCCTTTTTTTCTTTTTGTTTTTATTTAATCAAAATTAATACCAGTGTATAAACATAAATACAGCACTCTCTTCAGATTATTCTTTCATATTTGTGTTCATATAGAATTTGACTGATGAACTTAATTCCAATGAAACTTTAGTCAGCAATGAAGCACATACAGCCTTTCCTCCCATCTTAGAATCAATACGATGGGGGCAGCTGGGTAGCTCAATGGACTGAGAGTCAGGCCTAGAGACTGGAGGTCCTAGGTTCAAATCCGGCCTCAGACACTTCCCAGCTGTGTGATCCTGGGCAAGTCACTTGACCCCCATTGCGCCCACCCTTACCACTCTTCCACCAGGAAGCCAATACAGAGAAGGTAAAGGTTTAAAAAAAAAAAAAAGAAAGAAAGAAAGAATCAATAGGATGTATTGGTTCTAAGGCAGAAGAGTGGTAAGAGCTAGGGAATGGGGGTTAAGTGACCTGCCTAGGGTCTGTAAAAAGGTGGTAAATGAAGCTGTAGTTGTGAGACCTTTTATTTAGATGGTAAATGAGTTTGCTTTAAATAAGCTTCTGTGAATCTGTAGCTAGATGTGGTTGTGATGAATCAGCTGACAGAACACCACTCAATTGATTCCACCTTTTACAACTGACAGATGAAGAAGCAGATGATTTCCCCCCAACTGTCAGTACTATATGAACCTAGTTCTTTAGATAAATTCAAACTTTTAACTATTAAGAATGTTAGTTCTGACTGTGATTTGTTGATCCTGATAACAGAAGATCAATAGCTACTAAATAAATTTGATGATGTAAAGAAGTTTTAACTGACAATTTCCCCTTGGAATCTTCAGTACAGAACAGGTCAGTATCAGCTTCTCACTTATTTAATGATAGTAAAAAGGTTAGGGAAAGGATAGGTTGAAATATTGAGGAAAGAGGGATTAGAGATAAACCCTAAAACCTTGTCTAACTAATGAAGTTATATTAAATCTTCTGAAGTTTTCAAAGCCTGCCAGGCAGACTTCTTTGGTCAGGCCTAAAGCCTGATTCTGATTAATTGATGTTCAAGCTCAGTTCAAGTCGATTTGATAAACAGAGTTGATCTTCTTGTTGATGTTTAGCAAATTTGTATATTGTTGTTGATGATGTTTAAACCTGGATGCTATAAGCACTGGATGAGCAGTGAGCAGCCTAGGTAACTAATCCTAAGAGATATAAATTAACCTAGCTTAAGAGACAATCCTGAGATGCCTACCCTCCCACCATATCACCAGATTGAGACCCTGAAGCTAGAAATCTCTCTAAATTTATAGGCTCATCAACAGACTTTTTGGTCTCATGCCAGCTCATGCCACCCCTGCATTCAGTAACTGGCAACTATCCTGGCCCAAAATGGTTTCTTGCAAAAGTATTTACAGGTCACACAGTTAGGAAGTGTCTGAGGCCAGATTTGAACCCAGGTTCTCCTGTCTCTGGGTCTGGCTCTAAATTCACTGAACCACCCAGCTGCTCCCCCCCCCCCCCAACTCCCCAAAGAATCTTTTAAAAAATCACACAGGTTATTAAGAAGATAAATTCCTAATGTTGTATCACTTCTTTTTAAGTAATATTTTTTAATATTCTAGTTGGAACTTGTCTGTTTTTCATCTCTAACAATCCAAAGAATGCTTTAACAATTCCCTACCCTAAAGCAGCTTCTAAAATTGGGATGACTGAGATTGAGATTGTGAGTCCCCTCTTGTCTAATAAAGAGAAGCTAGTCTCAGACAAACCTGTCTGGGGATAAGGCAAAGCAACATTCCTGGAAACAAATTGTAGTGTCACTCTTAACCAGGCTTATCCAGATTTCTTCATCTAAATATTGGAATTCTGTGGTTGGGCATGTGGTTTTCCCATCACCATGAAGGAATCAAGGAAGGACTGTAAAATCGTAAGCCCACCTCCTCATTAGGTATCCATCAAACAGAGATGTCATGGACTGTCTGAGGAGGGCCAAATAATGGGCATGTTATAAGAATGGCATTTTGGAAAACTGCCATGGATGTTGGGGGTGAAGAAAAACTGAAGTGACTGTTGGAACAGCAGAGACTTTTGGGAGTAGAAAACCCAAACAGGGGCTTTTCAGGGTTTGGAGCCAAAGAGAAAGGTCATGGATCTGATTCTGAGATTCCCTGAAAAGGCCATTTTGGGGTTTCCTGACCTGAATAGGAGACCTGCACCAGTGACATCTTGTCTTCCCAACATTCATTCATATATCTTCAACAGAGTAAACTGAGTTTAGGATTACTGGCTTTCCTTTGGGGAGCTGTGCCCCACCACTTGCCTTGGCCTTTGTCCAACAGTATCCCACCTAGATTTATAGCAAATATAGCTGATAGGAATATTATTAGAGGGTTTGGGGAAGGAGAAGCTCTGGTTGAGGGACACCTTGGCTCACCTTCAGGTCTGAGGCTTGGTGGGTACTTTGTCAGAGTGACAGACCTTGGCTTAGGGATTACCAGCACCCCCTTTCCTGATGATACCATACCTATGCTCCCCCTACTTTGTTGTTCGGGATTAAACATCCAAGTACTCTCAAGATCAGATCTGCATTGGTCCTATTGGAGGGAGACTGGTTGGGGAGGGAGTGCAACAGTGAGGGCAGGCTGATCTCCATTTTAAGCCTGACCTCCTACTGTGAGTAAGGAGGGGTTTCTGTGTTCCCTGATTCACACCATCATCTAATCGGGGTATCACTCACTTCTCCTTGAGGGGATATCATTCCTTCAACCCCTCAACATCAGCACACCATTCTGGGATTACCCTCTTCCAAAGGGGAGATCATTTTTGTCTCTCAGTAATAGGGGTGGCTGTGAGGGAGGAGAGGACTTCCATCCTTCTACTGCTTGTTCTATGCCACATCCCCAATCCTCCTAAACACCCCCCACCCCTCATTTACAATGTCTACCCAAAAGTATGCTGGAGCCTCCAGAGGACTGATTATTAAACTCTCAGTGTACTTACACTTCAGAAATCAGCAAGTGGTACAAATCAGGACTTGAGTAATCATTTTTATTAATTGCCTAGACTTAAGAGAATGATGGATAAAATCTTAATGAAAATTAAACTTAATTGCACATTTTTTTCTGACCGAGAACTCATTGTTAAGCATTTACTAGCATACTGCTGCCTCCACACCCAGATATTGAAATTTTCAGATCGAATAGAGGAGAGGTAACCTAATGGCATGTCCAGCTGAGCAGCTATTTATCTAATAGCTAATTTGTTACTCCTAGAATTATTCCTGTATTATTAGTCTAACCTCCCTTTCTCCCTCCAGAGGCATAGGGAACAATGGACCACCTATTCTGAGAATCTTGCAAGCTAAGTCTCTTGTTTCTCTTCTCCCTTCTAGCCCCACCTTCCTTCCCTCAGCTTCTTTCATGTAGTAACACTATTTCTATCTATGGTACTACCACAGAAAACTGAAAAGAGAAAGAACTTGGTCTCTGCTAGGGAGGTGAGTTATTGCTGCCATCATTAATGACCCCAACTATCTCTCATGATGCTCATGAGCAATCTGTGCTGGGAGAATCATGGATGCAGTGGATGGTGTTCAAGCATAAGATGGGAAGCAGAGGCATTTGCTTCACTTGGTGCTGACAAATCAGCAAAAGGCTTTTTGAAAACACTTCTCTCCCCTCTCCATCATCATCCTGGGAAAAAGCCGCACCCTAGTTACCATTCTGAGACACTCAGAATCTAAACCTTGGATCTGTCTTTGAATTATCCCTCTAGACATTAATGCATTGCTGGTGGAGTTGTGAACTGATCCAACCATTCTGGATGGCAATTTGGAACTATGCCCAAAGAGCTCTAAAAGACTACCTGATTGGGGATGTAGACTCGAAATAACTACACCGATAGTTAAGTCTTGACTGGTGACACACATGTTAAAACCAGTTGAAATGTGCATTGAATATGGGGGAGGTGAAGGGGAAAGTAAAAACATGAATCATGTAACCATGGAAAATTTTTCTAAAAAAATAAAATAAAATATTTAAATTAAAAAAAATGAATTGTCCCTCTATTTCATCTCTCACAATCAGTCATAAATCTTGTCAAACCTTCCTTCAAACCTTGAGAATTTAACCATTCCTTTCCAATCTTATTGTTATCATAGGAATTAAAACCCTCATCACCTGAATAATAGTTTAATCGGTCTTCCTTCCTCTCCAAACTATCCTGTCAAAGAAATCATGCCCAACCACCATTTTTATCCTATCATGATCCTGTTCCAAAATTTCTGTTGCTCCTTATTGTCTGCAGGATAAAAATTAAAAACCTACCAACAATCTGGTTCTAACATAACTGCATATCAGCCTTTCTCTCTTACATGAATCCTCGACTCTTCCCATTCCCTTTCACTGTCCTCCAAATATGCCCTGCTCAGTGTCAAGTACAAGACTTTTTCACTTCTGAAGTATCCTTGCCCTTTCCTTTTCCCTTCTGACTGTCTAAGGCTATCTTTCAAGGGCCAACTCCAGTTGCACCCCATCCATGAATGTTTCCCCTACTCATCTAGATCCCACCCATCAGATTCCTTCTGGACCTCTAGAGTCTATTGGTCTATATCATTCATTCTCATACTTACTCCTGTCTTAGATTGTTACTTCTATGTTCTCCCTCACTAGAATCCAATTCTATTCAGCAAATATTTATTGAACACCTACCACTGTGTAGGTAGTTCCTGCCTTCAAGGAATTTACAGTCTTATAAGAGGCAGAATGTGAATTTCACAGAATCTTTTTATATTTGGGGAATCAGAGAAGTTAAACTGCCAAGAAAGATCACATAACCATCAATGGCAAAGCTAGGATGAAAACATAATTCAGTAAAATCACTTTTCGAAAAGCACAGATCTCCCTTCTGGTGGCTAATTTAGCCTCTTTTCTTTTACTTGTTGTACAATGATTTCCCATTGTAACTACCTAGGCAATAAGTGTGCTTAATACTAATTTTTTTAAGCTCATACCTTCTGTCCTAGTAACTCTTAAGACTGAAAGGCAAGGACTAACTAAGCAAATGGGGTTAAGTGACTTGAGGCCAGATTTGAACCTAGGTCTTCTGGACTCCAGAACTGGCTCTCTATCTACTGTGCTACCTAGCTACCCTCTAATATTTCTTTGTATCTTCCCATAATATAGCTAGCATGGCAGATATAGTTGCTCAATGAAAGCTTCAATGAATACCTACTGTAAGCATAAGATGATGCCAGGCTTTGGAAGACTTGGAGAATAGAAATTTTTTTTAAACACCAAAAAGCTACCATAAAAACTAGCAGTGCCAAAAGAGAAATACAAAGTGCTTTGAAAAGATACTTGTTTGGGTGGGCCAGACAAAGTTTCATAGCAGAGCAAGTATTTGAATTGAATCCCAAAAGGTAGGTATGTCAGCAGGTTTTTAATAGGGGAGAACAGTTATCAATAAGGATGCCAAAAATAGTGATGCCAGTGCTTAGCAGAGTGCCTGGCAGTCATTTGATCAATAAGCATTATCAAGCTAAGCCCTGGAGATACAAAAGAAAACAAAAGATGGTTCCCTCCTGCTAGGAGAAATCACAGTCTAAAGGGAGAAGTCAACATGAGCACAGTTATATGCAAATGAGTTATATACGGAATAAAAGGGAAAGAATCCATGGAGAGAAGGAATTAGAATTAAAAGTGAGAAATGCTTCCTGTAGAAAACAGGATATTAGCTGGGACTTGAAGTAAACAAGGGAAGCCAGGAGGTGGAGATGAGGACATCCCAGGCTTGGAAGATAGCCAGCAAAAATGCCTGGAATGGGTAATGGGAATCTCATTTGAGACACAGCAAAGAGATTGGTGTCACTGGATCAGAAAACACGTGGAGAAGGTGCAAGTTGTAGGAAGACTGGAAGTTATGCTATCCACAGCCAAAGGAGGAACTTCAAAGCACACATTTTTCACTTTATTTTCTGATATTTTTTTATTATTGTATGTATAATATGTGTCTTCTGTCCCAGCACAGGAAATATGAAATATTGACTTCATAAAGTACTGCCACAACTTATATCAGACTATTTATTGCCTCAGGGAAGGTGGGACAGAATCCGAATCACAAAATGTCAGAAAACAATCTTCAAAAATTGTTTCTGTGTGTAATTGAAATAAATGAATGAATGAATGAATAAGTAAGTCTGTAAATGGGTTAAGGGCATAGTGATGAGAGCTAGATTATAAAGTGCTTTGAATGACAGAGTTCTTTATATTTGAACCTGAAAGTAATGGGGAGCTACTGGGATTTATTGAGTAGGGAGGTAACATGGTCAAATCTATGCTTTAGGAACATTTTGATGTCTGAGAAAATGGACTATAGTAGGGAGAGACCTGGGGCAAGCTGACCAACTAGAAAGCTATTTTAATAGGATATGAGGTATATAAGGTGTCTTGCACCAAGGTAGTGGTAGTATCAGAGGAGAAAAGGGTTTTGTTTTGTTTTACCAGAGATGCTACAAAGGTGAAATCAATAGGCTTTGGCAATAGATTGGATATGGGGCAGAGGGGTGAGAGAGTGAGGAGTTGAAGATGACACCTAGGTTATGAGCCTGCGAGACTGAGAAGATAGTGGAACTCTTGAGAGTAACAGAGAAGTTAGGAAGGAAGGAGTGTTGAGAGGAAAGATGAATTTAGTTTTGAACATGTTGAATTTAAGATGTCTACAGAACATCTAATTTGAGGGTTCTAAGAGGCGTTGGAGGTGTGAGACTGGAAGTCAGCAGAGTTTTAAGTTTAAGATGAATAAATTGTTCTGAGAATCATCAGCATTGTTATAGGGAAATTATAGATTAGGATTTATTATATAGTTAGTGTAAAAGCAAACCAGACAAAAGCTGACAGAGCTGAATATTCCAAATCTGGAATGCTGCAGAGGGACCTTTCTCAGTGACTCTCTGTAATGGCAGTTGGCTTTTGGGGAGTTAGAGTTTAGCAACTGAATGAAGAGCCTGTAAATTTTGGGTTATCTCTGTGCCTTAGGAAGTATATACAAGATCATCTATCAAGCCCAAGAAGTTCAAATTGAGATTAGAGTGTTATCTTGTATGGTGGACATTCAGATCTTTCTCCCTGACTTACCCAGTGTATTTACTTGAAGTTTCCTAAGACCTGTTCCAGCTTGACTTCTCCATGAGATTCCCAGTAACCCCTGCCTTATCAGTCCTGCCTAAGCTGGCTGCTTGTAGTAAGTGGTAAAGAAGCCATTTTCTCTATCCAACATTCTCTTGGCCCATAGATCTTTAGTGTCAGTTAATCCTCTTACCTCCCTGTCCTGCCCTTGTTAATTAAAAACCCTTTTTTTATAAACTTCCTTGACTTATTCCCAGACTACAAGAACCCACTGTTAAGTAGTTTCCCTGGCTGTGTTGGGTTTCTGTTATTATGTTATTTCCCCAGCTAAGTTTGTGATAGTTTGTTACCTATTACAAGTCAATGAGAGACTAGTTTTACCCTGCTCTTGTGTTTCCCCTTCTATTCCCAGATACTTATGTCAGCATAGAGATGATATTTTAATCCAAGGGAGCTATTGAGATCACCAAGTGAAATAATATAGAAGAGAAAAAGAGGGCCCTGTTAAGACACTCATGTCCCTTTGAGACACTAACAAGCATGACAAAGTAAAGGAACCTGGGAAGGAGTGGTCAAATATATAAGAGAAGAACCAAGAGTAGTGTCCTGAAAACTTTGAGAGAAGAGAGTATCAAGGAGGAGGTAGCCAACACTATCAAAGATTGCAGAGAGGCTAAGGAGAATGGGGATTGAGAAGATGCCATTGGACCTGGCGATGAGATCCTTGATAACTTTAGAGAATGAAGATCAGAAGCCAGAATATAGTAAAGAATATAGGAGTGATGAAGGCATGTGTGCTAGGCAGCCTTTACAAGAAGTTTAGCTATAAAAGGCAGAAGAAATATGGAATCTGATGGAGACACAGGCATATTTATAGACAGTAGGGAAGCAATCAATAGACAGGGAGAGACTGAAGATATGAAGAATGAGGATGACAGAGGACAATATGCTGGAAGAGATGAGATGGAATAGGATCTCTTCTTGCACATAGAGTGCCTTGACAAAGTGCATGGAGGTGATTAATCGTTATCTGACTTGATTTAAAAAAAGAGGGCAGTCATCAAAACATTTTTTTAAATGTACAGAAGAGAACAAAAGGTATTTATAAAGAAGCATAGACAAGCAGGAAGTTTTAAAGTAATATAAACATTTATTACTTATGATTTATTAAGCAAGCAGTATGAAGTAAAAATTGTGTAAATGGAATTAACTCTAGCCCATTCATAGTCAAACTCTACTCAACCTAGGCATAGAGATGATATCATCCTCACCTCCCTTAGTTGGGAGGGAAGACGAGTTACCCACATGTGACAATAAGTAACAAATCAAGAACAAGGGAGTACCCTTTGGGCAGTCCAAATCAGTGCAGAGGCTGCCATTTGTCCACTTGAATTAGGGGTGGACCCACAGGAAGTGAGAAGAGACACTATTTCTTTAAGTATGTTGGTTACTTCCTGTTGGGGAGTTCCAGCTTTGAACTTGGCACTGAAGGATCTGAGGAGACCTCAGGCATCTTCTACTCAGAATGGTCATGTGGGTAAGTTAGGCTGACTTCCTTGGGCCTACCTTGGCGTTTCCAAACTCTACCTTTAAGTAGGCTCTAGCCAATCTGATTGCTAGGCCTTGTGGCTTGTAGCCTCATTTATTATTTGTTTTATTTATTCATTTAATATTTTTATTTATTATTATTTTTTGTAGCCTTTTAACCTTCTCTCTCCATCCAGGCCTCTGCAGGCCTGGACTAGCCTCTCCCTCTCTCTATTTCCCTACCATTTACCTTCCTAATTGTAAATAAACTACCTTAAACTCAGTCCTGACTTAGGTCTAATTTAATTACGGAATCAATCTGAATTGTTGATTCCTGGCGGCCACACTTTAAATTATATATCCATATAAATACCTTAAATCTCCCTCTTACAAAGTTCACTATAGTATCCTCTTCTTGTGTCCTGATAAGTGTATTGAAATTTTCTTTTTTGTGTTTAAATTCAGAATCATTTAAAAAAGGTTCTTAGGAGGCAGAGATAGGAATGAAGAGAGGGAGGGAATTTAAGGGAAGGGGAAGTAATATAAGCATAGGCAGAGAGAATGTATATCAAGGTGTATGTGTGGAACCATGTCGAGTTCCAGGAAGGCCAGAATAATGTTTTATCTAAACTTCATATACATGAAAAACACACACACATATTATATGTATGTATATTGTGTTGTGTATATGTGTGTGTGTGTGTGTGTGTGTGTATAAAAACCCTTACTTTCTGATTTCAAATTGATACTAAGAATCAGTTCCAAGGAAGAAGAGAGGTAAGGGGTAGGCAACTGGGATTATGTGACTTGTTCAGGGTCTCATAGCTAGGAAATGACTGAGTACACATTTGAACCCAAGACCTCCCCATCTCTAGGCCTGGCTTTCTATCCACTGAGCCACCTGTAGCTGCCCCCAACTTCAATTATTTTCCCACAAATGCCCAGTAATTTAACCTGATGTTATAGATGGTGTAGTGGCTTAGAAGGGAAAACAGTGAGGGCTGGAGCAGTGAGTGAAGCCTTGGAAGAAGTATGTTAGACTCTGAAGGATATATGGGATGCAGATGCTTAGAGAACATCACAGGTGTTTTGTTGGAAAAGAAGTAGTCTCATAGGAACAGAAGCAGAACCAAAATGGTGACTAGGTAGGGACCTCAAAAAAAAAAAAAAAACAAGAGTAGGTATGCAGTAAATTCAACTAAAAAAAAAAACAAAATGTAATTGAATTTGCAATTTAGTTTGGCCGAAAAGTATAATTCTGTATAGGGCAAAGGGGATAAGACCAAAAAAGAAGGTTGATGTCAGAAAGTCTAGCCTTGAATGCCAAGCTAAATGAATTGTTCATCTATAAAATGCCTGGATTTTGTCAGGCTCTTTTTAGTAGCAAAAAACTGGAAAGTGAAGGAGTGTCCATTGATTGGGAAATGGCTGAATAAATGGTGGTATCTGATGGTGATGGAATGCTATTGTGCTGAAAGGAATAATGAACTGGAGGAATTCCATGTGAACTGGAAAGACTTCCAGGAAAGACTCTAGGAACTGATGCAGAGTGAAAGCAGCAGAATCAGGAGAATGTTGTACACAGAGACTGAAACATTATGGCACAATTGAATGTAACTGACTTCACTACTAGCAGCAATGCAATGATCAAGGACATTTCTGAGGGACTTATGAGAAAGAACGCTAGTCACATCCAGAGAAAGAATTGTGGGAACAGAAATGCAGAAGAAAAATATATAATTGATCACCTGGTTCGATGGGGATATGATTGGGAATGATGGCTCTGAATGATCACTCTACTGCAAATATTAATAATATGGAAATAAATTTTGAACAATGATACATGTAAAACCCAGTGGAATTGCTTGTCCGCTCCAGGATGAATGAGGGAGAAGGGAAGGGAAAAACATTCTAAATTAATTAATCAAAAAAATTTTTAAATTAAAAAAAATGCCTGGATTTTCTCTAAGGTCCTTTCTAATTTTATCATCTGAAATTCTAGAAACAAACAAGCCCCTATTCCAGGTGCTTTTCCAAGAAATTTCTAGTAACTCATTCAAGGGGAGAGGCAAATTTAACATATCCAGTCCCCTCCCTAATCCTCTGGCCTGGGGTCCAAAAAAGCAATCTGGCCTCACCCTACAGAACCAACTTTTTATTTTTAAACCTTTCTTTTGTCAAGCTACCCAGTTTACTTCTGCCAGCAGGGATTCATATTTTTCCCCTCCTGTGAATGTGAAATCCCCATCCCCTTTTATGATTATAATAGTATCAACTTTTATGATTATAACACAAATAATATAATTTGCTTCATATAAATTATAAACATTAGCTAAGAAAATACAACTTAAAGTTGGCAACAAATCTTGCTGATGGTATTTTGACCTTAAGCCTGAAACCCAAAAAAGTTCCAACCAAGCCTACCACACCTGTTGCAAAACCATAAGACAGGAGAGGCTGGGTGCAAATGTCATACATTAATGCTGACTCCTAGTTGGTCAGTAATAATAGACATAAAGTTACTACCCATAGTGATTATTTTTTTTCTATATTTTTTCTGGCTTATTCAGCACTTGCACGATCTGTCCATGTGAAAAATTTTGTATTCAATTTTTTATGACAGGGTGTCAGATTTCTATTTTAAAAACACTATCTCCTAAGGGCTTGGGAGATTGGCCTCCTCTCAATAAACTTACAATTTAGCTTGGAGTTTTGTACTGGTGTGATAAGATTTTTACCACACGCCCCTTCGATCCCAGCCCCACTTAAATCCTGGAAGGTCTCAAGAGTAAGCAGATCCTACCTACCTATCTCCTTCAAGATTCAGCTCAGGCTCCACATCTTACAAGGTTTTCCTGACTATTCTAACTTTTACTAATCCCTCAAAATCTAGCATTTGATTTCACACCATCTTATTTAGGACTTTCTGATTGCCTCCTCACTCCTTGGAAAATGGTACTCCTGTGATCTGGTTAGGCATTTGACTTATTCCCCCATGTGACCACAATGATGGAAGAGAGCTAGGGAGGGAAGAGTGTTTATTAGAAGGAAAAGGAATGTTTTCAAAGTGAGGGCAGGACCCAGTCCACTTCTGAGGGTCACACTTGTAAAGGGCTAGAGCTAAGATAGGGAAATGCATAGAATCGGAGTAGTGGGTGGTGGTGACACAGGGGCAGAGCCCTAGATAAACGTAAGATGGGTGGAAGGGGAGACACCACAGCTTTCTTTGTGCTCCTCAAACATCTGTTCTAAGGCCTCCATGTAGAGTTTGTGGTACCGGTTAACCTCCTCTTGACTGGGATTCGGACGATAGGGTACTGCGATGGGGCAGCCCACTGAAGGGGGAAAAGGGTTCATATGTTAAAAGGTAACCCAGAAGAAGTGACCCTCATAATTGGAGAAAATCAACTTCAAAGGAAAAGGAACTCACCAACAGTTGTAATGGGCACAGGGAAAGGTAGTAGCCCCCAGCGGAAGAGGAGACCCCGCCCCCAGAATATGCAAGGAGCAAAGCCAGTGAATTTTTTGAAGGCTGCCTGCAAAGTCCTTTGCCAGGACCCTATCCCAAATGATGCTTGTGTGAAGATCTCATTCTCTCCAAAGGAATACACAGGAACCAGGGAGGCCCTGTAGGACAGAGATTTGTTGATATTCATTTGTTTACCATGTGTTCAACTCTTCATTATCTCATTTGGAGTTTTCTTGGCAAAGATACTGGAGTAGGGGGAGCTAGGTGGCTCAGTGGATTGAGAGCTGACCTAGAGATGGGAGATCCTGGGTTCAAATTTGGCTTCAAACATTTCCTAACTGTGTGACCCTGGGCAAATCACTTAACCCCCATTGCCTAGCCCTTATGGCTCCTCTGCCTTAAAACCAATACACAGTATTGATTCTAAGACAGAAGATAAGTATTAAAAAAAAAAAAAAGATACTGAAGTGCTTTGCCATTTCCTTCTCCAGTTCATTTTATTACAGATGAGGAAACTGAGGCAACTAGGAGTTAAGTGACTTACCCAGAGTCACAGAGCAAGTAAATGTCCAAATCAGAATTGAACTCAGATCTTTCTGACTCCAGGCCCAGGGGTCTATCCACTTTGACACCTAGCTGCAACTAAGGGCAGGTTAGATGAAGTTAAAGGAAATAGAGAGGACAGGAGGAGACAGGTCAAGTCAGGCACAGACTAATTCCTAATTCCCTATTTCATCCCGACCCCCTTCACCATGCAGACAATGCACAGAAAACTGGAGAGAAGACAAAGACCAAAACAAATGCAAAGAGATGGTGAGGATGAGACACAGGGATCCTGTTAGAGGCTACATAGGCAGCTCAGTATTCTGCTTTCAGCTACACCACACTCCGTTGCTACAAAGATATGGATCTCAGAAGTTAATAATG
The DNA here is from genome assembly GCF_016433145.1 of Gracilinanus agilis. Taxonomy (NCBI): domain Eukaryota; kingdom Metazoa; phylum Chordata; class Mammalia; order Didelphimorphia; family Didelphidae; genus Gracilinanus; species Gracilinanus agilis. The sequence goes on along the minus strand of NC_058133.1, from coordinate 251,849,988 downwards.
ATGGAACTTGGATTTGGACTCTTCCACTGCAACCTGGTATGCCAACATACACTCCTAGGACAGAGTTATCTGAGGTTCACAGGAATTAAGTCAGTGTGGTATAGCAGGTAGAGCAGAAACTCAGGAAGACCTGAGGTCAAATTCCATCTCCAACAATTACTAGCTATGTGACCTGTGGGTAACTAATTTAACCTCTCTGGGCCTTAGTGCCCCTTCTATACAAGGAGGGGCTCTGATTTATGGACCTTTAAGGCTCCTTCCAGCCTCCATCTTGCCCCAGGGCCATATGCCTAGAAAAGTATCATCAGAATAGAGATTTGAGCACATCTGAACCCTGTTGGTAGTATAATGGACAGGACACTAGATGTCAGGAAGACCTGAAATCAAATAAGGCTTCAGACACTTGCCAGCTATGTAATCCTGGGCAAGTCACTAAATCTTTGTGCACCTCAGTTTCCTCAACTTCAAAATGGTGACGATAATAATAACACCTACCTTCCAACTCTGTAAGGAGGATCAATGGGTCTGGAGATTAATAAGTTCTTGTTTCTCTCTAATTTGTTCCTCCATCTTCCCTGTCTCTGCAGCTAACATTCTATCTGATAGAATCTATCATACTGTCTTAAGTAAAATAATACCAGACTTTTAGATTGGTGCCCAGCACCACATACCTTTTCAGTTTTTTCATCATGTTACTCTCCTCTATACCCTAGCCAAACTGAACTCTATCCTCTCCAATCATTGACTACTTAGATTTTTCTCCTTGATCCCAGAGATGGCGGCCCATTTATCCATTATTAAATTCCTTCCTATCCTTTAAAGGCCAACACAAATGCCAAACCAGGGCTTTCCTGATCCCCCCTTGTTGGTTACCAACTTTCCCCTATGGAGTTTTCATGGTGGGAGATGGTAAAAGCAAAGCACTGTTTGGCAATTTAAATGTACTATATAATAAATATATAGTATGCATTATAGCTAAAGCTTTTTAGTTATTTCCCAAAATTCCAAAAGGAGGATTGCCCATGTCTTTCTTTAACTTTTTATCTCCAACAACTAAATATGCTTCTTTCTGCATGCAGTAGCTACTTCATTAATAGTTATTGAATTTATTTTAGAATTTAAGACTGTCAACATGGAATCTAGAAGCCCCCAAACTTGTAGCCTAGAAAGATTTTTTTTTTAAACCCTTACCTTCTGTCTTGGAGTCAATACTGTATATTGGCTCCAAGGCAGAAGAGTGGTAAGGGTAGGCAATGGGGGTCAAGTGACTTGCCCAGGGTCACACAGCTGGTAAGTGTCTGAGGTCAAGATTTGAACCTAGGACCTCCTGTCTCCAGGCCTGACTCTCAATCCACTGAGCTACCCAGCTGCCCCAGCCTAGAAAGATTTAATAACCCCAATTTACTTAGCTTGAAGGTGAAGGCCCCAAGTTCATCCTTGTTGTGTGTGGGTCCAATTTCACTTGTCTGGACTAACAATAGACTTTATTTTGAGCCTGAGTGGGAATGATCATTCCCATCAGTGCTAAGCCCAAGCCAGGTGACTCTTTGGTGCAGTAGGCAGCTCATCAGTCCTGTAAACTGAAGGTCCTGAGTTCAGTCCTTGGAAGGGAGGGTGTGATATACTGGTGGGAGAGGCTTCCGGAGATAAGAAGAGTTTCTCAGCTTGGACTTGTTCCACATGGGAATGATTATCCCCACTTCAAGCTCAAAATAAGGTCTATCTTTAGTCTGAGACAAGTGAAGTAGGACTTCCCCCTCAGAGAAAAATCTCCACAACAACAAGGTCAAACCTGGGGCCTTCACCTTCAAGCTAAGTAAACTGGAATTCATTAAATCTTTCTAGGCTACAGGTTTGGAGGCTTCTAGATTCCGCAAAGACAAGACTTACAGAATATTTCTCGTTCTTTGTCTCATTTAGTGAAACTTAGAACCATATATAGCAGAAGCATCACAAGGGATAGAAGGCACCTTAGGAGATCTCTCTTTTTTTTTTAAATCCTTACCTTCCATCTTAGAATCAATACTTTGTATTGGTTCTAAGGCAGAAGAGCAGTAAGGGCTAGGCAATGGGGGTTAAGTGATTTGCTCAGGGTCACACAGCTAGGAAGTGTCTGAATCCAGATTTGAACCCAGGACCTCCCATCTCTAGGCCTGGCTCTTAATCCACTGGGTCATCCAGCTGCCCCAGGAGATCTCTTAAGTCCTGAGGAGGAAACTGAGTCCCCAGAGAAGCCTGCCTCAGGATACAGAGCTAGTTCAGTGATAAGAGTTGAGGCCAAGTTTTCTATAAAGTCCAAGTGTCTTTCCATTGCACCACATTAGAAAATGGGAGTATTCATTGACTGACCCGGAATTAAGTCTCAAACTTACCACTAGAGTTGTGTGAGCCCCAACTGTGTTTCCTAAAACTCAAGTTTTCTTCCAGAAGGCAACCACACCAGCTCAATAACTTTGCTTTTTTTTTTTTTCTTTTTAATAGAGCCTCACCTTCTGTTTCAGAAGCAATACTGTGTATTGGTTCTAAGGCAAAATAACAGCAAGGGCTAGGCAATGGCCCAGGGTCACACAGCTAGATAGTGTGAAGCCACATTTGAACCCAGGGCCTCTTATGGCTCCTGGCTCTCAATCCATTAATCTACCTAGCTCTCCCCTAATACCTTTGCTTTTAAACTCTGGGTCACCCTCCAACCTCGTAGTTTCAGCCCTGTCTCCAGGGTCATTTTTTTTTTTGCCTCCATGCTAACAAACTCACCCATGCCTCAGGGCCAGGCGCACGAACCCCTGGCGCTTAAGAAGCGTGAGGCAATGTTCTCCTGGGACCCCGTGCAATGACTCATTAGCGCCCCCGACCAAGATGACCACAGCCTGACCACGCTGGGGCCCCGACAGCACGAAGTCCAGGCTCTGCCGGCTCACGGGGCATAGTCCTGCGGAGAGACTTGGGCTCCAGGACCCGAGGGCTCAGCTCAGGGCCCCAGTCTTCCCCAACGGTACACTTGCGCCACGGCGGTTTGGTGAGATTCTTTTCTTTCCCTCCGCACCCCTCCTCCCATCATAGATCATAGAAATTCATAGACTTCTCGCAGTTAGAGCCTTTCTTCCATTTTAGATATTCAAAAACTGAGACCCAGAAGGGAAATGATTTGGCCCATGGGGTTACACTACAGCGAGGCAGCTCTTGAATACAAGTCTGACTCCAAACATAGTCCTTCTTTTCTTAGACATAGAGGGGACCGCCTCCTCCCCACCACAATGACAGACGCGCGCACCCACAAGTATGCATACACACTCACCACAGCTCATGAGGTAGTCCCGGTACACCGGTATTCGAAAGAGGCCAGCCAGCCCTGCCAAGAAGGGCCGAATCCCCGGGAATTGACGGGAAAAGCCATTGCTCTCGGTGGCAAAATTACAAAAACTTCCAGCGCACATGATCCCATGAGGGTGTGAGCCTAGCACATAGTTTTTGTCTGGGGACAGTTCTGCTGTCTTCACCAGCTTTGCGGAGAAGGGGTGTGTGTGGGGATTGGGAGCGGAGCAACACCGGCTGAAACACCAACACCGACCCCCGCCCCAAACCTCTCGGGTTAAAAGCCTTCTTCCTGAGATTAGAGAGACCTTCCCTCCCCAAGTAGCCCTCCCTTCCAGCCCTCTACCCCCACGCCCCTCACCCGACCTTTTAGAAGAGAGCATAGGGATTTAAGAATTTTATCTCTACTGGAAGTCAAGAGAACAAAAGAGCAACCCCGGTTGGAATGGGAAAACGTCCACCATTCCAACCCTTAAATTTGAGGAGTGGGAGAAATTAAAGGCGGCGTAAACACAGATTATACACATGCCACCCACCACCCCACCAACCTCTGTCTTGTCTTATTCTTCCCTCGGACACAGGTTAAGGGGAGAAGAAACGAATGATCACGAGAATAAGGTGCTTAAGTAGAGAGGGACAGTATTAGGAAATGGGGGGTAGGCATTCCCAATATCCCACTCTCACCTTAATGGGATAGTAATCTCTAAAATGTTCCCAAACCTTCCAGTTCCTCACCCACTCAAAGCGCCGACCGCCTGCAAGGGGGAGAGGGGAAGGTGGAAGTGGGGGGTAGTCTGAGAGGTGCCTTTCCTCCCATCCATCACTCCCCCTTCCCTTTTCCCTCCCTTTAAGTCATTTTCTTTCAGTCTTCCCTGCTCACCTCGGTCTGGAGTGTCCCAGTCTAGAAAAAGCCACACCAGGTAGAGAACGGAGAGGAACCAGAACGAAGTGAAGAAGAGGAAGAGGAAGAGAAGAGAGAAGAAGAGGCCTGTAATGAGAAAAGCGGTGGAAGTTGGGAGAGAAAAAATAGAATTCTAGACCTAAATGTCCAGGAGCCCACCACACTCCCAACTCAAGAATAGCCCCGAAAGCCCTCCGCATCCCAAATCCCCTATCTCTAGCTTACGCAGGACCAGCCTCACCCATGAAGAGAAAGGTAAGTACAAATTGATAAACGCTGACAATTTCTATTCTCTGCTTCTTTGGGGTCTTCATGGTGGAAGACGGTGAAAATCAAACCTGCCAAAAGGGGAGAAAATGATCAAAGGGAGGCGGAGGAATGGTATCTTAAGGAACAGTGAAAGTAGGAGGGGGCGGGGACAGTGAGCAAATCTCACCAGAGGAAGGGTCCCAAAAGTCCTGAGGCTCTGTAATTGTTCCCAAGCTTTCTCTGCTTACACCTCACACTAAACTTTGACCTTCGACTTACCTTTCTGGTTAGTCACGGGGCGGAACACAGAGCAGTCAGCAGAGTAAGGTAGGGCCCCGGGGGACCGAGGTCCAGGATCCCTGAAGGGAGATGTTTACACTAGCTAGTGTCTGGACACCACGGTCCGACTGTCTTCCAGCCAGCTCCTTTTCTTTCGACCCCTGAGGGCCTCCTCCTAGGTGCCCGTCTTAGGGGGGTGGGTCAAGACGACCAAACTGGGTCGCCTACCCACCCCCCTGCTCTCATCAGGGGCTTTTTGAGCACTCGAGCTTTTCCTAGTCCCCACTTCTCCACACATGCATACGAAAGACAAATACTTTTTGTTTCCTCACCTCACCCCCCCCCCTTTTATTTTTTTTTTTTTCGGTCATAGAGGCACTGTGGGTTGGAAGATACCATCTTCCTGAAGGGTAGGGCAAAGTCAGAGGGCAGGAGTGAACCTAAGCTAAGCGGCTCCCAGGACAGTTCAGAGACACTCCTTTAGTTCTTTGAAAAATAGAATGTCTTTCTACTTGGTCTTTTTTTTTTTTTCTTAATTAACAGACCATTTAAAAAAATAATCGTGATAGAGATCTTTAGCTCTTTCTTCTAATAGACCTGTTGATCTGATCTTGCTGTTACCAGCATCTCAACCTTCCCAAAAATGTATAGTTCTTTTTTTTTTTTTTAAACCCTTACCTTCTGTTCTAAGACTCCATAAGTATTGATTCCAAGACAGAAGAGCAGTAAGGACTAAGCAACTAGGCTTAAGTAACTTGCCCAGGGTAACACAGCTAGGAAGTAACTGAGGTCATATTTGAACCTAGGACCTTTTGTCTCTAGGTCTGACTTCTCTATCCACTGAACCACCTAGCTGCCCCCAAAGTGTAGTCTTTTTCTTCATTTCACGCAGAGAGGAGATAATTTGAGGGACCACAAAAAATTGGCAGCTTTGAAGTGTTTGCCAACAAAGTAGATTTCATGATTAGATTCCTCCATGCATATAATTCCTCATTTACCAAGAGATTTTGCAATAAGGGCATTAAATCTTTAGGCCAATTCTCTACTTCTTGATCTTATCATAACCGCAAGTGTAAATCAAGTCATTCACTGACTTCACTTAATCCCTTGCACAATGAATAAAAGGTTGACCTGAGTTCAAATATGGCTTCCAACCCTTACTAGCTGTGTGGCCTTGGGCAAGTCACTTAGCCCTGTTTGTCTCATCTTTCTCATCTGTCAAGGAAAAGATGGCAAACCACTCCAATATCTTTACCATGAAAACCCAAGTAGAGTCACAAAAGAGTCAGACATCAACTGAAAATTACTGAAGAGCAATAATGCCATGCAATGTATGGTTCAACAATCCTCTGCATGTTCATTGAAGTCTTAAGCTTAACAAAATTGCCACTGAAGATTTGATAAAGAGGAAGAAGCTTTAATACTTTGCAGATCTTTGGACTAACACTACTGATACTTCTGATGCTGATCACAAATGCTAACTTGGTTTTAGCAGATACATAGTAGTTGCCAGTTTTGTGCGATACCAGCTGACTGGATTTGCTTCTATACCTTTGTTAACTTAGAAAAAACGCAGAATTACTAAATAGTCATAAAATCACTCTTTAATCAAGGGAAAGGGGGATTAGGGCTACCTGGCCTCTTTTGCAGAGCTGCGCCTTGTGCAGAGTCTAAGAATTGAACACTACTTTGCTCTGCTCCCTGATCCCCCTGGGAGTGACACCGCACTAGATGACGACTCCAAGGAACAAAGGAAATTGGGGAACTTATATACCATTTGGGAAGATACAGGGGCTGGGAGAGATGATTGACATTATACTGACAGGATACAATCAAGCTTGGGAAAGGAATCATAGCTAGAGGCTAGGGTGTAAGGGAAGGGGCTGTTTACACAAAGGATACTAAAGGATGGTCCCAGCCCGGTGTATCTTCCTGGGTAAGGGTCCCTGATACTTTGGGGAAGACTACCCAAGACAAAAGGGTATTTAGCATTTACCCTGGGGTTCATTATTCAGTCTGCAACTGCTAGTCTGAGATTTCCTTCAGGGTGGATTCTCAGGGGAACAGAGAACAAGCACAAGCTTTGGGGTCTCCAACCTACAAGCTATTTCTAAAACTTGAGGTTCATCAGATCTCACTAAGCCACAAGTTTGGGGACTCTAGATTCATGTCAACACCTTAAAGATATGTTTTAGCTTTTTTCAAAGACAGCCTTTCCCATCTCTGATGTAGCTTTTTAATAGCCATCTTCTTCAGTGTTTCACATTTTCAGAAAGATTTCTGGAATGATTTTCTGTCTGGAATCATAGCAGATATAGAAGAAAAGAAGCTTCTTTTCTTCTATATCTGCTATGATTCCAGACAGAAAAAGAGAGTTCAACAGAGTTTTTGCAAGCTCTCCCACCTAGGCTCTGTTCAGATACTATTTCCACTTATCCAAGATTGGAGTCCCTACTTCGAGTGAGGAAAGAGGATTTCACACACTGACCTCCTCCCATGACACACAAACACCCTTAACATAGGGTTTTAATACAGAGCAGCACTTACACACACACACAAACACACTTCTCAAATGACACACAGACTTCCAGCTCCCCAAAGGATCCCTGGACTCATTCTCCAGTAAGAAACAAGTCAAAGTCTGGAGAAGAAGGGGAAAAGAACCTAACCTTTTTTATGTCTGCCATGTGTCACATGTTGGCATAGTGAGTTATGGAGTTGGAACCTCTGCCAAAGTTCCAACATGGGGAAGGCAAGAGAAAAGGAGACCCATAATAACCAAGGGGACCAACAAATTTCAGGAAGAGGTGAGGATGTGTGTAATAGACTCTCTGTCTCTGGGGATCATGTCAAACCTAGAGTTTCCTAGGACATTAACTCCTTAAGCTGGGGGATCAGAGTTGGAAGTTGGATTCTAGAATCATCTGATAAAAGTGGGAGATCATATATAGGTATCTGGACTTGGAACTGGGTAATCATTGAGTTAGAAAGCAGTTAGAAAGCTGAGGAAGCAAAGAGTTTCACCAACCAGTGAAATGAAAAGAGCCATGACAGCTCAAGCAAAAGATGAGACCTTCTAATACCACTGACGACGTGGAATCTAGAAACCCCAAACTTGTAGCTTAGGGAGTGATGAACCCCAAGTTTAGAAATAGTTTGTAGGCTGGAGACCCCAAAGCTTGTGCTTGTTCCCTGTTCCCGTGAGAATCCACCCTGAAGGGAATCTCAGGCTAGCAGTTGCAGACTGAATAATGGACCCTTAGGGTAAAAGATAAGTGACTCTTTTGCCTTAGAAGCTTCTCCCATTGTACCACATCCCCCTTCCAGGGATGGAACTCAGGATCTTCCAACTTGCAAGACTGACGGGCTACCAACTGCACTCCTCTTGGTTCCTTACTCCTCAAATCAGTTTGTTTTAAGGAGTTTTGTTGGCCTTGGCAATGTTTCCATTTTGACCCTATTTTCATTCTCATCACAGAACTGTGATATCATCTGATGAGATTATTGCTATTGCAATAATTATTGCATTGTAAATAAATGCTTTTCTCGCCTCCACTCTATTCCAGTTTTCACAATCCTGCCAAAGTAATATTTATAGGATGTTGCTCTAATCTAAGCTCTGCTCAAGACTCCTCCTTGCCTAATGAAGAAAGTATAAACTACCTAGGCTCAGTATTCCACAACTTTGTTCTAACCTTCCTCTCCTTAAACTATTCTGCTTCACAAACTCTGTTAACCCTCCATCCTGAACTCAATCTTTGATTTCCTGCTTCCTCACCTTTTTTTATTCAAAGATATTTTATTCTCCCAATTATATGCAACAAGTTTTCCACATGTTTTCTGAAATTATAAGATCCAAATTGATTCCCTTCTTCCCTTTCCCCCCCCCTCAAAGATGGTAAGTAATTTTAGATAGATATTAAAGATATGAAGGAATGGCCCATTTATTGCTGCGCTTTCTAGTGTTTTATATTATACTAGGCAGGGAGTGTAGCAAGAGGGTTTCCACTTAAGAATGGTGATGGAAAATATAGCAAAGGGTTAAAAAAGAGATACTTATACCAGCAGGCTTTTAACAGTCTTGGTTTATTCCATTATGTTTCTCCTCCATCAGGCTTCTCCTTCTGGCCTCCTCTCTGGCAGAGCCAGAAGTAATGTATATATCACTTCTACCATGAGAACCAAGCTAGCCCATTGTGGGAATCAGACAGTCAACAAAAATAATCTTGACTAAAAACTGTTTTCCTACTTGCTGGACATCTGGAGCAAGGGAGGGAAAAATTCCCTATCTCAGTATCTCTTTCCCAAGGTTGCTTCTTCCTCAAGGCTGTGCCCTTTTACTAGCATTTCTCAAGAATTCCAGGAGTGGAGGGGGTGTAGTATTTGGGGAGGATTTAATCCCTTGGCTCCCCACATTATACCTTTAAAAAAAAAATCCTTATCCTTCTGTCTTGGAATCAATACTAAGTATTGATTTGAACCTAGGACCTCTCGTCTCTTGGCCTGACTCTCTATCCACTGAGCCACCCAGCTGTTCCCTGCCTCTTTACCTTACTAAAATATACAAATATGTACACATAATAGAGTTGTCTGTGACAAGAGTTCTCTCCTGAAGTTCCCTTACTACTCATCCTACCTTTTAAAATCATACCTTGGCTCAAGTCCTATCTCAGATCCCATTAGATGAATATTTATAAGCAAATTATATGTCAAAGCTTTTTTTCCTCGATTATAAAATATGGGTCATAGATTTAGAGCTGGAAGGCACTTCAGAGGACATTTAGTCTAACTCTCTAGTTTTACAGCAAAGGAAACTAACTGAAACCAAGGGAAGTTGAGTAGTTTGTCCAAAGTCACATATATTATAAGGTTGTATGGAACAGGGAAATGAGTTACATTTTTGTCTCAGAAATTTATTAACTGGATAATATTAAAGCAAGTTATCTCTTTTTGCCTCAGTTTCCTGGTATAAGTGAAAATGGAATTAGCTCACCTTTATTCATTCTTTAGATTTTAACCACTAGGAATATGCCACCCACCCAATTTAGAATTAAGTGGGAGGGGGAGAGGTCTATGACCCACATGTGCTAATAAGTGACAAATCAAAAACAAGTGACTCCCCCTGGGCGGTTGGGGCTGCCATTTGTCCACATAGTACTGGAAGTGGACACAGGAAGTGACAAAAAGAACTATCTTTTAAATATGATGATAACTTCCTGTGAAGGGGATTTTTGCCTTTTGAACTTGACCTTGGAGGAGCTCTGGTTGAGACCTCAGACTGCTTCCCTTTGAATTGTCATGTGGGTAGGTTAGGCTGACTCCCTTTCCTTGGTGTTTCTGGAGGCCCTAGCCTCAAAAGAGGCCTCTCATCTTAGAGGAGGCCTCTTGGCTAGAAGCCTTGTTTAATTAACCTCTGTGCCCCTTTGCTGGGGCCTCTGAAACCCATCTTGGTTAGGGCCTTCGGACCAGGCCAGAGTAACTCTCTCTCTCTCTCTCTCTCTCTGTCTCTGTCTCTCTCTCTGTCTCTCTGTCTCTCTGTCTCTCTTCTTCCCTACCTTCATTCTTCCTATTTGTAAATAAACTACCATAAAAGTCATCCTAACTTGGGTCTTTAATTTGGAGATCATGTAATCGATTTCCCGGTGATCAAACTCCTAAATATCCACTCCAAACATAATTTTTCCCTTTTACATATATAAAGAAGAAAATAATAATACCCATCTCCTAGGATTGTTGTAAGGATCAAATGATGTAATAATTGTAAAATACTTAACTCAGTGACTGGCATATAGTAAGCACTAGATAAATATTGACTATTGTTATTATCATTTCTTTAATTGGATCTTCCAAACTTAATAACTATTAGATTTTTGATGCAATGTTGTATATGTTATTATTGTATTCCTAAATTCTCTTATGTTGTGAAATTTGAGAAACCATTGTATTAAAAATGCTGTTAAAAAGATAATATTTTAATCTACATACTGTAGAATTTTGAATTGAGCTGTTAAAAGAATGTGATGAAAAATAGATATTAGAAAACTATTGACTATTTAATGAGGGATATCATGAATTTAAAACATGATACAAAATTTATTGTCAGAAGGCATCATTTCTAATGCTGAATACATTTCCAAATTATCCTATATAGAAATAATTAATCTTATTTTTTTTTGCATTTTATACTAATCACATAGAAAAACAAGGGGTTTCTGATACAAGCTGTTGCCTGTTCATACCTTTTTTGTTTGTTTTAAAACCTTCACATAAACAATAGGGCTCTGATTGGTATGATCTTTCTTTTTTGTCCCTTTCAATCAATAGGCACTGAGAGGCCTCTGGAGGGAAACAGGATAGGAGAAAGGCAGAGCCAAAATGTCAGAGTAGTAGTAAACAGGACAGGTAAACTCCCTTCCAGAAAACTCCAAAATAGATCTAGCAAATACACCAGACTGAATTCTTATAGGGCAATCCAGAAAGAAAAAAATCACAGGGAATCATTTGTCTAACCCAGCTCAGCATAGAGAGTTAGACAGTTCTGAATACACTGGAGATGAGATATATCCAGGAGCAGCCAACCAAAAACCTAAAGCAAAAGAAGGTGCCAGCGCCATATGGATCACCACCAAACACATACCAGGGATACTCAATGGGGGCCAGTGTATACTAGAAGTTTTGGTATCTACCCATTTGGGTTCAGAACTGAAAAAGTAAAGGTATGCAAAAGGGTGGACATCCTGGGTAGAGAGGCCCTGTATGGTGTCATGAGAAAGAGGAAGCCTGATGCAGTAATAGGCTCAGACCTCTGGAGTACAGCAGTTTCAACATCTAGCCCAGCCTATAGTATAATAACCAGGGCAGAAATCCCAGACAAAGGGATAATCTTCACACTGAACCAGTGAGATTTTCAGTTGGCTAAGAGGGGCTAAATCTAGCAGCAGTCTACTCTTACTCAGACCCAAACTCAGGTTAGTAATTTACAGAGTTCAGGCCAGAAGAGCAACTATCAGACTTTGCCCTGGATCAGGCCTCTTTGTGAGCACTGAAAGCTTTCCAGGCCCAGCTTGTCCCTGAGGTCCTGGAATAAACACAACACTCAAAATGGGCAAAAATTCTACTAGAATTCTGAAAAAAGTAGAATAAGAGGTGATGTGGGGGTTTTTTTGAGTTAGATTTTTTTTTATCAATGAAATGAAAGTTCTTGAAGAAATAAGAGTTATGGAAGAAAAAAATGGAAAGAGATGAACAGTTTGACATAGCTTCTAAGAGCCAAGATAGCAGAGTAGGAAGGAGCACTTTGAGTTTCTCCAAACTCACCTTCAAACAATTACCAGAAATATTTCTAAATTAATTCTGGAATAGTAGAACCAATAAAAGATGAGGTAAAACAGTTTTCCAGCCTGAGACAATGTGGAGGGTTGGCAGTGAAAATCCATCTCACTACAATACAAAGGGAATGTGGTCCAGCTGGGGAGATGTCCATGTGAATATGAACAAGTCCTGACAGACCAGAAAGGAAGGGATAGGAGGCATGGAGCAATATTTAGCTCAATCCAGAGCAGGTAGCATTCAGGCAAAACAGCAGCAGACCTCCTCACAGTGGATTGGCAAGACGACCATAACCAGCACATATTGTAGTCACAAACAAAAATTTGGGACAGCATCCCTTCCACCCCAGGAACAGAGCTGAACTTTTAACATATAGGCAAAGATCACAAAATAGTCTGGAAAAATAAGTAAAAGCCAAAAAAGTGCCCCCCCTCGCTCCCCCCCCAAAACCCTGACCTAAGAAAGCCATTTTAGTGACAGGGAAAACAAACTCAGAACTGAACAATAATGCCAAAACATGTGAAAAAAGGAAAAGTATGAAAGAACTTATAAAAGAGCTAGAAAAGGAATTCAGAAGTAAAATAACAGAGGTAGAAGAAAAACTGGGAAAAGAAATGAAAGAGTCAACGAATTGGTAAAAGATATTTAAAAATTTAGTAAAGAAGGAAACAACTGTCTAAAAACTAGAATCGGCCAAATATAATAGGAGGTACAAAACTCCACTGAAGAAAACAAGTTAATAAAAAGTAAAATTGATGAAATGGAAAAGGAGGAACAAAGATTCAATGAAGAAATTAACTTTCTAAAAATTAGAATTGGGCAAATGGAAGCTAATGACTCCATAAGACATTAAGAAACAATAAAATAAAATCCAAAGAAGAAGGAAATATGAAATACCTCAATGGAAAAACAACTGTTTTATAATGATCAATATGGAAGTATGTTTTGCATGATAATATAGGTATAACACAGATCAAATTGCCTCTCATTTCTAGGAGGGAGGGAGGGAAATGAGGGTGGGAGACAATTTAAATCTTATAATTTCAGAAAATGTATGTTGAATATTGTTATTACATGTAATTGGGAAAACAATTTTTTTAATGGAAAAACAACTGACCTTGAAAATACCTCCAGGAGAGATAATCTAAGAATCAGTGGACTACCTGAAAACCATAATGCCATATTACCAGAAATTATCAGGGAATAATGCCCTGTTGTCTTCATAAAATAAGGGAAAATAGAAATTGAAAGAACCCACTAATCATCTCCTGAAAGAAATCACCAAATTAAAACCTCCAGGACTGTTACAGCCAAATTCCAGATCTCTCAGACTAAGGAGAAAATATTGCAAGCAATCAGAAAGAAAAAAATTCAAATACCATTCAACCACAGTCACAACTATGCAGGACTCAGCAGCATTAAAGGACTGAAGAGTTTTGAATATGATATTCCAGAAGGCAAAGGATCTAGAATTGCAACTGAGAAATACATACCCAGTGAACTTGAGCATAATCCTTCAAGGGAAAAAATAGTTATTTAATGTGTGTGTGGTGAAAAGTGAAGGGAGGAAGGTAGGATGGATGGGAGAAAGGAGAGAGGAAGGTAGAGGAAGGGAAAGGAAGGTAGCGTCCCAGCCCTGGCAGGGGCAATTGATCAGAGCCCTTAATGAAATTATCAGAGAGCAACTTTAGGGTTTGAATAGCTAGATTTTATTTTAATTAGAAAGGGAAAGATCTAGGGAAAACTAAGAGGTACGAAAAAAGGGTAAAATGTGCGGAGAGAGATCAGGGTCTCAGGGTAGAGAGAGCCCAGCCAGCCTCCAAGGTCGAGAGAGGGAAAAGGTGCCAAAACTTTCCCTTTTATAATTTCCCTGACACCTCCCCCAATGGAAGTAGGAGGTGTCAGGGGAAGTTGTAGCAGAGAGAGTCCTGGGAGACATAGTCTTCCAGGGCTTACAATAATTTCAAATGACACAAATGAAATAAAGGACTTTTAAGCATTCCTGATGGAAAGACTAGTTGAACAGAAAAGTCAGTAATCAAATAAAACTTCCAAAAGAAGCATAAAAAGATAAAGAGGAAAGAGAAAACTCAGGGAATTCAATACAGTCAAACTGTTTACATTTCTACATGCAAAGGAGATAATTAAAATATTTATGATACTAAAATATTTGATATATACTTAAGAAACTTTATCACTATTAGGATAGTGAGGGATATGCATTGGTAGAGGGCAGGGAATAAATTGAATATGATGGGATGATATTTAAAAAATTAGGAAGTGAGAAAAAGGAACATACTAGGAGAAAAGAAAAAGAGAGATAGGGAAGGATAAATTATCTTACATGGTACTGATACTTAAACCAGGATGAACAAAGAAAACTAGACCAATCTCCCTAGTGAATATTGAAACAAAAAAATTAAAATAAGACACTAGCAAGGAGATTACAGTAATATATCACAGAATCATGCACTATGACCAGATGAGTTTTATACAAGGAATGCTAGAATGGTTCAATAATAGGGAAATTATATCAATAAAATTAAGTACCATATCAATAGTAAAATCAACAGAAACCATGTCATTATCTCAATAGATGGAGAAAAAAAACTTTTGTCAAAATACAACATCCATTCCTATTAAAGACACTAGAGAGCATTGGAATAAATGGACCTTTTCTTAAAATGATTAATAGTACCTATTTAAAACCATCTACAAAAATTAGAATGAGGATAAGCTAAAGGCCTTACAATAGGGTCAGAGATGAAGCAGGGATGCCCATTATCACAACTATTCAATATTGTACTAGAAATGCTAGTTATAGCAATCAAAGAAGAAAATGAAATTGAAGGAATTAGAATAAGCAATGAGGAAACCAAGCTATCACTCTTTTTAAATAATATGATGGTATACTTAGAGAATCCACCAAAAAACTAAAGGAAACAATCAACTTTAAAAGTTGCATGATATAAAATAAATCCACACAAATCTTTAGCTATACTACCAACAGTAAGAGATAGAAAGAGAAACCCCATTTAAAATAACTATAGACAGAGACTGATACACTGTGGTACAATCTAACATAAAGGTGTTCTCTACTAGCAGCAATGTAAGGATCCAGAGCAAAGTTGAGGGACTTATGAGAAAGAAAACTAGCCACATTAAGAGGAAGAACTGTGGGAGGAGAAACAGAAGAAAAACAACCTCTTGAACACATGGGATGATGGGGACATTATTGGGAATGTAGACACTAAATGATAACTCTAGTCCAACTATCAATAATATGGAATTAGATCTTGATCTAGATACATGTAAAACCCAGTGGAATTGTGCGTCAGCTAAGTGGGGTAGGGGGTTTTGGGGGAAGAAGGAAAGAACATGAAATATGTAACTAGGGGAAAAATATTCAAAATAAAAATTAAAAAATAAAATAAAATAACTGTAGACAGTATAAAAATACCTGGATGTCTACCTGACAAAAAAAAACCCCAGGAACTATATGAACACAATTACAAAACATTTTTTGCACAAATAAAATCAGATTTAAACAATTAGAAAAACATTAATTACTTATGGATAGGCCTAATATACTAAAAATTACAATTCTACCTAAATTAATTTACCTATTCATGGGGGCAGCTAGGTGGGTTAGAGTATTGAGAACAGCCAGGCTTAGAGACAGGAAGTCCTGGGTTGAAATCTGGCCTCAGACACTTTCTAGCTGTATAATCCTGGGCAAATCACTTAACCCCCATTGCCTAGCCCTTACTTTTCTTTAACCTTGTAACCAATACACAGTATTGCTTCTAAGATAGAAGATAAAGATTTTTAAAAATTACATATTCAGTCCCATACCAGTCAAACTACCAAAAAATTATTTAATAGAGCTAGAAAAAAATAAGAAAATTCATCTGGAAGAACAAAAGGTCAAGAATATCAAAGGAATTGGTGGGGAAAAAGTGAAAGAAGGTGATCTAGTTGTAATAGACCTTATATTGTATCAGAAAGCAATACTCATTAAAACAATATGGTGCTGGCTGTAAGAAATAGAGGAATAGATAAGTGGAAAAGAAATGACCACCATAACCTAATATTGGATAAATCCAAAGGTCCAAGCTTTTTGAGAGGAAGAACTTATTATTTGACAAAAACTAGGCATAGACCAGCATCTCACACCATATAGCAAGATAAAAATCAAAATGGAAAAATAACTTAGAAATGTGGGGGGAAATTGCACAGAAATGGTTTGGAATGTTAGAGAGAGGACTGATGGACAGAGGCAGTTGGAAGAGGGAGGGGAGAGATGGGAGGGAGTGACAGTTGCACTCTCTGGATCTCGGGACTGGAAAGTGGTCCCTCTGCCTCTCAAGATAGAAACTACCTCTATTCCTGGGATTTTCCCAACTGTTTGCTCTACCTGGATTCCTGTGGATTGTGCTATCTAAAAAAAGGATTTAAAGGGGCTGCTTTAACTGTAACACCTGTTTTGGGGGGCATTAGCCCAAGGAAACAAGCCAAAGTCAGTTAGAGTGGCTCTGAGGGTTAGCTAATCAGCACTCTTGGCTAACCTCAGTAACACTATCCCAGGGTTTCCCTGTCCAATTTACCTTCGTAAGAGAGTTTTCTTACAGTTTTGTTAAAGCCAGCTAGGTTTTACAGCCTATTTTACAAAAATTTGGGAAAAAAATAAAACAGTGGGAAATTTGGGGCAAGTTGGGCCTGCATACCTTTCAAAAGCCTGTGTGACTGTAGAAAGTAGCCATCTTGAAACCAGTTCCAGTCAGTACAACTAATCTGCCTAGCAACACCATAGCCAATAAGAAACCACTTGGTCTGAAGGGGTAGGGCAGCTCTTTAAAGGGCCAGACATAAAGACATTCTTTCCTTTACAAGAGGCTTTTCAAGATACAAGCAGGGCAAACAGATTATTCTTAGCCATGAGTTATCTAGCCTTGATTGGATATTTCTTTTATATGATTTATACCTTATTTTTTGGCATAATCCCGGATTATATTTATTTTCTGCTTAACATCTATGAAAGCTTCCAAGTGCTAAAGATTACTTTAGACCATTTAATTTCCTTTGTGCCTACATGTGCTGGAGTAATATTCTCTTTAATTCAATTATACTATGCCCTGAAAAAATGTGTTCATTTGATCTGTGGAAAGAAATCAAAAGACAATGAAATCTCAGTGATAATGTTAGCAATGAGGGAGGAGTTAACACATCTAAGAGAAATGGTTAGGCAACTAACTGAGGAAAAACAAAATGGCAAAGATATTAACATACAACAAGATGCAACTAAAAATAACAATGTAACTGAGCAAGAAAATACAGATGAGGCTGAAGAGGGAATACCAATACTGCCACTAAGAGACCATATGAGCTTACAAGCAGACGTTGGTATAATCCATATCAAAACACAAAAGCCACTTACAGCAGCAGATTTGGAAAGTCTGAAGAAAAGGATTTCTTCATGGTTTTCCAAACCTGTAAAATGTTTGAAAGAATTCAAAAGAGCAATTAGGCTTTAGATCCACATTTGCAAGACACTGAAATTCTTCTCTCTGAATTATTTCCTAAAAGAGAAAAGCAACAATTCATTGAGGAGACTAGGAACAATCCAAATTTAACACCATAGCCACAGGAAGGAACAGACTTAGAATTATCTAATAATGTAAATCTACATTAAGAAAGGCCAGAGAGGATTTATTAAGGCAATGAAAAGTTTTTCAAAAAAAGCAGATACTTGGGGACAATTTGAGAAGTTGAGGCAGGAGAGTGGGGAACATCCATCAAAGTTCCTTGATTAGGTGATTAAAATATCAGAGGATGTGCTTGGCTTCGATAATTTAAATGAACAAAATCTCCAACACATAAGGAGACAATTTGTGAAAGGCAGTAATACATCTATTAGATCATATTTTAAACTTCAGTGCCCAGACTGGGAAACACTAAGTCTGGAAGATTTAAGAAAAACTGCAACTTATATATTTACAAGTCATAAAGAAATCTTAAATGAAAAGGATGAAATAATGAAAGAGCTTAAAACCAAGCTCAAGGAGGCAAATAGCACAATTAAATAAAAAGAAATTGAGGAAATAAAAAATCTAGCTGTTCTGCAGTCATACAGACCCACAAGAAATTACACACAAAACAATCAAAGAAGAAATTTGCTCAAGTGTTTCCTATGTGGAAAATTGGGACATGTAGTCCGTAACTGTCATTTAAAGGCACAATTAGTTCAAGTTAAAAACAAAAATGGGTCCTGGAAAAGCAACACAAAGTATAGTAACAACAATACATGAACAAATACAAAATGTTGCCATTGTAATTGCAAGAATTCATTGCAAGCCCCAAATTTAGAAACAAGGGGAAAGACCACGTTATTTGCAGGTAGTCTCAGGTGCTGCCAAACAAAGCCAATTATGAAGCCAGATGCAAGGGGTGAATGCAAAAAGCAAACAAGAGAAAAGGAATTGGGAAAATGACTTGGGGAAATTGCATTGATATAGAATTAGTGGGTGTAAAAACAAAACACAAAACTAAGGAACTGGAAAATGATGAAATGCAATTATAGAAAGATATTGAGGAAATGTGGAGTAAGGTTTATGGAACAATGGATAAAGACACAAGGGGAGAAGGGAATGTAAATATTGTAACAACAAAGGGTACACTTACAATAAACTGGCCAGTAAAAAATGATTTAGCAAACCAAGAAGACAAAGAAACAGTTTTTAGCAATAATAACTTAAAAGTATTTTCAGCACAAACCAAAAACAACTTATTAGGGGAAACTACAATTCACAAACTAATGATAGGGAACTAAAGCAACAAACAAATATAGTAGAATCACAATTAGCAGGGAATTCTAATTATGCAAAAACAAAAAGTTTCACCAACTGCGAGGGACAAAAGTTAGTACAAAAGACCAATGAGTGAGACCAAGCAATATCTCCAGAGATTCTCATGAGAAGACCTGAAGAGATAATCAAAAGTGATGATACAAAAAAAGGAAATGTCACTGATATATTACAACACTATAAAATTAAATCCTAATGTGGAAGAATTTAAGTCAAAAACACATACGGAATCTTAAAACAACAAAGACATCCCAACATCCTTAAATCTTCATGCTCAAGCAATTCCAATGCAAAAAGCAGAGGGATTGCAAAGTGAATTCTCAAATCAAGAATCTGTATCTGTCAATAATTCTTACATACGAACACTGGACCAAGAATGGGATTTGGGGAAAATAGAATTACAAGCACCAATGATTCCAGTATTTCAAGAACCTAAAAATACTGAGCCACGTGTAATGATAAAAGTGGGAACAGAAATATATCCAGCATTAATTGACACAGGTGCTACACACTCAGTGCTAAAAATATCTGAGGAAAGCAAAATCGTGGGTTCTATAAAAGTTATGGGAGGGCAGCTGGGTAGCTCAGTGGATTGAGAGCCAGGCCTAGAGATGGGAGGTCCTAGGTTCAAATCCGGCCTCAGACACTTCCCAGCTGTGTGACCCTGGGCAAGTCACTTGACCCCCATTGCCTACCCTTACCACTCTTCCACTTAAAAGTCAATTCACAGAAGTTAAGGGTTTAAAATAAAAAAAATAAATAAATAAAAAGTTATGGGAGCCACAGGAAAAACAGAAAGTACCAAAACTAAAATAAAAAATGGTAACTCTAGGGCCCTTAACTACAGAACACACATTCCTGTTAATACCTGGATGTTCATCATATCTTCTGGGTAGAGACTTTTTGTGTAAAATAGGAGCTACAATACAATGTGACACATCTAGAAAGATTTTCCTACATTTGCCATTGAAACACCATCCATTGCTTTTCCTGGGGCAAGTGGATAAAATAAAAGATCATGAGTCAAACACAATCTTTGAAATCCCCAAAGAAGTTCCTCAAGAAGTATGGGCAAAACAGTCAATAGATGTAAGGGATTTTAAAATCTGCAATACCAGTAAAAGTTAAAGTGAAGGAAGGAACACTTCCTAAAATACTCCAATACAAATTAAGCAAAGAAGCAATAGACAGAATCACCCCAATCATAAACAGTCTGATCCAGCAGAAAATCTTGGTACCAGTAATTTCAGAGTACATCACACCCATAATGCCTATAAAGAAACCAAAATTATATGAGAAAGGCAATGTGCAGTGGAGATTTGTACAAAATGTAAGGGCAATAAATTATTTCATCATCAAAAGTCACCCTGTCATTCTAAGTCCATCTAGTATCCTGGCTGAAATTCCTAGTAATTAAAAATTTTATACCATGATAGATCTGTGCAGTGCCTACTTTTCAATACTTTTATAAAGAAAAGAGGTCCTAGGGAGATATAGGTATGCAGTAATACAGATGTACCTCTGTATTCTCCCTAGGTGCAGATGATGGGGGAAATACCAACCCCAATCACCCTTGCTAGATACTAATTTCCCCTTTCAATAACAATTGCCCAGGGAGGACTCCAAAAGGTTAGGTGGATGGGTAACCCTTTCAGGTCCAACCTGGGGTTGGATAAATTATTAATATAGGGCTCTGATTAGCCTTGGATCACATTTCTTATCTGACTGCATTAGCTCCCTCCCCAAGAGTCATGATATAAAGACCACTCAGGAAGGTACTTATTAAACACTCTTTATCTATAATCTATAATTAGGGAAAGGATAAACAGGATAAGGATTGGGATTTGAGACCCTGTCAATCTAATACCTATAATTAATTAATTAACACTTAGGACTGGAGGCTATTGATTTAGTAGAAGCTGGAGCTTTGTTCTTCACAACCCCTCTGGCCAAGCCTGGCCACTGCCAAGCCAGAGAATGGTGACTGCTCTTGATGCAGCTGTATTGGTGGTTTTATTCTCTCAGCTTTCTCACTATCAGTGTTTGGTGATGCACCAGCTCTCACAGTCTTCAGGAAATATTCAGTTCCTACCAACGCTCTTCTTCATAGACCTCCCAGCCTCCCTTCACCACCCAGGGACCCAAGCCCAAAGACCAAAGACCAAAAGCCCCTCCAGGTGGCTGTTAGGGTTATTTATACTCCCAGGCCAACTGACTTTTGCCCCTGACTCACAGTATCTGGGAACATTCCAATCTCTTCAACTGCCTCCTTTGTCAATCAAGGTGACATCTAAATTTCTCAGGATATGGATATAACAATACCCATTGACAAGGAAAGCCAAAAGATTTTTGCTTTTACTTAGAATGGAAATCAGTTCTGTTGGTTCCATTTGCCTCAACATTTCTGTGAAAGTGGAAATTTGTTCTGCCAAATCTTAAAACAAGATTTAAAATCCATAGTATTTAAAGAAAGTAAGATCATACACTTTGTGGATGACATCCTCATTGCCAGTCTGATTTCAAGAGCTTGCCTTAATGACAGTACAAAACTCCTAATAGAGCTTCACAAAAGAGGTCACAAAGTATCAAAATCTCAATTGCAATGATTTATGCCCAAGGTGGAATACTTAAGATTCATTTTTGAAAAAGGAACAAGAAAAATCTCAAAGAGTGGCTGATATCCAAAAGCTCAGTGTGCCCCCCCCCCCAACAAAAAAAGCAACTTCAAGCAATTCTTGGAGTAACAGGTTTCTGTAGACAATGTTACAGCCAAATAACCAAGTGTCTCATGAACCTAACTAGAAAAGAGGTCACAGAACCTTTAAGACTCACAGCTGAACATCACCAAATACTAGCCAAACTCAAAGAATCCATCATAACAGCACCAGCACTTGGAATTCCTGATTATGACCAAGATTTCCATCTATTTGTACATGAGGCACAAGAGGTAGCTTCTGCAGTTTTAGTGCAAAGCCTAGGACCCAGTTTTAGACCCATGGCATACTATAGCTCAATATTAGACACAGTTGCCAGAGGCATGATCCCATGTCTCTGAGCAGTGGCAGCCACAGCATTAATGATTCAAAAATCTATGGATTTAGTCCTGGGATCCAAACATAGTGTTCACTCTGCCCACCAGATAGAAGCAATATTGAAAAAATGTATCTCAAAAGCTTTCACTCACCAAAGATTGTCACAGTATGAAATTGTCTTATTAAGCAATGAGAACATCACATTGAAACGTTGCAACATTTTAAACCTAGCAACTCTACTTCCAGATTTGCCACTCAAGGGAGAATCAATTCATGACTGTGAAGAAACTATATCCTTAGTGGAAATGTCCAGAATGGACTTAAAAGATACACCATTGATAAGCCCAGACAGCTCTAGTTTTATGTATCAAAGTGAATGATTTTCAGGAGCAACAGCAGTTAGTCAGAAACACTATAGTATGGATCTCTGCCAGAAGACATGAGAGGTCAAGGGGCAGAATTGGTGGCACTGATAAGGGCATTGCACATTTGAAAAGATAAAAGGGTGAACATCTTTACAGATTCCAAGTATGGATTTTGATTAATACACACCACTGGAGAGATATGGAAGCATAGAGCATATATTACAAGTGGAGGGAAACAGATAGCACATGCAAGCCTAATAATGGAACTCAAGGCTATACAATTGCCTAAGGAAGTGGCAGTGGTCCACTGCAAATCACACTCATTGGGGAAAGACCCAGTATAAGTAGGAAACTATAATAGGTATAGGCTTTAAAAGTATAAAGGCAGATTTTTGCAAGTATATTAGGGAAAGCCTTGGCTGGAAGTCATGGACATTCTGAATAGAATGAAGGGGTAGGGAGGAAAAAGCTAAGCAATAGACATTGCTGTTTTGTGAGGGGTTGGAGCAGAAGTACAATCAGCAGTCCATATTTGACCTGGGAACTTGGAGAGTGGTGAAAGTTGTAAAGGCTGAAGACATCATCCTGCAAGTCAACTCTGAGTAGGGAAGAGGCCTATGTTCTGGTGGACAATTTGCAGACATCTCTCCCTACCTGGTTACTTTTGGATCATCAGCTGTAGAGGAGTTGGTTCCGTATCCTGAAGACATCTCTGGATCAGTTGTGAGAACCCAAATCCAAGCCCTCTCCCTCAGGTCCTTAGCCAAGCTGTCAAACCTGGCAGAAGCTGGGTTGGCTAAGGAACTTACCCTTTTTGATTCCAGTCCTGGGCAGTTAGACATAGGTTCACCTCAAACCCCTCTCCTATCCTCTCAAAAAACAATTAAACTATTTCCCTGTGTGTTTTATTCGTACCTTGAAGTTCTCATAGTGTGTGTATTTATTATACTCTGAGTTTATCCCTTGTCTAGATGGAACAGGGTGACAGTTAGGCCTAATTGTCACTTCTGTCAACAGTCATTTCCCCTAACAGTTAAACGTAGTTTCACTAACTTGTTAAGTCCCCACCTATTGTCCATTCCTGTCTCCTGCTCACCCTTCTGAACCCACATATAATATTTAAGTTAACTCCCCTGTTTTTCCCTATAAGAAAACCATAGGGCTAATATCACCACCAAATATGCTGTGAGAATGGGCCCACTACATGTATTGAACTTCACTGTCTTAGAAGATGAAAATCTACACAATGCCTATGAGGACAGTGAAATTCAGTCATGGAAAAAGAACTTTGGAGCCAAAGAAATAGAAGGCATGTGGTTTTCAGAGTCAGACAAACCCATCTTGCCTAGAAAGCTATGTATGCAATAGCATACATAGCAAAGGACACTATGGGACCCAGGGAGTAATAAATGTAGTTAGACGAATTTGGCTTGCACTGGGAATATCCTCACATGCAATCAAAGCCTGTCAGAAGTGCAAAACTTGTATGAAATTCAATCAGGGAGTGTTAAAAAATAAAGGTTTGGGAGGTCAACCTTTAGCTTACACACCATTTGAGTGCATACAAGTGGATTTCATCAACATGCCTTTTGGGGGTTAAGTGACTTGTCGAGGGTCACACAGCTAGGAAGTGTCTGAAGCCAGATTTGAACCTAGGACCTCCCATCTCTAGGACCTGGCTCTCAATCCACTGAGCTACCCAGCTGCCCCCTACTCTATTGCAAATATTAATAATATGGAAATGGGTCTTGACATGTAAAACCCAGTTGAATTGCTCTTTGGCTACAGGAGGGGGAAGGGAGGTGTGGAGGGAAAGAACATAAATCATGTAACCACGGAAAAAATACTACTAATTAATTAATTGAATAAAAAGAAAGTGCCCCTAAGCTGCATTTTTTTTTGGGGGGGTCAGGTATCTTTTTATTTTATTTAATATGTATGAAGAGACAGGGACAATAACACAGGGTAAGGGTGTGTGAAAAGAGCTGAGATCTTTACCAACAGAGTACCCTCACTCATGAAATTATGAATCGATAATGTCTTATTTATTATATATTTATTGTATATTATATTATATAATGTGTATTATATAGTATATATATTATATACTTTTTGTAAAAATAGTTTTGAACTCAAAGATCTTTTGGAAGAGTCTCAGCTACCTAAATCATACTTTGAAAACCCAATGAATGAAACTGGAGCTATTTACCCTACATAAGAAAAGACTGAGAAATGATATATCCAAGTATTTGAAGGCCTGTCACATGGAAAATGGATTATTCTCCTTGCTCAAAAACCATAACTTGTCCAGAGAAAGAACTGTGGGAGTAGAAACACAGAAGAAAAACAACTGCTTGATCACATGGTTCGATGGGGATATGATTGGGGATGTAGACTCCATTCACTCTAATGCAAATATTAATAATATGGAAATGGGTCTTGATCAATGACACATGTAAAACCCAGTGCTCATTGGCTACAGGAGGGGGGATGGGAGAAGGGAAGGGAAAGAACATGAATCATGTAACCATCGAAAAATATTCTAAATCAATTAATTAAATAAAAAATTTCAAATAAAAAAACCCCATAACTTGAGTATTGGGTGGAAGTTGTAAAGAGATACATTTAGACTTTGCTAGAGGAAATACTTGCTGGATCTATCCAAGAGCATAATTAACTGTCAGGAGGAAATAGGTTTCTCCACACTGTCAACCTTCAAGTAAAGGCTGGATGACCTCTTTCAGGGTATCATATGGAAGAGATTTTTTTTTTGTCAAGTATGGGTTGGTTGTCAAGCTTCTGAGGTCCCTTCCATTCTGAAATTTGGTGATCTCTAGTCCCTCTGTCCATTCTTATCTTCTGGAGTGACCCCTGCTGACTTCATTTTCTTCCCTTTACAGTCTTGAATCCCAGCCACTTCGTGCGCGACATCCCAGCTGTGCCACCTCAGCCGCTCCCACTCCGGGATCACGCAGCCGCCTCACGCCAGGACCAGGACCGGCAGTCCCCGCGCTGCCCACAACGTGCGCGCGCCCTCAACCTCCCTAAGCTGTATTTTAAAAGAAGATATGGTGGCAGGAGATGAGGTGTCAAGTCAAAGAACAAGCGATATGTCAGTTTGGCATGAATTTAGAATGCATTCTGGAAAGTAACGAGAACTAAAACTACATAGAAGTATTCACCCTCAAGAAGTTTACAGTCCAGTTTGGGAGAAAATATATGTCCCTAGGCTAAAATATCACCACCAGGCAATAAATGAGGTGGGGGCTAGGGGCAATAACTTCTGACCATTGAGGAATCATAGAAGAGGTGACCATCTGAATGGTGGTAGGAATTTTACCAGGTGGAGAGGAAGCAAAAGCAGAGATATTGAGAAAACACATGGCCTGTTATGGAGACAGTAGGTAGGTTGATATGACTACAGGGTTAGAGGGGCAGGGGAGGAAGGGAAGTAGCGAGATATGGTTGGATAGGTAAGTTGGGGGCCAGATGATGGTGGGCTCTGATTGCCAGACCAAGGAATAATATAAATTTTAATTAATAAACAATGGGTAGCCAGTCAAAGTTCTTGAACCTCTAGAGGAATGACATGAAAAAAGCCTTGTTTTAAGTAGATTAACTTAGTTATGTTTCCAAATGAAATCCTAATGAGGGTTTTTTGTTTGTTTTTAACAGCACAGAAGTAACCACAAGTTCTTAAACAGAATGCCAGTAGAACACAAAATCTCTGGAAGGGGCAGCAAGGTGGCTGAATGGAAGGAGACCCAGGCCTGGAGTTAGAAACTGGGCTGAAATCTGGTCTCAAACACATTCTAGCTGTGTGACCCTGGGCAAATCACTTAACCCCAATTGCCTAGTCCTTATTGCTCTTCTGCCTTGGAACTGATGTGAAATGTGGATTCTGAAAAAGAAAGTAAAGGGTTGATTTTGTTTTTTGTTTTTATCTCTCCAATCCTGCCAAGCTAAAAAGGTTTCAAATGTGAGCCTGATGACAGACTAAGTTGGGAAAAAAGAAGAATGAGACCTGAAATTAGAGCTCTAAGATATAGGTTTGAATATCAGTTACACTACTTTGATATTGTGTGATCTTGGACAAATCATTTCTCTCTTTGACCTTTAACTTCCAGATGGGTTAATGGGTTAATGATTATTGCATCTCTTCCCTCTATTATAGGCATCAATCAAAGCAATGCATGTAAAAGGTTTGGTAGATATTAACTTAATTTACTACCCACAGTGAAACCACAAATCCTTGAACTACTAAAGCATAAAATCAAGCCATGGTTTGCAGAATAGATTGGAGGAGATTCTAGAACCTTTAGAGTCTCCTTTTCTCTTTTCCTTTTTTTGGACATATAGGTGGCAGAGAGAACCAAGCCTGGTTTCAGAAAGACTCAAGTTCATGTGGGAGTAGAAATGATTGATCATATGGTTCAATTGGGGATATGATTGGGGATGTTGAGTTAAATGATCACTCTATTGCAAATAGTAATAATATGGAAATGGGTTTTGAACAACGATACATGTAAAACCCAGTGGAATTGCTCATTGGCTCTGGGAGGGGGGAGGGAAAGAACATGAAAGAACATGTAACCATTGGAAAATATTCTCAATTAATTAATTAATTAAAGAAAGAAAGACCCAAGTTCAAATTGACCTCAGACACTAACTGTGTAATCATGGGCACGTCACTTAACTCTGTTTACCACAATTCCTTCTTTGTAAAATGAGCTGGAGAAGGAAATGGCAAACCATTCTAGTATCTTTGCCATGAAAACCCCAAAAACAGTCACAAAGAGTCAGACATGACTGAAAATGGTTAAATGACAACCCCACTTCTTTTCCAAAGCTGCCTCAGGCCTTCCCTCTTTCTCTTCTGTCTACTTCCCTTTAGTGAATATCAGCCTTTCCCCATATTCAGTGATGTGTGGGGAGGGTGGAAAGTCATTAAGGGATAAAACTAAAACCTCAGGAAATTTAGAGCTAGAAGGGACTTTAGAAGCCCCCTCATTTTGCAGATGAGGAATCTGAAGCTCAGAGAATTTAAACATGTCCAGGGCTACACAGTATGTAACAGAGGCAGGATTTGAATATAAGTCATTGTACTCCAGTTCAATGCTCTTTCCACTACCACAAATAAGGATGAAGGTAAAGAATGGGATTTTCTTCCCAGCATGGGTGCATGGTTTTAACACATACATATGGACACAAGGATTACAAATCCTTATTTATTCAATAACTTATCACACAAGGAACCTCCTGCAAACTCTCTACCACTCTACCATTTGTGGCTGAGGAGAAAGAAGACAAGCATTCCAAGGGCTACCTGAGAGGGCCGTGTCAAGGCAAGGTAGACAGACACACATTGGACTGACAGAAAGGTACACAATAAACACACATCATGAAGCAGAACCCAGAGAAGTTCTCTGGTCCCCTCCCCTTAGCAATGAAGGGGACTGGGCCCAAGGCCCAAGAAGGCACAGTGGTGATAAGAGAAAGGAAAGTAGCTGACTGTCAGGGATCCACAAAAGACACCATGATGTATCGGGTGCCCTTTGTAGTGGGCAGCCCTTCGTGGTAGTGGGTGAGGCGCCCCGGGTGCAAAAGTCCCCAGCCTTTCCTTGGGGATGAGACAATGCAGTCATATCGCAGGAATCGGCAGCCTCCTCCCTAAATAAAGAGAAAACCCAGGAAGACAAGATGTCATGGCAGCTAAAGTCAGATTCCCTAGGATAAAGCTGGGATAGGGCGTGGACTTAAACTAGTAAGAGACTGAAGTGAGAAGAGGAAGATGAAGAAATTATAATAAAGAGAGATCTAAAAGAGAAAATAAGGGAGTGTGCATGTATGCCAAAGAAAGGAAATGGGAGACAAAAGGAAAGTGAGAAGTGAATGTGTATATAAAAATGAGAAAGAGAAGTTCTGGGAGTAGGTAAGTGGTTCAGTGCATTGAGAGCCATGCCTAGGAGGTCCTAGGTTCAGATCTGGCCTCAGATAATTCCTAGCTGTGTGACTCTGGGCAACCCCCATTTTCTAGCCCTTACTGCCGTTGGGCCTTGGAACCAATATACTGTGTTGATTATAAGATGGAAGGTAAGAATTTTTTAAGAAAAAAAGTAAAAAATAAAAGAGAAGAGGAAGGAAAGAAGGAAGGGAGGGAGGGAGGAAGGAAAAGAAAAAAGTGTAAAAAATGCTCTGAGGATTTTTTTTTTTTTGACATCTTATGTTTTTCAGTCCTGGGACTAGGGCATTACAATGTTCTTACGGGTATATTGGAGGATAGGAGAAGAGGTTTATTTCATTCGGTTCCCAGAAGGAGGAAGGGAAATCAACTGGGGAGGAAAACGGTATCCTTGCTCACCTCATAGTCGAGACCCTTGCTATTGAGTGCAATATTCAGGGTGAAAGTAGAAGAATCATGATGTGGTCTCAAGGATGGCTGCTCATCTGGCCGGTACCGGACCACAAAGTTCATCACTGCTCGGGTCTGGGGAAAGATAGAAGAAGATCATGGCCTGGGGTCTGGAATGATCTCATAGGTTCAAGCCAGAAGGACCACTGAGATGGATTTGGGAAGGAAGAGCAAGGGTAGGTTCTAGGAATCCTCAACTAGGACCTCTTCCTTCACTTTCAACAGACTTAATGCTATGACCAGGTAGTTGAAACTGGACCACTAGTGCCTCAAGGAAGCATCAGGTGGCACTATTCTTGCCAATGCTCAAAGAGAATGAAAGTTTATATCTTAAGGTTTATACTAAAATAGTCAGATGTAGACCATTCCAGCTTATCAAGCAACTCCATTCCCCTCTCTCAAATTCCCTCCCTCAGGCTGAATGAGGCATCATTTAGTTCCAGTTCTCCCCCTTCTTGAAACTGTCAATGTACAGTGTAGCTAGACCTCATCTGGACTGAAATAAGTGGATGATCAGTCTGGTTGTTGTTGTAGAGGTGAGATACCAAGATTGAGGGTATCCCACAATGAGGAGGCCCAGACAGACCTTCTCAGGGCTCAGTGCGCTTCTCAAACTCTTAGGTAGTTTGCAAAACAGTTCGAGAGTTTATTTTAAAACCAAGATAAATTGGAAGGGAGGATTAGGGATAGCATGCCCTAATCTAAAAGTTTCTAGCAAAACCAACCCCCTTTCTAAGACTCCCACAAAGGAATGTCTTCTGATCTTCCGGCTGCCTGTCTCTACATTGTCTGTCTAGAAAATCTCAGCTAACTAACTACCTGAGCTACTGATCCTCCCAGATAACATTTTGGTTAGATTTATAGTCTCTCAGAGCAGTTATGCTGATCCCTTTATTTCAGGGATCAAACCTCTTCAGGCTAGGGCCAAGATGGCTTCACGCCTATCTCAAAAACAGTTACTGGCTGGCTGGCAGGGATCTTCACAGCAGTTGGGAACACTCTCTCAGGACACAGGAACATAGTTGGATTCTGCTCTGGGTCCTTTTTTATAATAATGTCCCCTCATTCTTAGAACACAGCCTTTGGTTCCAGGGCATGTGGCACTGTCTTGCACATTGCTCTCTTTGCAAAATCTCTCTCTTACCTGTTTCTCTCCTTTCCTCATAATAGTGCCAACACATTAGTTATGGATCTGGTGGGGCAGGTACATGGCATGGCACAGCAGGCAAAGCCCTGGATTTAGTCTCAGAAGAAGTGGGAATCCTGGCTCTAAGACTTACCAGCTATGTGTTTCTGAACAAGTCATCTCTCTAAGCCTTAGGGCTATTGTGGGCACTTAATTCTCTGTAATTCCTGAGTATCATATAAAAGTGAGCAATTATTTGTTTTCTTAATAACCACCACCCCCATCCATGACAAAGGAACTGAAATCATAAATCACAATCCCTTAGTGAAAGATGTTGGAAGCTCACAGGGATCATGCAGGGAAAGGGACAGTTGATATTGAGATATGATGGGTGAATTAGAAAGATGGAGAAGTGAAGTATTTTCATGCCCTCTTGCATCATCCAACCTTCGTATGATACCCTGGAAATAGGTTTTCTGTCATGGGTCCTACATAGGTTCTCAGGAATTGTAGCCATTCATCTTCATAACCCAGCTGCTTCATATGAATATCCACAGTAGGCACATTCTCATATCCCCCTGCCAGCCTAAAGTCCTAAAAAGGAGAATTTGGGCACAAAGAAGTTGAATTACCTATACTTTCTCCTGGGAATACCCTATCCCCAGGAGGGAGTTCTTTAAGCCTTCCTTACCACTATTTGCCTTCCTCCAAAATGGCCATAGATCTTTTGGCCCCTGCCTAGAATCCTGTGTATCCCTTCATCTCCTGGGTTTGTATATCTTTTATCCCCTCCCTCTGCCCTCTCATTCATTCCCAAACCATCCCTAAATCCTACCCTCCCCTATCTTCTCCCTAGAATTCCTTCATCCTCTCCCTCTCTTCTACCCTCTACTTCACAGAATACTCAGTGTCACTTCTCCTGACTCTCCCTCTCCAAGTTATCCCATCCCACCTCATGCTTGCCACCAGACCACTGGCCAAAGTTCTCCATCTCTTCTACTAGCTCATCACACATCTGCTCCGACAACAATGGAAACCAGTACACATCTGGACATGGCTAAAGAGGCAGGGTTTGGGAGAGGGGAAGGAAAGAAACACAAAGCTCTGGAATCTTGATGATTGGACAAGGAGAAGGATCTGGGTGGAATGAGTCATTTTAGATCTGGTAGTTGGTGGAGAAACAAATAAAGGGATAAGGGGCAGTGCTAGGGGGATACAAGATAGAGGGGAAGAAGACTAGGAAAATAAAGTAACAAGGTCAGGGTGTGAACAGGAGTAGAATGACTACGTATTGGGCTCAGAGGTAGTAGTTGGGATACTCCCTAGGGTACTATGTTTTGGGGGAGAAGTCTGTTTGTTTGGGCAATTGGGGAATATTTCCTTAGATGGGCTTACCTGTTCCACCATGCCTTCTCCATCAAGTGCCCAAGTGTAGTTCTCATGGATATATTGCTCTTGCCAATCCTGCAGGCAGATCATGGAGGAAACATCACCAATTACCTCTCCACTCTCCAGTCCTAACAGGCTCTAATATCAGACACACTCAAGATTGTTCCATTCCTTCACTTTCCTCTGGGCCAGGGCGGTTATTCCCCTGAAAGATGGGATTTAGGGAAAGACCCTGAAAGATAACCACTTGGGCATCAAGAAGCTGGGGCAAAGGACTGGGTTCCTCCCTCACCAGAGGGTTGTCGAAGATTTGCCAAAGGTCAGGATACAGGTGGTCTGCTTTGTATCGGGCTGTGGACAAAAGTCGCCCAAATTCCTCCTGGTTACTGAGATGGAGGAAGATACCCTAGGGAAGAATAAAGAAGAGATGAAAAGAATTGGGAGTAGGAGTGTGTACTACTAGGTAGTACAGTGAATAGAATACCAAGCTCAGAATTGGGAGGACCTATGTTCAAATCTGCCTTCAGCCACATAACTAGCTATGTGACTCTGGGAAAGTTGCTTAATCTCCATTGCCTGGAACTTAATGCTGGAACTGATACTAAGACAGAGGGTAAGGATTAAAAAAAAGAATTGGGGAATGGGCCTCCCAGTCTCCACTGACCCCAGAGATCAAATTTCCTACCTTATCACGGATGGTCTTGCAGAAAGCCATGTCAGGATCACTCTCGCTACGGGAGAACACTTCTCTTTGGGGCAATTCCTTCCGAAGTGTCTCCCCTTTAATCAAATAGGCCTGGGATATATATGGTACGTTCCACACACCTCTGTGTATGTGTTGAAGAGGACAAGATTAGAATAATAATAAAGCTTATATAATGTTTTGTGGCTCTAAAGCATTTTGCATATGTTATTTTATTTGATAACTCATTTCCAAATCACTTTGGAGGTATACTTTGCTCACAGTACCATAGGGTAGGTAACACAAATATCTCCACTTTAAAGAGGAGGAAACAGGCCAAACAGGCTAACCAATTCCCTCAAGGTCATACATAAGAGAGCTAGAATGGAACCCAGGTGTCCTGATAACCCACACACTACATAATATACCATGTACTACATAGTACACCCTATCCAGATCAATAGTCTTCCATCCCTCTAGATACACCTTCTTTGGTCATCCCAGATCCATATCTGTATACTATGCATTCCTCAGCAGGGTTTGCCTTTGACTGCTTCCTGCTTCCCCAAATCTTGCTCCTCTGAGCTATAAACCACAAGGTGATGGAGTGTGAAGGGGAAGGTGTCTGGGAGACTAGTTAGGAGGCTATTTCAGTAGTCCAGTTGAGAATCAGTCAATAAATATTTATTATGCACCTACTATGCCCTCAATGGTGATAACTCAGTGGTGAACTAGAGTAGTGGCAGTATGAGTGCTGAGAAGGAGAAAGGTGCAAGAGATATAGTAGAAGATAAGGCAGGGATTCCTGCCACGGAAAAAGACTCACACTCGTTTCCTCTGCACCAGTTCTACGTAATCCTCCGATCGAGCATAGTACTCCTCAGGGCTCAGTGCTCCCCAGAAATTGGACCAGAGTTTCCCGTGTCGGGACAACATGGGAGCTATTACCTTCCTGGAGGGAAATGGAACAGGAAGATTGAGGTGAGCACTGGGCTGAAGAAATATGAGGGACCTGGAGTATCCCCTAGGAGTGGACATAAGGGGGTCTTCTTGAGAGGAGGAAAAGGATTTGAGAATCCCTTCAGAGATTGGGGGAGTGACTCAGCTAGGTGACCTGTTTTCTTCAATGAGGTTGCGTAGGGTCTGAGGGTTTGTGATGACGGCATCTGCATCCAGGCTAAAATAGAATTCACACTCAGAATCCTGACGACAGCTATCCCTGCAGAACAACAAATGGACTGGTCAGTCTTCTGATGCAAATCTCTCCTCCTACCTGCTTCCCACCCTGACTCCCAGTTGCTAGAAAAGAGCAGGAAATAAATAGATACAATCTACTATAAAATGAATCAGACAGAACTCTAGAAAGAATACTTACTAATGGAGAATGGATAATATAAGGAAAAGTATCTTCCCTAGACATCTCTGGCTATGTCCCTAACTACGCATAATTGGATTGGCTGAATTATAGAGCAGGATGGCATAGCACAGAGGTATGCCTGTGTTGGACAGTAGGGAGGCCGGAGGATGGCTGGGTTAATCTGTAATTCCAGATATGGCCAGGATATATAACAGGGGAATGATTAGGGAGGTATCACTTTGCCACTCCAGAATTACTCACATGGCCATGTCCCGGGCCTGGGATGGTGTCAAAGCCTCCTCTGGTCCAACAAGCTTCACAGCAAAGAAATGATCCTGAAGCTGAGGCCAAGCAGCTGCAATGTGGGGCTCATGGTGGACCTCCTAGGGTTGAGGGAAAGAAGGAAAAGATAGCAAAGATTGATATCAAGGAGCAAGAAAGATGAAGGAGATAGGAAATTCAAGAATGGGTGACTGTAAAGAAAAGACAAGGGAAGAAATTAGGAGAGAATGTCAGACAAGGGTTTAAGGAAGGCCTTTAGGGGGCACCTAGGTGACTTTGTAATTGAGAGCCAGGACTAGAGACAGGAGATCCTGGGTTCAAATTTGGCCTCAGACACTTCCTAGCTATGTGACCCTGGGCAAGTTACTTAACCCTACTGCCTAATTATTTCTGCTATTTTGCCTTAGAACCAATACAAAGTATTGATTCTAAAACAGAAGGTAAGGATTTTAAAAAAACCAATTGGGTCTTGATTTGAAACTGACAAATGCTGCTAGAGTTTGGGGATACAAATATAAAAGTTAACAGCCCCTGTCCTCAAGGAGCTTGCATTCTACTAGGGTTAAGTGATACATCTCAGGAGGTGATAAGTAGGAGGCAGTATGGAAACTGGAATGGGGTTATCTCACATTATTATGTAGGAAGAGTGAGATCTGTTCTGGTGGATAGTCAATGAGTAGCAGCCTCTGCAGGAATCGTGGCAGGAATGGAGTTGGCTGTTCCACAAACACAGACAGAAGCACCCGGGGGAAAGGCTGGTGTGGATGGAGCACATGAAGAAAGTTGTCACTGGGAAGCCTAGCTTATCAGTTCCCCATCCTCTACCCCTCCAGAGACAGACAAGATTTCCCTTAACCACACACCCCTACATATTTACAAGCCCGAAGTCCTAGGGCAAGGGGGAAGTTACCAAAGGAAGAAGAGACCAAAACCCTGTACTGTCTAGCAATAACCCTCTAACAAACACAACCAGCAGAAATGAGCTGGAGAAAACCCAGACACTCTGCTCCCTACCCTATCCTCCCCAGGAGCTCACTCCAACCCCACTAGCATCTAGAACAATGCTTTGAATACTGTAGGCAATTAATGTTTGTTACATTAAATTGAATCCTGGGGGGCAGATGGGAGGTTCTGGATTCAAATTTGACTTCAGACACTTCACTTGATCCCCACTGCCTAGTCCTTTACTGCTCTTCTGCCTTGGATTGGTTCCAATACACCAAAAATTAAACATTTTAATTCTACTTAACTCCTCCATACCATTTCACTTCCCCCTTCCCTTTCTCATCTTCACATCTTCCTCACCTGCCCCTCCTGGAGGTCTATCCGGTCACGGTCACAGAACCCACATCCCCCCTCTGGGGTCCAGCCATTAGGGATGTAGTTTCCCAAGTAATTCAGCTGGAGCTATTACAAGAGAAAAGAAAGTAAACATCTAAGTCCAGGAAGCTAAGGGGGTCAGGTATTTCACAGAAGTGGACACAAAGAGGTGAGGAAAGACATCAGCAAGGGGAATTAGAGGGACACTGCAGTCTCCTCAACTGTTCTCTACATCTTCTCTACTGAAATTAGGCAACACAATGAGTAAAGCATGGAACCTTAAAGCCTGGAAAAGTTGAGTTTGAATCCTACTTTACACAAATTCTAGCTATGTTCCTCTGGGCAAATCACAACTTCTGAAGCCTCAATTTCTTCATCTATTAGGTGAGGATAATAATACCACCAATCTCACAGGATTATTGTGAGGATCAAATGAGATACTATATCTATATAATTTTGCAAACCTTAAAGTATTATATAAATGTTAGCTATTGTTTGATGATGATGATAAGGGTCACCATGCAGGAATCCAGAATACAGGGGTACTACAACTCCTGGGATAGGGGGGTTCCTTAAGGATGTTAATAGGTCCATGGGACAGGAGAAAATGTACCTTGGTGGGTCCATTGCCATGGATCACAACAGGGAGTGTATCATAGGCCACATTCCGGATACGAACCTGATTCCGATCGAACTTTAATACCACCTCATCTAGGGGAAAGGAAGAAGCCAAGTTTCATACTTACCAACCTCAGGACTCATAATGATAAATTCCAAAAGACAAAATTTTTTAGGGGAGGGACTCCAATGCCAACACAGTTAGTTACATGAAGGACCCCTCTTAATTCTGGGATTTTCCCAAAGCAGGTGACCCAACTGCCCAATAAAGCCTTCCAATCACTAATTAATTTTAGTTGCTCCCCCTTCATTTTTCTGACCTAAGGCTCCATTGAGATTTTGAAAGATTCGAGATTTGTGATCCAAAGCCAAGCCAAGTTTTTCCTGGAGGGGTCAGAATAGGGAATATTAGTTCAAGGAATTCTCCCCCACCCCCAATTTCTTTCTTCCCATATTTCTTTCAACACTTCTTCACATTTTTCCAGCCTCCCAGATTTGTCTCCAGCTACATTATTTTCCCTCCCACTCCACCAGAAAGCTCAAACCACCCCCACCAGGAGATATCTCTTTTTCAAGGTATTTCAGACTTCTTCCCAATCCCCTTTCCTCACTCTGAGCTTGGAGTCCAGGTAGAGTCGAGTGTAGAACAACTGGTCATCGTCATCATCCTTGTATTTCCACTGACGAACAATATGATGGATAGTGGGGGCAAAGCCAATGAACCCTGTCCAGGTGGGGCAAATTTTGGAACCCTGGTGTCCAACCCTACTCCCCTGAGAGACCTGACTTTCTGGGCCAAGTCTCATTTCTAGGATTCCTAGGGGCCCAGTAACCTGCCTTCCCCATCCCTCAAATTCCTATCTATCCAGCCCATCTCACTCCAACCCTGTCCCATGTTGTTTGTCCTTCATTCCAATCCAGAGATTGACCTAGCCTCAGTAACCAAAGTGGTCCAGCTGCCTAAATCCTTCTGCATACTTACCTCCAGAATTGAGGAAACGTTTTCCATTCCCCACAGAGGGGTATCTTTCTGCTAGCCCCCACTCTGGCCAGCAGAAACTCTCAGCAGAAAAGAGCAAGCGGCTGCCACTCTGAAGGAATTTCCACAGCAACTCTTTGGGGCTCCCAGCTAGAAGCACATCATAACTGGGTGGAAGAAGAGATCATCTTATTAGAACCTCCTCATTCCCTAGTTGTCACCTTTGCCCATACATTTGGACTGATGGACCTAAAGTCAGAGAACCATCCCTGTATCTTTCTTGCCCTGAAACATCCTTCTGTTGCTTATAATACCCTTTTCCCATCAGTGAATTACTCCTGGAACTTCTATTTGAAGAAGTACCCTGTGAACCTTCTTACCCAGGAACATTCCTCTGCCTCTGTGGCCTCTTTCTCCAATCAGTGAGTTCCTTTCAGACTTCCATTTGAGAAAGGGCCCAAACCAGTCTTTGTCATTCTTCTCCTGACTTTCTAGACTTTGAAACCATATTTTCCTCCCTCAGCTCTCTTTTATATGTAGTTGTTTAATCATTTTCAGTAACATCCAACTCTTCACCTTTTGGGTATTCTTGGCAGATACTAGAGTGGTTTGCCATTTCCTCCTCCAGCTCATTTTACAGATGAGGAAACTAAAGGCAAATAGGGGTTATGTGACTTGCCTAGGGCCACATAGCTAGTAAGTGTCTGAGTCCAGATTTAAACTCAGGTTTTCTTGACTCAAGGCCAGTGCTCTATCCACCTTACTGCCCTTTTTTTATTACCTTCCCTACTTTAGAATGTAAGCTCCTTGACAGTAAGGATTATCTTTCTTTTTGCTTATATTTGTTTACTGAGTACTTAGCACAGTGGTATACCCCAAGTGCTTAATAAATGTTTGTTGACTTGTTGTTCAGTTGTTTCAATCATGACTGATTCTTCATCACCTCATGTAGGGTTTCCTTAGCAAAGATACTGGAGTGGCTCTCATTTCCTTCCCTAGCTCATTTTACAGAGGAGGAATTGAAACAAACTGGGTTAAGTGACTTGCCCAATGCTGTGACACTTGGTAAATGTAAATAGGACTTGTGCCATTTATTATGCTTCACTTCTTTGAGTCCCACTTTACAGATCTAAAAAAATGAGAGGGTTGAATGACCTTTTTTAATATCCACTTTCTGGCCCTAAACCTAAAATCTCATTATTTTGATTCTTTGCTCATTAAAGGGTCTATTCCAATGATCTTTCCCCTTCCTCACCCCCAACTCTATGAGTCATTCCCAGGTCTCTCTACCTGTCTACAAACATGATGACCATGTCCTTTCTTTCAGCATATTTCTCCATCTCCTTCTTCAGCCATCGAACCTTCTGACCTCCTCCAACTGTTCGAGCCACATCTCCTCCCTTCCATTCTTCTCCTAGGCCCAGTGTCTGTTGGAGGGAGAGAGAATGCCAGGAAGAAGAGGATTGTTGTTTTGGCCAGACAAACCCTGCTCCCCTCGAGGACCCAGACATGCAGTACACAGCTCTTCCAGCTTCCCTTCCTCAGCACAGCCTCCCAACTTCCCCAGCCGACCTGAGAGTTCCTCACCTGAACAGTGTAATTGAAAAACTTTGCAGACTGTAGGAACCTCAGATATCCTTCTGTTTCCTCTGTTGCAGCGGTGATCACCAGTAGTTTATCTGAAATTGTAAGCAGCGAATAAGGATCCTCCCGGCTAAAGAATACTCCAAGCCTTACACCCCTAACCCAAGGAAAAATAAGGTCATCAACCTAGTACTGGAAGAGACCTCAGAAATCATCCAAAGTCTTCATTTTACAGTTGAGAAAACTGAGACTCGGCAAGTTTAAAGCCCAAGATCACTTAATCCCCAAACCCCAACTCACAGATTAGTATGTATACCCAAATCCATTTCAGCCCTCCCAATTCCTTCTCAAACTCATTTCCTTTGGCCCCTAAACCCTTCCGGTGTCTGAAACTTTTATTAAACTATTCCATCTCAGCCTCTACTTCTGCCCTTTACCCTGACTCCTATTTCACATACAAGTAAAAATGTAGGGTGGGGAGCTGAGAAAAGAGAGATGTAACCGGAACAAAAAAGGGAGGCGACGTGTTTGTTACCTCCTTTCTAGATGAAAATAGAAGCCAGAGAAAACTGAGTTGAGACTGCCTTGCTTCTCAAACTTCGCACTCCTTTTCAACAGCCGCAGAGATTTGGGCCCCACCCTGGGGCTCGGGACCGAACGCCGGCCATGGCCCGCTCTCCCCCTCCCACCCCGTCCCAAACCCTTCCCGCTGCCTCCAGCTCCCCAGCTATGGCCCCTTCCGCACTCCTCGGTCACTAACCGGGATTGACGCGCTCGCCACTGCTGGGGCCAGCGGCACCATCCGCTACCGAGGCCGACGCTGAGGCCAAGATGCCGGGCGGTCCCTGCAGCTGCAGCGGTAGCAGCAGCAGCAGCAGCAACAGAGGTGACAGTCCCAGCTGGAGCAGGAGCCTGAACCTAAGCCAAAGACAAGGCGAGCCGGGGGCGCTCATGGCCGGGCGCGGACCGAGACTCAGAAGAAGACCGACAGCGGCAGGCGCACACCGGATCGGGCTACGAGAGGAGGTGGCTCTAGAGATCCCGTCTCCAGAAAGAGAGCATCGGGAAAGAGAAGGGAAGGGATATAGAGGGTTAGCTTCTGAGAGGGAGGGAGAAGGGGGTTCGAGAAGACCTGGAAAAAAAGACGTAACCCGAGGCGACGGAAACCGAAATCCAACTCTCAGACAAGGCGGGGATTGTGCTGGGGCTTGCAGGCGCTTTACTGGGGGCACGTCTAGGGAAGTGGGCTGGGAAATTTCAGGAGGGTAGGGCGGGGAAGGGAGTAGGGGGTGGATTTGGGAATAGGGGGTGGAAAGGGAAAATTAGAAACGGGAAAGGAAAAGCTTTAAAGAAAGTGAAACTCGACTATTTAGGGAAGCTGAGGAGGAAAGAGGTAAGAGGAGATTGTAGAGAATTGGAGGACAGGAATGAGGATCTGGAAGACCTGGTCTCTGTCTCAAATGTGACCTTGGAAAAGTTCCTTCCCCATCTCTTGTTTATCAGTTTTTTCACCTTTAAAAGGACTAAAGGCCCTCTCCAGCTTTAATACACTAGGGAGTCTTTGGAGAGAGGAAAGTATAGCCTGCGAAATAGAAAGGGGAAGGTAACCTTGGAGTATGGAGAGAGAGTAAAGAAAGTTGGGCGAGGTGAGGTGGGAAGAGGAAGAATACGGACTTGAGAAGCTAGGAGGCTGGGGAGCTGTATGGTGAAGTCTAGGATACAAAGCTGGAAGAGTCTTTAGCGATTATTTAGACCAATTCATTCACTTTATCGATAAGAAAACCGGTACAAAGGGGCAGCTAGATAGTGCACTGGACAGAACTCGGACCCAGTAGCAAGGTTCAAATGTGACCCCAGATACTTTCCAATTGTGTGACCTGGGGCAAGTCACTTAACCCCAATTGCCTAGCCCTTGCCATTTTACCAATAAGATTCTAAGACAGAAGGTAAGGTTTATCTATCTATCTATTTGTTTGTTTGTTTATTTATTTTAGGAAAACTGGTACAAAAAGGTTGACACTGAAAAAAAAAAGACTGAATTAGAATTCAGTCCCCTATCTAGTTCTGCTACCCTTGGCAGCCCTGAGAGATGAAATCTCCTCTACTTTCTGAGGAGCAATCTATCATCATGATCATCACATCTGACTGTCTTTACAAATTATTCATTATTCACACACCCAGCCCACTTGTTGTTCTCCATAAATTGTATTTTATTTTTCATTTCTCTGTTTGCAAAAGTGGTTTCCCCATGCCTAAAATACTCTCCTACTCCCTTCTCCACCTCTTGGAGGGGAGTTTTCTTTCCCTTCTTGTTTCCTTTAAGGTTCATTTCAAGTGTCACCTTCTTTAAGAGATCTTTCCCAATTTTCCCATGTTAATGCCTGCTCCTCAAATCACTATTTTATGGATCTATTTTGTTTCTATTCATTCATTCATTCATTTATTTGTCTATTTATTTATTTGTTTGTTCATTCGTTCATTCATTCATTCATTTGTTCGTTCATTAATTCATTTATTTATTTTACTTTTCCTTTTTTTTTTACTTCCTCTTTTTTTATTCTGTAGTTCTCTGGTAAGGAATAAAACTAATAATAGTGTCTTATCTGAAAACGCATGCAACATTCCACAAATGAAGCACATTCCTTCTCTATTTTTAATAGTAATAGAAATGTAGTTTTTCTACCTCTCCATCCTATCAGGATATAAAAAAAAAATAAAAAAAACAATTTTTTGGAACAAATATGCATTGCAAGCAGAACAGATTCTCTGAATGACTGTATACAAACATATATAAGTATCGCATTCTGCACCCTAAATTTATCACCTCTGTCATGAATAGGTTTTCATTATTGGTCCTCTAGAATTATGAATGCTCATTGTACAAATGCTCATAATTCTTACAGCTATCAGAGTTGTTTGTTTTTACAAGATGGATATGGCATAAATCTATTCTATTCATTTCATTTTTCATCAGTTAATAAGTCTTCAGAATTCCCAAATCCAAGAAGACATAGGATCATATTTCTAAATCTGGGAAACTGAGGCCTCGGTAGAAGGCCTCGTCTCCTAGGCAACATGATGGTTACAGTTGGGCCCCGCGGCCAATTAGCTAGTGCCCTTAAGACAAATGGTGGCCTCGGCAATCTCGTCCTT
This sequence comes from Gracilinanus agilis, assembly GCF_016433145.1. NCBI lineage: Eukaryota > Metazoa > Chordata > Mammalia > Didelphimorphia > Didelphidae > Gracilinanus > Gracilinanus agilis. Next base: position 251,808,756 of record NC_058133.1, on the reverse strand, counting down.
CCTCTGACGTCTATAAAGAACTTCCGCCGGAAGTAGCTACGTTGTTAGCAAACCGGAGTTTCCGGGCGAGCTTCGGCGCTGGTGTTTGTGGGCTGGACTGGCCAGAATGGTGGAGAAGAAGCCTTCGGGTGAGTCTGATTCTCCCCGGATGGGTCCGCTGGACCTTGCCGCCACTCGCCCCTCCTCTGGCAGCCTCTCCCCTGACGATCCCGCCTGACCCCGTCTCCTCTCTCCTTCCACCCAGTGCGGTCCCAGGACCCTGGGCAACGGCGTGTGCTGGACCGAGCAGCCCGGCAGCGCCGAATCAACAGACAGTTGGAGGCCCTAGAGAACGACAACTTCCAGGATGACCCCCATGCTGGCCTACCCCAGTTAGGCAAGAGGCTGCCACAGTTCGACGATGACGCCGACACCGGTGAGCCCAGAAGAGGGAGGGTAAAAGGACTACGGCCCTGGGAGGTAGGGCCCTACGAGATCTGGACCAGGAGTTTGTGTCCTGGACCCTTCCCTTTGGCAGTAAATTAAAGGCTTCAAACCCTTTGCAAAATGTTTTTAAATGTACAAAACACATGGAATTACGAAGGAAACCAACTGTACTGAAATATAGTTATCAATATGTATTATGGATGTTAGATTTAGAGCTGGAAGGGACCTAAGAACTTTGGACCAGGAGCTTCTAACTTTTTTTGTGTCACACTCCCTCCACTTTAGCAGTGAGATGCAGTCTTCAAACCCTTTGCAGAATATTTTTAAATATATAAAATACATAGAATTACAAAGGAAACCAATTCTATTGAAATAGTTATCAATATATTATATAGCATCAGGTTAAGAACCTCAGTTCCTCGCCCATCATTCTACAGAGAAGGAAATCAAGATCCAGAGAGAGAGAGAGCAATTTGTTGAAGAACACATGAGGAGTAAGTGTAAGAGCCAGAATTCAAACTCAGGTCCTTTTACTCCAAATATGGGCTTCTTAATTCAGTTCAGTTTTTTGTTGTTGTTGTTTTTGTTGTTTAGCCTATACTATATAGTCCATACTATGTGCCCAAGGCACTGTGTTAGGTATTGGTGTTAGAAAGATAAAAGGACATGGCCCCTGTCCTTAAGGAACTCACATTCTCTTGGGCAGAAAAAAACACCAAAATATACATACATAGATACAAAATATATACATATACACAAAGTATATAGTTTTCTTACTAGAGGCTACAAACTTAATATGTAGGGTACTTTATCAGAACTGAGGTTCCAGAGGACACAATACAAGGGAAAGGAAGAGTGGAAAAAAAATACTGGACATACTAACATGGGCTTTAGGGAACAGATCAGAGAGGCAAGGCAGCTATCTGTAGCCATATATTCTAAATGGAGCCATAGGGCACTAGATTGACATTCCTTTTCCAGTAGAGGAGGCAATATTGACTTCATTATCAATCACTGAAAAAGTGTAGGGGTTGGGAGAAAGGTGTGTGATAGCAAGGGAGATGTCCAGTTCTTGGTCCTGCCTCATAGTCAGTGCAAGGGGTCTCCAGAGTTCTGGGGCCAGACTGATTATAGAGAGATGAGACCTATTTGAGGTATTGTATTCATCCTCAACCAGGTCAGCTCTACAGAAGATTCACTCCAGTGAAAGGGGCTAAGGGAAAAGAGAAAAACTAGACAGAATAATAGAAGTGAGCTTTTAAGAGAAAAAGAAACATCCTGATAACAGGCGGAAAGATTATTGTCATGGTTGTCAAGGGTACTTTCTTTTTCATCCCAGTACTGCCATTCACTCTCTTTGGGCTGTGAGGCAAGACACTTTCTCTGTCTGAGCCTATTAGGTTAGCAAATTCCTTAAGATTCCCAGTTCTTTCACATAGTTGGAACCTTCCCTCAGACTTACATTCATAGACCAGTTCTTTGTATCTAAGGCAGCATGTTCATAAAGAAAAAGCAAGATCTTTCTAAACTTGTTTCCTTTGAGGCTCCTTTTAACTTTTAGTCCATGTCCTATGATCTCTGTTTTTGTTAAAATAGGTGAATAAAGTAGAAAGATAAAAGGGAAGCTTAAGTGGGAGGGAGAAAAAAAAATCTGTGATGCTCTGCTGTGGAACAGTGGAAGTGTGATGGACTTGGGGGATATTGGCTTAAAGATGAGGAAAAGTATGGAAAGAAAGGAGCCTGAAAAAGTTCATGGAATAACTTCTCCCATTTCTTTTTAGGAAAGAAGAAGAAGAAAACCAGAGGTGACCATTTTAAACTTCGTTTTCGTAAGAACTTCCAAGCCCTTTTGGAAGAGCAGGTGAGAAGAGTGGGGGAGTACTTAGGGGGTAAGGAGTTGGGAAAATAGAAATACCAGAGAAGGGGCAAACTTGGATTGGGCAGTATGGAGGTAACTGAAATCCATGTCTCTACTCCTTTCATTTTTTCAGAATTTAAGTGTGACCGAGGGCCCTAACTATCTCACAGCCTGTGCAGGCCCCCCAACCCGACCCCAGCGCCCCTTCTGTGCAGTGTGTGGCTTCCCTTCTCCTTATACTTGTGTCAGCTGCGGAGCTAGATACTGCACTGTCCGCTGCCTTGGCACGCACCAAGAGACACGGTAAGACTGTATTTCATTTTCCCCTCTCTTTCCCTAATTCCTCATCAGGCCAATTTAGTTCTACCTCTTCTAATGTATTTTCCGCTGGGGAAACCTGGAGATGTTCCCTTCCCCTTCCCTACATATATACTATTGTCCATTCATAATTGCTTGCCCTGAAATAACCTAGATAAACTCACTCATTGAGGGATAAAAGACAAGGTCTCTTCCCTAAAAGACTCTTCTTTTTCATCTCTGTACCCTTCCCTCCCCACATACCCCACTCTTAATCCAGATAACTGATGCCTCAACTCTGTCCCCAGGTGTTTGAAATGGACAGTATAAGGCTGGGACCTTCCCCAAGGAAAGAAAACCCTATCTTGCCCTCTCAGAGAGAAAAGATGAAACTGTTGGAACCTAACAGCTTCCTAGAGAGGACTAATTTTCAGTCTCTTTTTCTTTTTTCTTAAAAAAATTTTTTTTTTCATTTTGTAATTCCATGTTCTACAAATATCAAACATTAGCATTTCCTAATATACAGATCACAAAATATGATTATATGTAAAATACTTATATACATTTTGCATTCTTTAAAAGATTTAATAAATGCAACATGTTCACTTCAAAGCTGTCCTGCTTGTCTCTCCTTCTAAACCTTCTGTTCTCTTCTGTACATTTAAAAAATGCTATATTGACTGTCTTTGTTTTTTTGGCATATCTGTTGCTAGTTCTTTTTCTTCTAAATCCCACCTATTAAAAAAAAAGCAACCTCCTGTAATAAATAAGCATAAATCTTTACTTTGTATGTGTCTGAAAAGGTATATCTCTTAATCCTGTTTCTTTTCCAACAAGGAAGATAAATACTGAGGAAATGAGAACCCCTTCTTCAAGTCTTGCCCCCAGCACTTCAGTTTGGATGGGGGAGATGCATAAAACAGTCCAATCTGTATGTCTCTAATAAAGCCATAAAGAGAAGCCTATCCCTATCAAGTTGACATTGTATTTGTTGGGGTTGGATATATTGGGGTCCTTCTTTTCCTCCTCATAACTCTATCCTCCTTTCTGTGTCTATTTGGTCTCCACCATCTCTACTTTTAACCATCTCCTTATCCTTGTCTCTCTTGGCTTCTTCTTTAATATCTGTGTTCTTTCTTTTTAGTTAATTTCCAAACAGCCTATATTTGCAGATGACTGAGGTAGGAGGGATTTAATAGAGAGAGTAAATGGTGCAGAAGAAATTAGAGAGTCGGTTAACCTTGTCTGTGCCTTTAGGGTTTTCCAGTCTTAGTAGGCAACTAATTTTCAAGCCAATTGACTCCTGTTACTAGAAATAATGATGTTTGAAATGTCTGGAAAGGGAGAAAAGTATGCTAAGAATCGCACAGTCTTTAGAACATCTTTAAACTTTTAATTATTGCTATTCTAAATGTGAGATTCTCTATATTGCTGGAGGAAATGAATTCTATCAACCTTGACATTGTTGCTATAAACCAAAACAGAAGAAAGGAAGAATTTTAAGCTAAAGGGAAGAATTCCTAGGAAGTACTCTTTAAAAAGGAAATGAAAGGAGTTAGCAAGGTAGCAAAAAACAATTTTTTTGAGATATTTGACCATTATGTATTGTTGTGCTAATGATAAATATTTGTCAAAAGAGAACAATGAAATTGACCCTTTTTGTACCACCATTTGGTTGTTGTTAATGAAGAGAAAAGATATGAATTTGATATTTTGAAAAATGTTCCAGATTAAATCTTCATGTGCTCAGATACTTGTTGACTTAATGGAAAGATGGGGATGGGAGAATAAATAAATAAACAAACAAACAAATAAATGAATGAATGAATAAATGAACAAATATATGCATATAAATAAAAATAAATAAATAAAGGCATGGCTCTGGCAGAAGGAATGACAGAATCCAAAGACACGAAGGTGAAAAGAATTGGTAGGTACAGATCAAGACAAATGCCAGGAAACCCACAAAAAATGAAACAGACTATATTTTGACAGAACTGATATAGGAATTACCTCTGAATCAGCTATTTGTAGTGATGTATCAGCTCATTAGATCTAAAATTAAAAATAGCTTTAAAAAAGAAAGGAAGAAAGATGAGGCATACAGTTAAAACAACTTCATCTCAAACTATTTAAATAAATAATTGACATACAAAACTTGGGGAATAGATAATAAAAATGACATCAGTGTTGTAGTTGTAAAAATAGAGCTGTCATTATAGGCCATTTTTTATTGCTTTAGCCAGAACCATAGCTTGTAGGGATGGTGGCAGCATCAGGGAAAAGTTGTTTGTTTTTCTTCCCAATTGCATGTAAAAACAATTTTTAGCATTTTTAAAAATTTTGAGTTCCAAATTCTCCCTTCCTTTCCCTCCCCCTCCTTAAGCGGGTAAACAATTTTATACAGGTTATACATTTGCAGTCATACAAAATATATCCATATAAATCATGTTGTGAGAGAAAACAAAGGGAAAAATAGTATGCTTTGATCTGTATTCAAACTTCATCAGTTCTATGGATATGGATAACATTTTTCATCCTGAGTCCTTTGGAATTGTCTTAGATCATTGTATTGCTGAGAATAACGAAGTCATTCACAGTTGATCACTGGAGAGTATTGTTGTTACTGTGTATAATATTCTCCTGGTTTTGCTCACTTTATATCAGTTAATGTAAGTCCTCCCAGGTTTTTCTGAAAGCATACTGCTTGTCATTTCTTATAGCACAATAACATTCCATTAGAATCATATGCCATAGGGGGGATTGGGGATGGCTCAGTGGATTGAGAGCCAAGCCTAGAGATGAGAGGTCCTAGGTTCAAATATGACCTCAGACACTTGCTAGCTGTGTGACCCCTGAGTAAGTAATTTATTTAACCACCCCCATTGCCTAGCCATTACCACTCTTCTGTCTTAAAACCAATGCATAGTATTGATTCTAAGGTGGAAAGTAAGGATTTTTAAAAAAGAATCATATACCACAACTTGTTCAGCCATTCCCCAGTTGATAGACATCCCCTCAAATTTCCAATTCTTTGCCACAACAAAAAGAACTATAAGTATTTTTGTACAAACAGATAGTTTCCCCTTTGGGGGGGGGGATCTCTGGTGGCAGTGACACTGGCAACAGATTAGATGTGGGAAGGGAGAAATAGTCTGATCAGACACCTCAATTTTCAACTGAGGTGAAAGGAAGGATGATGGTACCCTGAACAGTAATAAGAAGGCAAGGAAGAAGGTTTGGAGGAGACAACACATATGGAAGGTTTCAGTTGTAAGTGAGATGGAGAAGTCTCATGGTTTTTAGGTGCAGGGGTAAAGTAGATGTTAGTGCCTCTTCTCTAATGTCATTTCCACTGATAAAATCATCTATTTCTGATGTTGAAATATTTGACAATGCCAAGGGTTTTGAAGGCAAGAACTTTTTTAATGGGTCCTTAGTAGCTATGGCTGAAGCACCTAGTGGAGCATTTATGAGGCTGCATCTTCACTGGGGTGCTGAGGGCACTGGGCTGGAAGTATTGTTAATCCCAAGGCTCTTGAGTTCAGGGTTCTGGACTATCTCCATCAGTATCAGAAGGGAGATAGTCATCGAGGTAGTGATGATGATAGTTTGATTTGCTTGACACTTGCTACCTCCTGTTTCTCCCTCAGGATGCCTCTACAGGTCAGATTGGCTGGCTTACTTGCCCTGTGTATGGCAGTTGGTTGGCAAGTGGTAGGAATGTCTGTCCCTGTCTCGAAAGGAGTTGTTTTCCTGGATGATGGCCATGAAGGCTAGATGGAAAACAAGACTCTGAGGTCTGGTGGTTGCTGCCACTTCCAGGGTTTCTGTGCTCATCTGCTTATGGCAATTGGTCAGTAGTTATTGCTGATCATGATGAGGAAGGTGAGCTCCCTCTCCACAAATATGTCTCCCCTCAATGATGGCTAGAAGCAGATCTGGTGGTTTGTGGGGCACTGCTATTCTCAAGGATCTTGTGCTCTGGGTTCTGGGATGTCTCAAAAGGTCTGGGGAGGAAATGGTAGTCATGTTAGTAGTAGTAGAAGGAAGAAAGAAAGGTAGAAGATAAATATTCATTAAACGCTTCCTATGTGCCAGGCACTGTCCTAAGTACTTTACAAATATAATTTGATCCTTACCACAACTCTAGGGAGATAGCTATTATTAATATCCTCTTAGGAAACTAAAGTCAGCAAAGGTAAAGTGACTTACCTAGGGTCCAATAGCTAGTAAGTTGTTTCAGGATGGTCTTTCTCCTGTCTCTTCCTGGGGGCACCTTGCTACTTTCAGCTTAGCTGGTTTGCCTGCCCTGGTAGTTGGTGGGAATGACTGGTCCCTTCCCTAAATAGTTGCTTTAAGGGCTGGGCTAGAAGCAAGACCCCGAGGTCTGAGAAATACTGTCACTTCCAGGACTCCTCTGTCTCCCTTGGGAGATAGGTCTCATTGTTATAGATCAGGATGTAGTGGGAAAAGCACTGGGTTTAAGTTAGAAGACTTAAAAGTTCAGCTCTTCCACTTTGGTAAGTATGACCTTGGGGAAGTCAATCGTCTCTAGGCTTCAGTTTCCTCATCTGGAAAATGAAGGAGTCAGACCAGATGATTTCTTAAATTCTCCTGTGATCCCTGAAGAACCTGGAAATTGTTTGGAATATTTGTACATAAAATTTCTGATTGGAACAGAAATGGTGACTGCCCATTATTTGCTGGCCAAGAATTTCCAAATGGAAACCCATAGGGATCACGGGAAATGTAGTCTCAAAGTCCCTACATGTCCATAGGGAGTCTGCTAGACACTTCCAAATAGCACTTCCCTGAATTCAAAACAAACAAGACCTAGAGACAGGAGGTTCTAGGTTCAAACCTGGCCTCAGACACTTCCCAGCCATGTGACCCTGGGCAAGTCACTTAACCCCCATTGCCTCCCTTACCACTCTTTTGCCTTGGAGCCAATACACACTATTGACTCCAAGATGGAAGGTAAGGGCTTAAAAATAAATAAATAAAAATGAAAAATAAAAGGGGAAATTTTTTTTTTAAATAGTCTCTTCCTGAAAGAGACCCTAAAATGAAAAGCTTCAGGAATGTCATGGCCAAAATCCAGAACATCCAGGGCAAAGAAGAAATACTGCAAGAAGCCAAAAAAGAAATCAAGTACCAAGGGGCCATAATCAGGATCACAAGAGACTTAAGTCAGCCCTCATTTAGGAGAGGAGAGGTTGGAATGTAATACTGTTAAAATCAAGAAATAAAGGCTTACAACCAGGGATCATTTATCCAGAAAAAGTAAGTATAATCATAGTGCATATAGGGGCTCAAATATAATGAGACAGAGAATTTTCAAGCATTTCTGAAGAATAGGCCAGGACTAAGTAAACATTTGGAAATAGAAACACAGGAGCTGAGAGAAACATAGAAAGGTTTACATATTTAATTGAAAGATGAATTGTTTACATGTTAAAAGAAGAATTTAAAAAAATGTCTCCTCAGCTCCTCCTAATGTCTATATGGGTCATAAAGAAAGATAAAAATGATGCAGGGTTTGTGTTCTGTTTAATGGTCTTAGGAGAGAACAAAAATGTGAGGAACATATAATTCTACTAGGAAAGAAAGGAAAAAGAAGGAAAATCACATGATTGGTGCATAAGATATGGTTATGGGGGAAATGGGCATCCCAAGAACCTAAATTTCTTCTGTAACAGATAAAGGAAGATTGAATGCCCCACCCCCACCTCATACACCCCCCCCCACACACACACCCATACACAGATTTTGATATAAGGATACATTAAATGTAACAGGAAAATAAGGAGGGAAGGGACAAGGGAGAGGTAGAAAGGAATCTAATAGGGAAGGCAGGATGAGCATGTTGGAGGGAAGAATGTGAAGTAAGGACTAAAAGAAAAAGTAAAAAACCTGGAATGGGGCCAGGGTAGAATAAAGAGGAAAAATTGCAACTGAGAGAAAATAGGCTGTTTCACTTATATACATCACAAGTTTCAGGCAAACTCCCTCTTTAGTATCACATCATTTGTGAAGAGGGGTGGAAGCAATGAGTAAAGTAAGTACACAAAGATAGGATGGAGGGAAATAATTGCAACTGTAAATGTGAATGACTTCACCCATAAAACGATAGAAAAATGGAATAGAAAACAGTTTAACAATATGTTGTATACAAGAAGCACTTAAAGAGGGGCAGCTGGGTAGCTCAGTGGATTGAGAGTCAGGCCTAGAGATGGGAGGTCCTAGGTTCAAATCCAGCCTCAGACACTTCCCAGCTGTGTGACCCTGGGCAAGTCACTTGACCCCCCCATTGCCCACCCTTACCACTCTTCCACCTAGGAGCCAATCCACAGAAGTTAAGGGTTAAAAAAAAAAAAAGAAAACACCTGAAGCACAAATATTCATAGTTAAAAAAGACATGCAAATTTTCAGCTGAAGCAATTATGATTTCAGATAATGCTACAGTATATATAAGGGGTTTCCTTCTGGTGGAGAATGTCCAAAAGAAATGTTTTTGAATGTAATAGAATATTATATTGCCAAAAGAAATGACAAAACAAAGTAGTTTCAAAGGAAACTGAGAAGGTATCTGTGGACTAATGCAGAAGCAAAGGGTACAGAACCAGGAGAATAGTTTGTATAACTGACTAATTTACAAAGACAAAACTGAAAGAATTTAGAACTTGGATCAGTAGAATGGCAAGCAACTATTCTAGAATATTATAGGAGAATCCACTGTCAAGATAATAGACTTAAAATTAGGAAAAAGACATAGTTTTGGGCATGGCCACTGTGGGAATTTGTTTTATTTCAGAATGTATATTTGTTATGAGGGCAGTTAAGGTAGCTAGAGTGCTGGGTCTTAAGAGTCAGAAAGATTCATCTTCCTGGAGTTCAAATCTGACCTGAGGCACTTCCTAGCTGTTCGACTTTGGGCGAATCACTTAGCCCTGTTTGCCTTACTTTCTTCATCTGTAAAATGACCTGGAGAAGAAAATGGCAGACCACTCTAGTTATCTTTGCCAAGAAAACTCCAAATGGGGTCATGAAGAGTCCAACGTGACTGAAAACAACTGGATGACAAAAAATTTATTATAAAAGTTTTATTTATCCCTTGGTCCCCCAAGCCCTTTCAACAAAGGAGTTGTCTGAGGAAAAGAAGATATGCCATTTCCTCAAAACATATAGAATCCCTGAAAGGGCAGGAATCTTGAGGTCTGGGTGGCTCCATGCAAGAGATAGAGTAAGGAAAGGCCTTTGAGGGTAAACCAGTTTGTTACTATTAAATCTTACAGGTAGGAATTGAGAAACTTCTGGACTGGAGAGCCCTTTTTCTCTGGATGGCATAGATTTATTGAGGACACCTCTTTTGGTAGGTGAATAGCCACTGGTACGTAGTGGCTACTAAACATGAAAGTAAAGCAACAGTCACTGGAAGTGAGGGGCAAGCCTGACTCATACTCCCACCAAGGGCTTAAAGGAACCAGTGATTCCATCCTTCCTGAACCACCTCCTTGTGGGGGAATAAAAGAATGCCCAGTGAGGGGATGCCCAGGACTCAGACCTTAACTATATACCTCATTGAGCCTATGATGATTCAGAACCTTTTGCACTGAGGTCCAGGCCATAGGAACAACTCCAAGAATGGTTTCCTAACTAGATGGGACCCAGGGAGGAACCAATAGCCAAAATCCATTTAAGAGTATCTACTGGCCAAAGAACATCCCCCAGCTCAAGTAGGTAGGCCCTTGGGGGCAGGTGCACGGCTCTGGATTGAGAACCAGGCCTAGAGATGAGAGGTCCTGGATTCAAATCAACTTAGACACTTCTAGCTATAGGACCTTGGGCAAATCACTTAACTTTCATTCCTAGCCCTTACTACTCTTCTGCCTTGGAACCAATACATAGTATTGATTCTAAAACAGAAGCTAAGGCTTTAAAAAAAACCAAAATGGGAGTACACAAATCCAGCCTGAATGCCACCATTTCACAAAGGGCCACTGCCAGTATGAATATCTTCATGCCTCCTACCAAGCAGGAGTGAATGGACCCTGTTGTGTTTTTTGCTCCCTGGTTTCAGTGGATCTGCTCAACATCTGTGGCCAAAGAAAGAGTCAGCCTAACTCCAGCTCCCCACTTGTGGTCTAGGCGGGTTAAAAAATGTTTTGTTTTTATTTCTTAGTTTTTATGCCATTTCTCAGTAGTAGCTCCCATTTCCAGAGCTCTCCTTTGTAAGAAAGAAAATCATAAGCAAAGCAAACCATCAAAATGGCCACACCTCACTGTGTAGCCCTTACTCCTCACCCATAGTAGTCTGTTTTCCAATCATTAATGCTCAATATATGCCTTTTTATTCTGGTTTTATGGAAAGAAAGCTTTTTTTACTCTGGAGAAGGAAATGGCAAACTACTCTAATATCTTTGCCAAGAAAACCATATGATACAGCTGGCCCACAGGGTTGTGAAAAAGCAACACAAACAACGAGCAATCCTTTTATTCCTGCCAATAAATAGACTTATCATATAAATCTGATGGGTGCTATTTATCATAATATACTCCATTCTAGTATTTGTTCTTGGCTCTTGACTCCTGAAATAGTTTTGGAAGATACCCTATCTATCCACTCTTTTAACCCATTCTGAGCACTAATGTAAACAACTACTATCATTGGGTTGGAGGTAGAGAATCCAGAATTAACATTGAGTCCCCTCAGAACATACACTTAAAGATCAATGTTCCTTTACTCCAGGCTATAATTTAAACTCCAAATTCTTGATCAGCATAAGATTGCAGATATATATATATATAATTATTTTTATTAATATGCATATATTAATTATGACAATAATTAATATGTAATATATTAATGCCCTCTGTGTTACTCCTGGTGCCCTTCAGCCCTTCTTTTCAGCTATGGCCGAGAAACGCCCTTTGACAAGATTATCTCATGGGTTCATTCAATTTCTCCCACCACCTTCTTAGTCATTCTGAGCATGACATAGATAGTCCCATTTTACATAGTGGGACAATGTCTTTTTTAGCTTACCCCCACCCTACTCCCTTCACTTTTGCTTTCCCTACAACAAATCATTTTTATTCTATGAATCTCCAGTTAGTGCAGGATCTCTTACTTACATGTCTTCGGCTATGAAATGTACTACTTCACATTAGAGTGAGATGTAATTCATGTCAGGATTGAAATTAAGGAAAAGTGATGCAAATGCAGAGGACAGACTAGTCAGATGGCCAGATGAGTCAGTGTGTCACCATAGTAGCAAAAGACCTGGTGGCATATGAAGTCTTCTCAGTGGAACCAGAGAGAAGGCCTCCATTGATTCAGTGATTAGATACAGCTAACAAGGAAGTTAAAGAAAGCACTAGATCTAGCATAAAAAAGTGAAAGTAATTCAGAAACTAAAGTCAGCTTTCAATTTTTTTTTTAAGACTAAGCAGAGAAAGCTGAAGGCAGCTAGCTGATTGCACAAGTGAAAGAACAATAAATAGGCCATTGATAGAAAGTATAATCTCTGACCCAGAGCATTCTTTGAAAAATGTGCAGCATCCCACTGAGATCAGTTATAAGACACAAGATTGAGAACAGAAGTGGATTAAGATTCGGTAACCAGTGGTAATAAAATAATCCGCATAATTCATTATTACCCCACTCCCACCCCCAACCCCCCCAAAGGGTAATTTCCTCCACAGAGGAAGCAGAAAGTGCTCCCATCCCCAAGGAACTGGGGAGATTAAAAAGTTTAACTAGCAACCTGATGAGTTATGTTGAAAAACGACTGGGGATGTGGTCCCATGGAGCTAAATCCTTCCCACAGCAGAGTTCTATCAATTTAGAGAGCTTTCAGGAAGACTTTCTCTTTGGAAGATAATTAAATCAATTCAATGCTCCAAATGAAGACTGCTCTCTGTCCCTTTTTAGATGACTAAGAAAAAGAGTTCTGCGAACTTGGTCCCATAATGATTAATTCCCATTCCATCTGTAAGGATAAAAAGTAGCATTCCTAAAGAGATGAATTTGGTAGATTATTGGATCTCTGCATTTCTCTATTCCCTGTCCCTCACCCCCATCACCACCACTACCATCATGTTCTGCCTTAGAAGGCAATTTGGTATGACCTGGATGGAATCCCACCAAATAACAATAGGCTTCAGCTATGGGTCTCCCTGCCACACAATCATAGATAAATTAGTGAAATTTGAATGGGAGAATGGGACATCAGTAGCTATCTAGGCAAATATAGCACCTTGAACCAATGAGGAAAGATCATTTCTCCTCCACTGGTTCTGACCATGAACAAAGGCTTTTATTCTCTAGTCCCATTCTCTCTGGGCTCACAGGTCCATGGCCACTATGCAAAAATCAATGTAGATGAAGACCTCATATACCCAGTCCTCCAAAGTTCTCTTGCATATCAGCCATGGGACTCATAACAGCCTATCAGGAGAACTTGTCAGGACCCTGATACCACAAGATATTACCTGATGAATTGCTGCTGAGGTCTAGTTGCCCACAACTATTAGTACATAGAAACATCAATAACCAGAGAAAAATGGCATTATTCAATATCCAAATCCTGATTGTTGTGGGCTCAATGGGTTATTAGAAGGGGCAGAGCCTCACAGATTAGCCTAAAAGCCTCAGTCTCTGTTGGAGTCAACCTATTTGTGTGAGGCACTGACATCTGTAAGGACCCAAGCAAGCAAAGATCTTGAATGTATTTGAATATTCCCTTTTAACAATGGAGTTCTGTATCCTACCCCTCTTGCTAGAAGTACTCTTTTATATTACCCAACTTATAATGGGCAGATCTGGGCAAAGGTATGACCTTTCCTCATCTATTCAGTAGGAACTAATGTCTTATAGCAAGTGAATTATTCTAAAGTGCTATAGTGAGGGGGCAGCTGGGTAGCTCAGTGGAGTGAGAGTCAGGCCTAGAGACGGGAGGTCCTGGGTTCAAACCCGGCCTCAGCCACTTCCCAGCTGTGTGACCCTGGGCAGGTCACTTGACCCCCATTGCCCACCCTTATCAATCTTCCACCTATGAGACAATACACCGAATACAAGGGTTTAAAAAAAAAAACAAATAAACAAAGTGCTATAGTGAGTGGCTGCTTCAGTGTGTTTGCAGCTCGAGAAGACTAATAGTGATTCATTCTGGCCACCCCTTGGTGCCTGCCAAAGGTTCCACTCAGCCTGGTTTTTATGGACCAAAACTTCTAAAATTATGGGCCCCAGAGAATCATAAATCCCACGAGAGAGAGCCTACTGGATGGTCTGCTTTAGGTCTCACAGGGCTTGGGTGTATTCTGGGCCTTATTCAAAAGAGGTAACCTTGTGGGTGACTGGGTAAATGGGAGCCATCAGAATATTCAGATTAGGAATGTAGGTTCTTAATAACCTTAATAACCTTAATATCCCAATAAACCTCTGGACTTATCTTGTAAATTGAGGGAATATCCATTGCTTATTTTGGACTTTGCCCAGGATTATCCAATGTCTTCCCTAAAAACTGACCTACAACCTAAACCCTGTATTTTTTTAGAATTTATTTCCTACCTCTTGTCCCTCATATGGGCCACAATCCAATCCAAATTCTCAGCCAGTGTTCAACACTGTGCCCTCAAAGCCCTGCCCTTAGGAAAAGAAGCCACAACTGACCAGAAGGTGGCAGTATGAGAGAATTCAGGTAGCCCCAGAGATGGGTGGCTGGTCTCAGCCACAGAAATAAACAACACACACATACGCGGGCACACACACACACACACACACACACACACACACACACACACACACACACTTTGGTAGGGATGATAAGCCCATAAGTAATGGGGTATAGTCATTTCAAACTCAACATGTCTAAATAGAATTCATTATCTTTTCCCAAAACTCTCCTATTCTGAACTTGCCTTACTATAGATGCACAAGGATCCTCTGAGTCACCCAGGCTCACAACCTCAGTGTTATTTCTAATTTCACATCATATATACATGATGTTTCAATAGCCTTCTTATTGTTCTTGGCCAGAAATCTTACCCCAGCCCAATTCAGTGGAGGAGTCAGGTCATTCCTCCAAACATGAATGAAGGAAAAGAGAGGCAATTAGACTGACGCAGTCCTTTAAAAAACAACAACAGGGGCAGCTGGGTAGCTCAGTGGAGTGAGAGTCAGGCCTAGAGACAGGAGGTCCTAGGTTCAAACCCGGCCTCAGCCATTTCCCAGCTGTGTGACCCTGGGCAAGTCACTTGACCCCCATTGCCCACCCTTACCACTCTTCCACCTATGAGACAATACACCGAAGTACAAGGGTTTAAAAACAACAACAACAACAACAACAACCAAAAAACCCTCCTTTGCTTCCAGCTTTCTGTCAAGCACATGATTACCTTAACAGAATGAGTAGAATGTACAAGAATGTCCCAAAGTATCTTCAAGGCATCCACCTTAAATGGCACTCTGATCCTCCCAGAAGTCATTTCCTCAGTGTCTTCCACATGAAGAGATGCCAAGTGAGTTGGATCTATACCCCTATTATGTTTTTAATTCCCTTTTTAGGGTCAGTAAGTTTATTTTGTTTGTGACTCTTACTCCCCAAAGTACTATCCTCTCTCAATTTCTCCCTCTTTCTCTACCTGTTTCCTTCCCACATAAAACAGAGATTGTGTAAAAGAGACCCCCAAAATGTGTGTTTGAAGAATAGCTACCCTAAATCTGCCCCTTCCCACCAGCCAACATATCACATATCTAAAGACTCTTCCTAAACATTTGTATCTATATAGAGTATTCTCCAGTCTTACTGTCCCAGAGCTAGGCCGACTACATCTACCCTTCAAGGTTTTAAGTGGGTGCTTCTAGAGGTGGGATATCAGCTCTTCTCCACAGACACTAACTCATGTCCCCATTCTGGATATATTCCCTCCACAGTTAACCATCAGTAATTAGCAATGCCAACTTTTAAGCAATTAACCAATTAACATCAAACAGCTTTTGCAAAGGAATATTTACTTCAAAGTTATATCAAGAAATACAAACATTTCCCCCATAAAACTGGTAGGGGCACATCCACCTTATGCCAACTTGTTCTCTGGAGAGAGATGGCTCAGACTTAACTTAGTTTCTACATAGCATTGATCCCACCAGGCTCATATCCAAATATAGTATTGCTGCTGGGTGAGCCCTCATCTCAGCTGCTGGGTTGGGTCCTAAAGGTTGCTCCTTCTGACTCAAAGCTGGACCAGCTGGCTGCAGACCCCAATCAACTTATAAGCACTGAGGCAAAGAACTTGAGGCTTGTATTCATGGGCCACATGTCTACCTTGGATGAGGAGGACCCAAGACCTCTTCCCTTACAGTATTCAACCTCCTCTTTCACCAGAATGCCATCAGATTGGAAGAAGTCAACCAAAAAGAGTGGAGAGAAGGCCACCTAGTGCCTTTGGAATGCCCCCCAGTTTACATTACAGAGCCACAGCCAATTAAAGAGCATCCTCGACAGCACATGGTTAGGAAGCAGAACTAGTTACAAAACAAGCTTCAGATCTCCACAAGACACTTACATTACACATCATCCCAATTCTCCCAGAATCCAGCTTCCCAAAGGACTTGTATCTTTGGTACTGTCACACAAATCTAGAGGAAAGTCCAGGCAAATTTGTACAATTATATTAGGCTCAATTAGAATGTTTATATTCCCAACCAAATGTGGCCTAAGAGGGTATGACCCAATGGGCAAACGGTGTTTCAATCAGATTCTTTTACTGTCCCACAGGGTACATTCTGGGGGGTGACCCAGATGAAGTTAAGAAATGCCCTCTAGTCAAAGGTACTGCTGAGGCTCCCTATAGAAAATTTTCAAAAAGGGCCTGCCATCACAGCTGTCACACAGTGAGGTAAGAGGGTCAAGGAATATGAACCAGTAGAGAAAGTGGTGGGTCAGGGAATACTAAAAATTAATCAGAAAGGCCTGCTCCGCATATGAGAAACATGAAATTATAACTGCCACATCAGAAAGTTGGCCAGGAAGTATAGTTTAAACCTTAATTGTACTAGAGAGTTGTACTAGAGAGACACAAGATGAGCCTAGGAGAGTGGGGGTCATAGATTTCTCTGGCTATTCAGGTACTATGGACATGCTCAGAAGGCCTGGGCTCAGCAGCCAGTCCATCATAATTCTATTTCTCACCCCTTTGGATCCCTCGTTTATCCCTCAAGTCACCACTGCCATCTTTCTTTCCTTACTTCTTTCCCTCCTTAGGATATACCCATCTTCTCAGTGGCTTCCTCCTGTGGGGCTTTCAAATTCCTCAGGCTCTATACCCCTTCATGCCCTAACCTCCTCCCCTGCCTAGGCACAGTATGGCATAGTCATGTATAGTATGAGCAACATACAACTAAGGTTGGTCAAGTTTTCCCCCCCAAGTCAACAAAATCCTATTTTGTTTTAATCTTTCTCTTTTCCCCTTCAGTTAGTTTTTCTTGTGCTTCTTTCCTGCTAGTACCACACTATCCTTTTTTTTTTTTTTTTTTAACCCTTACCTTCCATCTTGGAGTCAATACTATGTATTGGTTCCAAGGCAGAAGAGTAGTAAGAGCTAGGCAATAGGGGTTAAATGACTTGCCCAGGGTCGCACAGCTGGGAAGCGTCTGAGGCCAGATTTGAATCCAGGACCTCTGTCTTTGGGCCTGTCTCTCAATCCACTGAGCCACCCAGCTGCCTCCCACACTATCTTTAACCTGCTTCCAGAAGGCAGCAACAAGATCAGCCCCTGCCTCCTTCCTCCAACTCTGTGAGAACAAGCCAAGATAAAAAATAGATTAGGAGACATCTAGATGGCTCAGTGGATAGAGAGCCAGGCCTGAAAACAGGAGGTCCTAGGTTCAAATCTGAACTCAAATACTTCCTAGCTGTGTGACCCTGTGCAAGTCACTTAGCAGCCATACCCCTCTTCTTCCTTGGAACTAATACTTAGTATCTAAACACCAAAACAGAAGGTAAGGATTTTTTTTTTTTTATAATTCTTAAGTAGATTAGGACAGATAAATGGCATTGGAGCTCTCAGAAAGCACCAGAGAAAATCTCTAATGACTATCTCAGTAACAGACACCAAACATCTTCAGGTCACCTTCACAGTAGTAGTTTCCCTGTAATACCACTGCCTTTGTGGCTAGATAGGGCGTCTAAGTCCAGCCTATGGGAAAGCTGTATCTCTTGATGGGAATTCAACCCCTAAAGATTGCAGAATCCTACATCTTACTTTTCTTACAATGGCAACCTGCCCTCTCTTCCTGCTTCTTGCTCCCACAAGTCCCTTCAGCCTTAAAGGGGAGCATAAAACTATGGGAAGGGGAGGTCGAGGAAAAGGATGCTGGGAAATTTCTGTTTGAACCAGTAAGCATCCTAGTCTCCTTGGAGATGGCTGCATTTTCAGCTTGGCCAAATAGGATGTCCCTTCCATTAGTTTTGCTTATACTACTTTAATGCTAGGCTATTTTCACAGGCTCTCTTCCCTCCCCAACCCCCTTTCCATTTACCCAAGTTGCTTGAATTTATTTATATAATAGGGCATGCTCAAAGCTGCCCTGACTGCTTTAGCAGACCACATGTGTGAGCTCAGTGTGTGGGTGTTTTGGGGATGATGAAACTCTTTGATGCATCCAGCTGGCCATGGGTGACTCGGCCCTGAAAGACTCAGGCACTTTAGGGATGACAAAGCAATCTCCATATTGACTGCTAATTCAGGAAGAGCCTCAGCAGAGGCTTTAAAAAAGAAACAATAATCTACCCCTTTATCCTTTGACTCTTACTGTAGGAAGAAGTGATTCTATGAGGGGTAGAAGGGTCTACCCACCCATCCACCTTCCATTGCATGGCAACCACTTTCATGTGGCAGCTAGAACAGGTGCTTGGCTAGGTGGAGCTAAGCCTAAATCTTGGGACTCCTGGATGCCTTTTTGCTTTGTTTGCTGAGAACAGGTAGCCAAACATTAACTCTAATTTGGATATGTTTTGCTTTGTAAGCAACCTTTCGAGTTCAAGAGGTTTTGGAGATCCTAAGTCCTTAGTTGGAATTAGCTGGTGGCAGGAAGAATGTAATAGTTTCATAGTATTTATATATTGCTTCAGGATCTGAAAAGCACTTTATAAATATTATCTCATTGGATCCTCCCAGAGAGGTAGATGTCATTTTACATTTATTTTAAGTTTCCATTTTATAGGTGAGGAAACTGAAGCTGACAGAGGCTAAGTGACTTAACCCAAAATCACATAGCTAATAAGTCTGACTCTAAATTTGAACTTGTCTTCCTGATTTCAGAGGGCCAACACTATTCACTGCACCATCTAGCTGCTTCAGAGTTTTTTATGCCTGACAGCATACCAGTAACAGGAAAAGGAACTCAAACCCTAGCCTGGCTTACCAAATAACCTGGACCTGGAAGGCGTTGTTTGGACAGTGCAAGTCCAAAGTGAAATATAACAATACTATAAATTGTTCATGTTGCAAAGCTCAAGTCTTGGCCTTCTAGTATAGTAATAATTATTGTCTAATTGTTTAAGTTTCTGTAAATGCTTTTTGTGTTTAACATTTCTCTTGGGTAGAGGAAATGAGTACCTGTCTAAATCTGGCCCATAATGTAGATTGAATATATTTCTGTTCCTCAGTTTGGGGATATTCTAGACATGATCCAAACCTAACTTTTCAACAGTTTTCTCTGTGGATATAATAAAACAAAGTGTACGAGAAAAGGAAGATAAACCTTTCTTTTGGCAGTCAAGCTCCTCCATAACTCAACCTGAGATGGAACCACATGTATAGGTCCAAAATAGATGAACCTTTTAGTTGACACAAGTCCAGCTCCTTGAAACTAGTAGCGATTCTAATTATGTAAATTGATAATTTCTCTTTATGTAGGTAGGTTGGAGTATATAGAAAGTGGACATGTAAGGGTACTACTCCATTGAGTTTGCTATGAGGTTCTCTGGCTGCTTCCAACTGATCATGGGTTTGACAGCACCGACAGGCTTGAATGCTTCAGGACAATGAAACAATTCTCTCATAGATCCCTAGGTTCTGTGATGGCAACAAGGTGGTATTTGCATCAGGAATATTGGCTACTAATCCACAAAGAACTATCTATTCAGTATTTACTTTTTGAAGGACATCTCCTCCTCTTCCTCTCCTTGGAGAAGCAACATATAACCTCTTTCTGGATGTCCCAGGAGAAGCCAAGGAGTGGGTTCTTTTTCCCCCACTATAATATTTCTGGAGCATGATAGTCAGTATATGTGCTAATTTAGATGAGCTTAAGACTATCACAAAACTCCAGCTTCCTTTTTCACTTTCTTTCCTGAGCATAAATAACTGACCAGCAACCTGAGATGCACATTTCCAGGCATGAAAACACTTTTTTAAGTTTGAGAATGCTCTCATGCTGGTACTGCCTGCATACAAATGAATTTAAGTCTTATATGAATGAAGATAAATATAAATTAAATTAAATGAAGATATAACTTATAGTTTAGTATCCAATACTCCAATGCAGCATGTACTCAGGGATAAAGTAAAGATCTCAAGTCATTACCTGCTCATTCATTGGGGATGATGCTTGACTTTAGACTGTCTTGTCCAGTTTGCCTCATCAATAAAAGAGGTTTGGGAATCTGCTGAGCCAATAGCATTCTTAGTCTTGATAACTACCTCTACTTGAGACCACTGAGTTTTCAGTATCAGTATTATCAAGAATTCCTGCTACTGACATTTATACTTTTTTATTTTATTTATACAAAATACACATACTCAGCAGTGCCTCCTCCATCTTATAGGGTCTCTCAGAGACTGACCAAGGAAAGAGGCAATGAGGAGAAAGCTGTCCAATGGTTCAGGGACAGAGAGGAGGGAGTGGGACATTTGGATACTGCTTTAAAGTTGGTAATCTATCATCTTGCCTATTATCTCATTTTTAAAAAAATTCTTACTTTCTGTCTCAGTAACAACTCTAAGACAGAAGGGCAAGAGCTAAGTAAAGTGGGTTACGTGACTTAACCAGGGTCATACAGCTTAGAAGTGTCTGAGGTCAGATTTGAACCCAAGTCCTCCCATCTATAGGCCTGGCACTCTATCCACTGAACCACCTAGTTGCTCCCTATTATCTCTCTTGATGTGTGTGTTATTAAAGTTATTTTCCTCAGTTTTATAGATGAAGAAATTAAGTTTCCAAGAGGTTCAGACTCACCCACTGTCGCATGGCAATTTAAGTGTCAGAAGTAGAATCTGAACCCAGGTATTCCTGACTTGAAAACCAGCACTCCATCTATTATAGGCTAATAACAATCTGGTAAATCTCCAAAGAGAGTAGGCATTTCAAAACTGCATAAGTGATCCCTTAGACTTCCAAACAACAACAGCAAAAATACATCTCTAATCGAATGTAATGGACTTCTCTACTAGCAGCAATGCAATGATCCAGAACAATTCTGAGGGACTTATGAGAAAGAACACTATCCACATCCAGAGAAAGAACTGTGGGAGTAGAAACACAGAATAAAAATAACTGCTTGATCACATGGGTCGATGGGGATGTGATTGGGGATGTAGACACTAAATTATCACCCTAGTGCAAATATCAACAATATGGAATGTGGTGTAGAGTGGAGGCATAACTGTTTTTGCAGAATTTCTATTGTCAGTTAAGGTTTTTCTTGGGAAAAAGTTTCAGTTGGACTTGGGAACTCGTGGAGGGAACCAGGGTCCAGCTGAAGCTCCTTCTTGAGTTTGAAACCTAGCTTAGATTTGCAGTTTTTTGAGATTTGTTAATTTAGATAAATCCTTTGAATTTCCTATCCTACCTTATTTCCTACCTTCATTTCCCCTACCTGAATGTCTGAGAAGAGTGAATAGGAGAGTGAATCGGAGAGGTAGTTCAAATTTGTGATAGTTAGTGTTAGCCTGGCAACAGATTATTTACTGAGTCTTTGTATCCAACTTCCTAAACCCCTTTTGATTTCAAAATCACCTGGAGAGCTCAGTAAAGGCAGGTCCTTTCTCAGTCTCACATTCCTGCTTCCCTTCCCCCACCTGAGGTTTCTCTAAGCGGTGGTTAGGGCTTCCTTGATCCTCTACCCTGTCAATCTATCCTAGAAGACAATAAGCCCCTTTTATGTTTAAAAAAGACCTTCTGGCTACTTCATTAGTTAATTAATAAGAGAGGGAGGAAGGGGAAGAGAAACAATATACTTCCTGGGTTTGAAGGAAGCTGAGGATATCCATTTTGAAGGAAGTGTAACTTCAATACAAGTCCCTTCCTGTGAAACTGACTAAAGCCTGAAGTCAATTTCTATGTGTCTTGGCTGACTCTAACTTGGCTGTATAGTGTCCTTTACTTGAAGGGATCAGTCTATTTCCCTTCTGTGTTTTGTCTTTAACCTAAGTCCCAAGTCTGTATTTTCCTGCTGCTGTTTGCCTTCTTAGATTAATTCATCCTCTCCCTTGAAACCCTTGTTACCTCAGTGTTATACTCCCTGAACTCATACATTCCCTTATTTCTCCTATCACCTCAACTACCATCCTTCATCATTGAACCTTCCTCATCCACTATATTGCCTTAACTTCCCCTACCTACTCTATTCCCTTGATTACCTCCAGCCTTGGGTCCCTTACCTTGTCTTATTCCCTGATCCTACCAGTTATTACCCCTAGCTTCAGCCTCATATTATATCCTGTAAAACCCCTTATTACATCCTATCTAATTCCATATTACACTTTCCTAATCCCCACATTACATCTTAAAAGTCCCCTATAACAGGAAATAGGTCTTGATCAATGACACATGTAAAACCCAGTGGAATTGAATGTTGGCTATAGGAGGGGGGGTGAGAGGAGGGGAGGGAAAGAACATGAATCATGTAAACATGGGAAATTTTTCTTAATTAAATAAAAGAAAAAAAGGAAAATACATCTTCTAATTTCTTAAATCAATTATTTGAGTTCAGTCTGAAATTGGAGGCTTTCTTCTGATCAACAATAACACCTGACATTATTATTTAGCACTATACAGTTGTTAGAAGTTTTTTAAGTGCCTATTTCACTTGATCCTCACAAGGTGAAGTAGTAGTTCAAGTGTATTTTCATTTTTACAGATGAAGGAACTGAGTTTCACAGAAGTGGTTACTTTCTATAGTTGGAATATAAACTTTTCTGATTATAGACCCATTGTGAGTGTGTATGTGTTTGTCTGTGTGTCACACACACATACAAGCCTTATGCTCCCACAATTTCCTATTTGCCTCCCTCAGGCTCTCTCCACCCTTCTCAGTGTGCTGCCCCACCCCACTGCTACTCCACTCTCACCCCCCATGAATCCCTTAGTTTAACTGTGGTTGCAATATAAACTTTTATTTATACAAAATACACATACTCAGTGGTCCCCCCCAACTCAATCCCATAGGTTCTCCCAGAGACTGACCAAGGAAAGAGGCAATGGGGAGAAAGCTGCCCAATAGTTCAGGGCCAGAGAGGAAGGTGTGGGACATGAAATTCAGGGTGAAGCCTGGTGGCAGAGCTAGAGTAATTGTAGGGGTTTGGAGTGCTTGGAACTTGCTCGGAACCAAGGCAGAGCCAAAGTTCTAGGAGTGGGTCTGATTTTAGGTAGCTCATGCCCTCTCCTCCTGTTTTCTCCAAACTGGTGCAATAGAAGAGAGCAGAAGCTACCACCTAAGTCTCTCTATACATAGGCATTTTTCCCGTATTTGCCAAAGCTGACTTCACTATCCTCCGAAGTCCTTGGGGGCAGTACAGCCAAGGGAGCCTTGTAGGGTAGTGGAGCACTGCAAGAGAGATGGGGACAAGAGTTAAGCAATGGGGTCCCTTCCCTTCCTCCATAGCTTCCCTATCTGTGCCCCCTCCCTCTCATGCCCCTTCCTGAGGCTTACCTATTCGAGGGACTCTCTGGTGGGCAGCAGCAGTGGCTACAGAGGCAGATACCCCCAAGAATGCATATCAGGGAGGCACTCCAGCCTAGATACAGGGCAGGGCCTAGCTCATACCTGGAACAGCACAGGGATGGAATATCTGTGTTGGTGAACTTATGGCACATGTGCCAGAGGGGGCTGCTCCCCTCCCCCTCTCCACATGTGCCTAAGAATATTTCTCACATCACCCACCCCTCTGCCAAGCAGCCCAATGGAAACTCTTCCTCCCTCCCCTGTCTGGTGAAAGGGGGAAGTTCACATATGGTGTGAGAGTTGCAGTTTTGGTACTTGGTTTCTAAAAAGTTTGCCTACTGGAATTGTTGAATGTATGGAGCTCTGGGGCCAATGCTAAAGAGGGGAACTGAAAAGGGGAGCAGTCCTTATAGATGCATAGGAGGGCAGGACCTGACAGTTGGAGAATGGAACAGGGCAGTGAAACTTTGTGGCTGGGTATGGAACATGGAGACAAACAGAATCATAGAAAAGAGTTCCCATACTTACTTGGTCCCAGGATACATGGGGTCAAAGAACTGACGGGTGATATTAGCGGCATACCAGGAGATAGTCACCATCCCACAAATACCTGAGGGGAAAGATTAAAGGAGAGAGAATTATACTGAACCTCCCTAGCCTCTCACACTCCCTTTTGGGAGAAAAGACAAGGAAGAAAAGGAACCAAGTCACGAGAGGGAAATGGAAAACAAGAGAAGGCCTAAGAAGAACATATGCTCTCAGAGGTAGGGGAGAAAATGAAAGATGGATGGTTCAGCAAAAAATGGAGGCCTGGGAACTAAAACAACTAAAAAATTAAAACATCTACCAGAATCCTATATGAATAGTGTCAAAGACTACTCTCTTACTCACAATGAAAGCAAATTTCTTCAGCCAGGCCCTCCACAATCTAACTTCCACCTTATTTCTTCATCATGACTCTTAAGTCAAACTCAAAGTTTCCCTGACTTTGCCTTGCATATTTCCATCTGTGTACCTCTGATCACATTTTCTTCTCCCCTGGTTCATATTTTCCCCATCTTTCCCGCTCAAGGTACACCTCCTACATGAAACTTTCCTGGAATATTCCACCTCACCATGTTTTCTCCCTCCTTTAAGCTACTAAAACACATTCTGCCTTGTCCTGTTAAATATCTTTTCTTTTTCCTAAGCCCAGTGTCATACAGTGATAAGCTTGTGTGCTAGACGGTATTCTGTGTACTGGGGATACAAATACAAAAGTGATATAAGCCCTCTCCTCAAAGAACTTATATTCTTTTCTTAAAATATGTTTTTATTCTGAACTTAATCATCAAATTAAAATAGGCATTTCCAAATATAGAGTAAAAGGAGGGAGGATTATACATAAACCTATCTAGGGGTAGCTAGCTTTTCATACATGCTGACTAGAGCTAGAGGAAGTCACACAGTCCTGCTTACTTTAGTTGGGGTATCAATGCAGCAAGGCAATCTTTTTATTCATACCTGATTCCCACAGTAGATGGAAACCCTGCCTGACTCCATTCCTGCAAGTTACAATAACAATAAACATTTATTAAGCACCTATTCTGTGTCAAGTATACAACTGGGTGGTACAGTGGATAAAGTGCTGCCCCTGAAGTGGTAGTTGGAATTGAGTGAACCACTACTCCATCTTGTAACTCAAGTCTGGAACTAGCTCAATTCCCTTTCTATTCAATTATGGATCTAGCCCAATTTCTGTTTTGTGAGAAAACTTTATTCAATTATGGGAATTGTGAGGAAACTTTATTGCATTGTTCGAACCTAGGCCTACATGGCTGGAAAGCTGAACCAGCACTACTATTGCTTAGAGATTCCTAATTAGAGACCTAGGTTATATTGATAAAAAAATCTAGTCATATGAAAAGGCTGATGCAAAGAGTTTTCTCACATTTATACATCTCAAGTCACCTATATTCCTTATCTGAAAACTAGCTCCAAATCAGTCAATTAATTAATGTTTCTTTGTTCCTTTGAGTGAATATAGACACTTGGGGGAAAGTGGGGGAAGTGGGACACCTCTTCTGATTTCAGGAAACTGCACCAGTACGTTCTCCCCCTCCCTACCCAGAAAGCCTCATATCATTTTTCCATAGAGAAATCAGATTACCTAACTGTGTAAACTAGTTTATATCCTGTTAATTATTTTCTTTTAATGCATAAAAATCTGTTTCTCCCTGTATTTGGGTTTCAGTGCCAAGCTAAGGAGGCTTGATCTCAATTTATTATGCAATTGTCATGAATTGCTTAATAAACCAATATGCATAGAAACTCATACCTTTGTTTCCTCAATTATTTCATATTCTACCTGTCAGAGTCCCCATCCCTGATTCCCTATTTCATTCCACATATTAAATAGTCCAAATTTTATTTTCTCTCCTCCATTCTACTACTTCCCCCTGCCTCCCACCCTTTCAACTGAGGACCTTAAATCTTCTTTTTTTTTAAACATTTATTAATATTTATATTTTAGAAAATTTAACATGGTTACAAGATTTAAGCTCTTACTTTCCTCTTCACCCCCCGCACTCCCCCCACCCATGGCCGATGCACATTTCCACTAGTTTTGTCATGTGTCCTTGATCAAGACCAATTTCCAAATTGTTGGTAGTTGCATTGGTGTGGTACTTTCCATCCCCTATCATGTCCTCATCATCCCATGTATTCAAGCAGTTGATTTTCTTGTGTTTCCTCTCCTGCTGTTCTCCCTCTGAATGTGGGTAGCATTCTTTTCCATCAATCCCTCAGAATTGTCTGGGTCATTGCATTGCTGCTAGTACAGAAGTCCATTGCATTTGATTTTACCACAGTATATCAGTCTCTGTGTACAATGTTCTTCTGGCTCTGCTTCTTTCACTTTGCATTAGTTCCTGGAGGTCTTTCCAATTCACATGGAATTCCTCCAGTTTATTATTCCTTTTAGCACAATAGTATTCCATCACCAGCATATACCACAGTTTGTTCAGCCATTCCCCAATTGAAGGACATACCCCCGTTTTCCAGTTTTTGCCACCACAAAAAGCGCGGCTATAAATATTTTTGTACAAGTCTGTTTATCTATGATCTCTTTGGGGTACAAGCCCAATAATGGTATGGCTGGATCAAGGGGTAAGCATTCTTTTATAGCCCTTTGAACATAGATCCAAATTGCCATCCAGAATGGTTGGATCAGTTCACAGCTCCACCAGCAATGCATTAATGTGCCAACTTTGCCACATCCCCTCCAACATTCATTACTCTCCCCTTCTTTCATTTTAGTCATTCTGCTAGGTGTGAGGTAATACCACAGAGTTGTTTTGATTTGCTTTTCTCTAATTATTAGAAATTTAAAACACTTTCTCATGTGCTTATTGATAGTTTTTATTTCTTTACCTGAAAATTGCCTATTCATGTCTCTTGCCCATTTATCAATTGGGGAATGGCATGATTTTTTATGCAATTGATTTAACTCCTTATATATTTGAGTAATTAGACCTCTGTCAGAGTTTTTTGTTATAAAGATTTTTTCCCAGTTTGTTATTTCCCTTCTGATTTTGGCTACATTGTTTTGGTTTGTACAAAAGCTTTTTAGTTTGATATAATCAAAATAATTTATTTTACATTTTGTAATTTTCTCTAACTCTTGCTTGGTTTTAAAATCTTTCCTTTCCCAGAGATCTGACAAGTATACTATTCTGTGTTCACTTAACTTATTTATAGTTTCCCTCTTTATATTCAAGTCATTCACCCATTCTGAATTTATCTTGGTGTAGGGTGTGAGATGTTGATCTAAACCTAATCTCTCCCATATTGTTTTCCAAATTTCCCAACAGTTTTTGTCAAATAGTGGATTTTTGTCCCCAAAATTGGGCTCTTTGGGTTTATCATATACTGTCTTGCTGACGTCACTTACCCCAAGTCGATTCCACTGATCCTCCCTTCTGTCTCTTAGCCAGTACCATACCGTTGTTTTTTTGTTTGTTTTTTTAAAATTTTAAACCCTTAACTTCTGTGTATTGACTTATAGGTGGAAGATTGGTAAGGGTAGGCAATGGGGGTCAAGTGACTTGCCCAGGGACACACAGCTGGGAAGTGTCTGAGGCCGGATTTGAACCTAGGACCTCCTGTCTCTAGGCCTGGCTCTCAATCCACTGAGCTACCCAGCTGCCCCCTACCATACCGTTTTGATGACTGATGCTTTATAGTATAGTTTAATATCTGGTACTGCTAGGCCCCCTTCCTTCACATTTTTTTTCATTATTTCCCTTCATATTCTTGATCTTTTGTTATTCCAAATGAACTTTGTTATAGTTTTTCCTAATTCAGTGAAAAAGATTTTTGGTAATTTGATAGGTATGGCACTAAATAGGTAAATTAATTTGGGTAGAATGGTCATTTTTATTATGTTAGTTCGTCCTACCCATGAGCAATCAATGTTTTTCAAATTGTTTAGATCTAGTTTTACTCATTTGGAAAGTGTTTTGTAGTTGTTTTCATATAATTTCCTGTGTTTGTTTTGGTAGATAGATTCCTAAGTATTTTATATTGTCTAGGGTGTTTTTAAGTGGTGTTTCTCTTTCTACCTCTTGCTGCTGTGATGTATTGGAAATATATAGAAATGCTGATGATTTATGTGCATTTATTTTGTACCCTGCAACTTTGCTAAAGTTGTTGATTATTTCTACAAGCTTCTTAGTTGATTCTCTAGGATTTTTTAAGTAGACCATCATATCCTCTGCAAAGATTGATAGCTTAGTCTCCTCATTGCCTATTTTAATACCCTCAATTTCTTTTTCTTCTCTAATTGCTACTGCTAGTGTTTCTAGTACAATGTTAAATAATAGAGGAGATAATGGGCATCCTTGTTTTACTCCTGATCTTATTGGGAAGGCTTCTAATTTATCCCCATTGCATATAATGCTTGTTGATGGTTTCAGGTATATACTGTTTATTATTTTTAGGAAAGGTCCTTCTATTCCTATACTCTCTAGTGTTTTCAATAGGAACGGGTGCTGTATTTTGTCAAAGGCTTTTTCAGCATCTTTTGAGATAATCATGTGATTTTTGTTTTTTAGACTGTTGATATGGTCAATTATGTGGATGGTTTTCCTAATGTTGAACCAACCTTGCATTCCTGGTATAAATCCCACCTGATCATGGTGGATGATCTTCTTAATTACTTGCTGGAGTCTCTTTGCTGGTATTCTATTTAAGATTTTTGCATCTATGTTCATTAGGGAGATTGGTCTATCCTTTTCTTTCTCTGTTTTTGATCTCCCTGGCTTTGGAATCAGTACCATATTTGTGTCATAAAAGGAATTTGGTAGGACTCCTTCTTTGCTTATCATATCAAATAATTTGTTTAGTATTGGGATTAGTTGCTCTTTGAATGTCTGATAGAATTCACTTGTGAATCCATCAGGCCCTGGCGATTTTTTCTTAGGGAGTTCTTTGATGGCTTGTTCAATTTCTTTTTCTGAAATGGGATTATTTAGGTATTCTATTTCTTCTGCTGTTAACCTAGGCAATTTATATTTTTGTAAATATTCATCCATATCTCCTAAATTGTTATATTTGTTGCCATGTAATTGGGCAAAATAGTTTTTAATGATTGCCTTAATTTCCCCTTCATTAGAGGTGAGGTCTCCCTTTTCATCTTTGATACTGTCAATTTGGTTTTCTTCTTTCCTTTTTTTAATTAGATTGACCAGTACTTTGTCTATTTTATCTGTTTTTTCAAAATACCAGCTTCTAGTCTTATTTATTAATTCAATAGTTCTTTTACTTTCGATTTTATTAATTTCTCCCTTGATTTTTAGTATTTCTAATTTAGTTTTCATCTGAGGATTTTTAATTTGCTGGCTTTCTAATTTTTTAAGTTGCATGCCCAATTCATTAATCTCTGCCCTCCTTAATTTGTTAATATATGCACTCAAGGATATAAACGTCCCCCTGAGTACTGCCTTGGCTGCATCCCACAGAGTTTGGTAGGATGTCTCATCATTGTCATTTTCTTCAATGAAATTGTTGATTGTTTCTATGATTTCTTCTTTGACTAGCTGGTTTTGGAGAATCATATTATTTAATTTCCAATTGGTTTTTGATTTGCCTGTCCAGGTGCCCTTACTAATTATTGTTTTTATTGCATTATGATCTGAGAAAGTTACATTTATTATTTCTGCTCTTTTGCATTTGTTTGCAATGTTTCTATGCCCTATTACATGGTCAATCTTTGTGAATGTACCATGTGCAGCTGAAAAGAAGGTGTATTCCTTTTTGTCCCTATTTATTTTTCTCCACATATCAATTAAATCTAATTTTTCTAGGATTTCATTCACCTCTCTTACCTCTTTCTTATTTATTTTTCGGTTTGATTTATCTAGATCTGAAAGAGGAATATTTAGATCTCCCACTATTATGGTTTTACTGTCTATTTCCTTCTTGAGCTCTGCCAGTTTCTCCTTTATGAATTTGGATGCTATGCCACTTGGTGCATACATATTGAGCAGTGTTATTTCTTTATTATTTATACTGCTTTTAATCAGGATGTAATGACCTTCCCTGTCTTTTTAAATCATATCTATTTTTACTTTGGCTTTGTCAGAAATCATAATAGCCACTCCTGCCTTCTTTTTCTCATTTGATGCCCAAAAGATTTTGCTCAAGCCCTGAACCTTAAACTTGTGTATGTCCACCCGCCTCATATGTGTTTCTTGTAGACAACATATGCTAGGATTTTGGTTTCTAATCCATTCTGCTATTTGCTTCTGTTTTATGAGTGAGTTCATCCCATTCACATTCAGAGTCATAATTGTCAGTTGTGCATTCTCTGACATTTTCGTATCCTCCCCTATTCCTATCCCCTCTTAAACTATTTCCTTTTAAACCAGTGGTTTGCTTTCAGCCAGTATCCCTTATCCCCTCCCTTGATTTACTTCCTTTTCTACCCCCTCCCTTATTATTCCTCTCTTTTTATTTTTAAAGGCCTAATGAATTCCCTCCCCCTTCTCCCCTCCCTTTTTTGACCTCCCCATTCCCCTGCTCCCCTTGGTTTATCCCTTCTGACTTTCTCAGTAGGGTTAGATAGAGTTTTTTGTTGTTTTTTTAACCCTTGTACTTCGGTGTATTGTCTCATAGGTGGAAGATTGGTAAGGGTGGGCAATGGGGGTCAAGTGACTTGCCCAGGGTCACACAGCTGGGAAGTGGCTGAGGCCAGATTTGAACCTAGGACCTCCTGTCTCTAGGCCTGACTCTCACTCCACTGAGCTACCCAGCTGCCCCTAGATAGAGTTTTATATCCCAATGGATATAACTATTCTTCCCTCTCAGGGTTAATTACACTGAGAGTAAGGTGTAAATATTACCTCTTAATGCTCTCTTCCTCTCCTTCTTATAATAATATTCATCCCTTCTCCTTCCCATGCCCTCTTTGTGTGTAATAGAATATCCTATTTTTCTTATTCCTTCAAGATTCTCTTAGTGTCTCTACTATTCATCCCCCTTTTTTCCTTCCCACCCATATTATCTTAGACCATTTGGCATTCCAACCTCTCCCTATGAATAATTCTTCTAATTATTATAATAGTGAATGCTATAATGGTGAACAGAGTTCACTACAGAGAATTATACATAACATTTCCCCGCATAGGAGTACCAATAATTAGATCTTATTGAAGCCCTTAAAGAGGCAAATTTAAAAAAATATGAGTTTTCTTACTTTCCCTTCTGTTTCTTATTTACCTTTTCATGTTTCTCTTGATTTTTGTGGTTGGATATCAAACTTTCCATTTAGTCCTGGTCTCTTTTGTGCAAATGCTTGGAAATTTTCTATCTTGTTAAATGCCCAAACTTTCCCCTGGAAGAATATAGTCAGTTTTGATGGGTAGGTGATCCTTGGTTGTAAACCCAGTTCTCTTGCCTTTCTGAATATCATATTCCAAGCCTTGCGGTCTTTTAGTGTGGAGGCTGCCAGATCCTGTGTGATCCTGATTGGTGCTCCTTGATATCTGAATTGTCTCTTTCTGGCTTCTTGTAATATTTTTTTTCTTTTACTTGGAAGGTCTTGAATTTGGCTATTATATTCTGGGGGTTGTCTTTTCAGGGTCTAGTGTAGAGGGTGATCTATGGATCCTTTCAATGTCTATATTGCCCTCTTGATATAGAACTTCAGGGCAGTTTTGCTGAATAATTTCTTTTAGTATGGAGTCCAAATTTCTATTAATTTCTGGTTTTTCAGGAAGACCAATGATTTTCACATTGTCTCTTCTAGACCTGTTTTCTTGATCTGTCAGTTTCTCATTGAGATATTTCATGTTTCCTTCTATTTTATCTGTCTTTTGACTTTGTTTTATTTGATCTTGCTGTCTTGATAGATCATTGGCTTCTACTTGCCCAATTCTTGTCTTTAGAGACTGGTTTTCTGCTATAAGCTTTTGATTTTCTTTTTCAGTTTGGTCTGACCTGTTTTCCAGCTGTTTGATTTTGGTCTCCAATTTGCTTATTAATTCTTTTGATTTGGGGGCATCTTTTTCTAATTGCTCAATTCTAGCCTTTAGAGACTGGTTTTCCTTTTCAATCTGGTCATTTCTGGTCTTTGATTTACTTGCCTCACTTTCCAATTGTGAAATTCTGCCTTTTAAACTGTTATTTTCTTTCCAGATCTCTTCCATCTTTCTCATGATCTCAGATCTGAACTCTTCAAGACCTTGTGACCCATTTTCATTGTTTTGGGAAGGTTTGGATTGTTTGTTCTCCTCTACTGTTTCCTCTGTTGTCTGGATTTTTTCTGTGTAAAAGTTGTCAAGTGTTAAAGGTTTTTTCTTCTTCATCTTTCTCTTCTGGTTTTCCTGATGATTCTGGCTTGCCATTGTAAGCTGAGTTCCCTCTCAGCTTTATGCTCACGCCCAGGATCTGTTTGTGTCTCTTTAGATATTCCTGAGGTCTCAGGTATAGTTATTTTGGGACAAGCCTCCTGGTAGTCTCCTTGCTCGTTCTTTTGCCTGAAGCTCCTTTAACAGTTTCAGGGAGCTGCTTCCGCAGTCAAGCACCTCTCTGCACTGGGTCCCCACTTAAGGTCCGCTCTTGCACTCAGGATCAGCCCCTTCGTCCACTCCCCAGTCCACGCTTTAATCCGTGCCTCAGCCGGCGCCTGTGTCAGTCCCTTTGCCTGCACCTGGGCTCAGGGTCTGCGCTCAGAGTCTGCCAGTTCCTCAGGCTCCCGGGGGGGGGGGCGGGGATCCCAAGTCTTGCTGCTCCCAGGAACAAGCCCTGGTGAGCTGCCAATGACCCAATGGGTGCCCCAAACCTGCTCTTACTCCCGTGTGCTGGGCTTTGGTGCGGTAGATGGTGTGGGGTGGGGGAGGGGGTTGCTCCGCTCGTGTTTTCGTGGGAGCTGTTTCACCCCTTTATAGCATGGAAATGCCCCGTTTCCACGAACCTCCGATGCTGCACCCTGTTGTCTTCTTGAGGAGTCCTATATGCGTGGGTTAGGAGAGGTCAAGAAGTTGCTTTTTACTCTGCCGCCATCTTAACCCCCTCTTAAATCTTCTTTTAATGAGAAAAATGTAAGAAAATTTTCACTATGAATTCCCTCTTCTCCACTTTAATCTTAAACTCGCTTGATTAGTATCCTTCTCTCCTCCTTTCTCCCAGTGTCTGATAAGACAGCCTTTCTCCTTTTCAAAGCCAAATTCTCTAATGTCTGTCAGGCAAGTAGTACTTATTAAGTAACAGGCACTGTACTAAGCTCTGGATATTCAAAGAAAGGCAAAAAAAGCCAGCTCCTTCTCTCATGGAACTCTAATGAGTGAGTCAACATGCAAACAGTTCTGTACAAATAAAGGTACATACAGGTCAAGTGATGGGATGCCTAAGCGGGAAAGATTAAGGAAACCTGGGAAAGCTTCTTGAAGAAGATGAGGCTTTTGCTGGGCCTTGAAGGAAGCCAGGCAGGAGATGGGAGTGTCACACTCAAGGAATAGCAAGGAAGCCAGTGAGTTACTGGATCAGAGAGTACACAGAGGGGAGTAAGGTTTAAGACTGGAAATGTAGGAAGAGACTCTAAAAGTCAAAGAGAAGATTTTGTATTTGATCCTGAAGGTAAAAGGAAACCATTGGAACTTAGGGAATAGGGAGGTCACATGGTCAGATCTTAGTGTGAGGAAGATCAAACTGACACCTGAATAAAAGATGCATTAGAATTGGGAGACCTGAGGCAAGGAGACTAATCATAAAGCTATTAGAAAAACAGCTAGGTAGCTCAGTGGATAAAGAGCCAGAAGTAGAAATGGGAGGTTCTGGGTTCGAATCTGACCTTAGATACTTCCTAGCTATGTGACTCTAGGCAAGTCACTTAAACCTCATTGCCTAACCTTTACCACTCTTCTGCCTTGGATCCAATATTTAGTATTGATTCTAAGACAGAAGGTAAGGATTTAAAAAAATAATAAAGCAGATAGTAGTCTAGCCATAAGGCTATAAGGGACCTTCATTAGGGTTGCTGGAGTATCAAAGGAGAGAAGGGATATATATGACAGAGTAACAATGGTAAAAACAACAGGACTTGATAACTGGTTGAATATGGTGTCAGATATGATCTCATCCCTTTTCATACTTTCTAACATCTTATTCCTTCAAATATCCCTTCCTCTCTAATCGAACATCTCTCCCTATCAAACATTTGGTAAGCACCTACTATATGCCAGGAATTGCATTAAGCACTGGGGTCAAAAAAAGAGACAAAAGACAGTCCTTGCCCTGGAGAGACTCACAATCTAATGAAAGTTAAAGACAAACAAACTATATACAGGATAAATAGGAAATAATTGAGAGAAAAGGCACTAGAATTAAAAGAGTTTGGGCAAACCTTTTTTGTAGAAGATGGGATTTTAGACAGGGCTTAAAGAAATCCAGGGAAGTCAGTGGGCAGAAAAGAAGAGGGAGAGCATTTCAGGCATGGAGGTTATTGTAGTTTAGTCATTTTTCAATCATGTCTGATCCTTTCATGACCCCATTTGAGGTTTCCTTAGCAAAGATACTGGGTTTGCCATTTCCTTCTCCATCTCATTTTACAAATGAGGGAACTGAGGCAGATGGGATTAAGTGACTTGCCCAGGGTCACACATCTATTAAGTGCCTGAGGTCAGATTTGAACTTAGAAGGATGAGTCTTCCTGACTCCAGGTCTGGCATTCTATCCACTGTGACACCTGGCTGCCCCTAGGTATGTGGGACAGACAGAGAAATGCTCAGAGAGATAGAGTATATTGTTCTTGGAAGAACCAGGAGGCCAATGCCATTGGATCAAAGGGTGTGGGGCAGGTATAAAAACACTGGAAAGGGGGGTAGCTGGGAGCTCAGTGGATTTAGTCAGGCCTAGAGATGGGAGGTCCTAGGTTCAAATCTGGCCCCAGACACTTCCCAGCTGTATGACCCTGGGCAAGTCACTTGACCCCCACTGCCTACCCTTAACACTCTTCCACCAAGGAGCCAATACAGAGAAGTTAAGGGTTTCAAAAACAAACAACAACAACAACAAAAAAATAAACCACTAGAAAGGGAGTCAGGGGCTAGGATATGAAGGAATTTTGTATTTGATCCTGGATTTTGTTTTTAATACTGGTTTTTAATTTAATTTAATTTAAATTTATTTTGTGTTTGATACTGGTTCCTTTCCTCCTTCCTTCAAATATGCCCAAGTCTACTCCATCCTTAAAAAAAAAATTCTTTTTCTGGGTTAAGATGGTGGCAGAGTAAAAAGCAGCTGCTTAACCTCTCCTAACCACGCATACAGAACTCCTCAAGAGGACATAAAAACAAATCCAGACGAACGAAGGGACCCCACAACAGGGTGCAGTGTTGAAGGTATGTGGGATCGGGACATTTCATTGCTATAAAGGGATGAAATAGCTCTCACTAAAAAGCGAGCTGAGCAATCCCCTCCCCCCACACCACCTACAGTGCCAAAGCCAGCGCACAAGAGTTAGAGCAAGTTTGGGGCATCCATTAAGTCCTTGGCAGCTCACCAGGGCTTGCTGCTGTGAGCAGCAAGACATAAGACCCCAAGAGGCTAAAGAACCAGACTTTGAACACAGACCTTGAGCCCAGGTGCGGACCTTGGGTGGGGACCCAGCACAGAGGGGAGCATGACTGTGGAAGTAGCACCCTGAGATTGTTAAAGGAGCAGAGGAACAAGAAGGGGACCACCAGGAGGCTTGACCCTGAGAACAACTAAACCTGAGACCTCAGGAGCCTAAAGAACGCAGACAGACCCTGGGCGTGAGGATAAAGCTGAGAGGGCACTGGGCTAACAATGGCAAGCCAGACACAAGAACCCCAGAAGAGAAAGATCAAGAAGAAATCTTTAACACTCGACAACTTTTACACAGAAAAATTTCAGACAACAGAGCAAACAACAGAGGAGAATGAACAAGTAATCATATCCAAACCTTCCCAAAAAAATGAAAACTGGTCACAAGCTCTTGAAGAGTTCAAATCTAAGATTATGAGAAAGATTGAAGAGATCTGGCAAAAAAAAAAAATAACAATTTAAAAGGCAGAATTTCGCAATTGGAAAGTGAGGCTCAGAAATCAAATAAATTGATAAGCAACTTGAAGACCAGAAATGACCAGCTGGAAGCCTTGAAAAACCAAACAGACCAGATTGAAAAGGAAAACCAAGATTATAGCCGAAAACCAGTCTCTAAAGGCTAGAATTGGGCAATTAGAAGCCAATGATCTCTCAAGACAGCAAGAACAAATAAAGCAAAGTCAAAAGACTGATAAAATACAAGGAAACATGAAATATCTCAACAAGAAATTGACAGATCAAGAAAACAAGTCTAGAAGGGACAATCTGAGAATCATTGGTCTTCTTGAAAAAGCAGAAATTAATAGAAATTTGGACTCCATACTAAAAGAAATTATTCAGCAAAACTGCCCTGAAGTTCTATATCAAGAGGGCAATATAGACATTGAAAGGATCCATAGATCACCCTCTACACTAGACCCTGAAAAGACAACCCCCAGAATATAATAGCCAAATTCAAGACCTTCCAAGTAAAAGAAAAAATATTACAAGAAGCCAGAAAGAGACAATTCAGATATCAAGGAGCACCAATCAGGATCACACAGGATCTGGAAGCCTCCACACTAAAAGACCACAAAGCTTGGAATATGATATACAGAAAAGCAAGAGAACTGGGTCTATAACCAAGGATCACCTACCCATCAAAACTGACTACATACTTCCAAGGGAAAGTATGGGCATTCAACAAGATAGAAGATTTCCAAGTATTTGCACAGAAAAGACTAGGACTAAAAATGGAAAGTTCAATATCCAAACACAAAAACCAAGAGAAACATGAAAAGGTAAATAAGAAACAGAAGGGAAAGTAAGAAAACTCTTATTTTTTTAAATTTGCCTCTTTAAGGGCTTTAATAAGATCAAATTATTTGTATTCCTATATGCAGAAATAAGTGTAATCTTCAAAAACTGAATTCACTATTATAGTAATTAGAAGAATTATTCACAGAGAGAGGTTGGAGCACTAAATGGTCTAAGATGAGATGGGGGGGGAAGAAGGGGGTGAATAGTAGATGGCATCAAGAGAAAGTTGAATGAATAAGAAAAATAGAATATTCTATACCACACAAAGAGGGCATGGGAAGGGGAGGGGATGAATACTATTATAAGAAGGAAAGGAAGAGAGCATTAAGAGGTAATACTTAAACCTTACCCTCAGCAGAATTAACCCTGAGAGGAAACAGTATCTATATCCATTGGGATATAGAATTCTATCTAACCCTCCTGAGAAAGTCAGAAGGGATTAACCAAGGGGAGCAGGGGAGTAGAGGTCAAAAAAGGGAAGGGAAGAGAGGGGGGAGGGAATTCATTAGGCCTTAAAAAATAAAAAGAGGGGAATAATAAGGGAGGGGGTAGAAAGGGAAGTAAATCGAGGGAGGGTTCAAGGGGGACTGGTCTAAAACAAACCACTGGTTTAAAAGGAAATAGTGTAAGAAGAAGGGGTAGAACTAGGAGAGGATAACAAAATGTTGGGGAAAACACAACTGATAATTATAACTCTGAATGTGAATGGGATGAACTCACCCATAAAACGGAAGCAAATAGCAGAGTGGATTAGAAACCAAAATCCTACCATATGTTGTCTACAAGAAACACATATGAGGCGGGCAGACATACACAGGTTTAAGGTCAAGGGCTGGAGCAAAATCTTTTGGGCTTCAAATGAGAAAAAGAAGGCAGGAGTGGTGATCATGATTTCTGACAAAGCCAAAGTAAAAATAGATATTATTAATAGACAGGGAAGATAATTACATCCTGATAAAAGGCAGTATAGACAATGAGGAAATAACAGTAATCAACATGTATGCACCAAATGGTATAGCATCAAAATTCCTAAAGGAGAAACTGGCTGAGCTCAAGAAGGAAATAGATAGTAAAACCATACTAGTGGAAGAAGTA
Organism: Gracilinanus agilis; assembly: GCF_016433145.1. Lineage (NCBI taxonomy): Eukaryota > Metazoa > Chordata > Mammalia > Didelphimorphia > Didelphidae > Gracilinanus > Gracilinanus agilis. The sequence goes on along the minus strand of NC_058133.1, from coordinate 251,770,722 downwards.
AATATTCCTCTTTCAGATCTAGATAAATCAAACCAAAAAATAAATAAGAAAGAGATAAGAGAGGTGAATGAAATCCTAGAAAAATTAGAATTAATAGATATGTGGAGAAAAATAAAAAGGGAGAAAAAGGAATACACCTTTTCAGCTGCACATGGTACATTCACAAAGATTGACCATGTAATAGGGCATAGAAACATCACAAAAAAAATACAAAAGATCAGAAATAATAAATGTAACCTTCTCAGATCATAATGCAATAAAAATAATAATTAGTAAGGGCACATGGACAGGTAAATCAAAAACTAATTGTAAATTAAATAATATTATTCTCCAAAATCAATTAGTTAAAGAAGAATTCATAGAAAAAATCAATAATTTCATTGAAGAGAATGACAATGATGAGATATCATACCAAACTCTGTGGGAAGCAGCTAAGGCATTACTCGGGAAATTTATATCCTCGAGTGCATATATTAACAAATTAGAGAGGGCAAAGATCAATGAACTGGGCATGCAAATTAAAAAACTAGAAAGGGAACAAATTAAAAATCTTCAGCTAAAGACCCAATTAGAGATTACAAAAATTAAAGGAGAAATCAATAAAATTGAAAGTAAAAGAACTATTGAATTAATAAATAAGACTAGAAGCTGGTACTTTGAAAAAACAAACAAAATTGACAAAAGTACTGGTCAGTCTAATTTAAAAAAAGGAAAGAAGAAAACCAAATCATCAGTATCAAAGATAAAATGGTAGACCTTACCTCTAATGAAGAGGAAATCAAGGCAATCATTAAAAACTATTTTGTGCAATTATATAGCAATCTAAGTGAGATGGATGAATATTTACAAAAATATAAATTGCCTAGATTAGCAGTAGAAGAAATAGAATACTTAAATAATCCCATATCAGAAAAAGAAATTGAACAAGCCATCAAAGAACTCCCTAAGAAAAAATCCCCAGGGCCTGATGTATTCACAAATGAATTCTATTAAACCTTCAAAGAACAACTAACTCCAATACTATACAAACTATTTGACATAATAAGCAAAGAAGGAGTTCTACCAAATTCCTTTTATGATACAAATATGGTACTGATCCCAAAGCCCGGTAGATCAAAAACAGAGAAAGAAAACTACAGACCAATCTCCTTAATGAACATAGATGCAAAAATCTTAAACAGAATACTAGCAAAAAGACTCCAGCAAGTGATCACGAGGGTTATTCATTATGATCAGGTGGGATTTATACCAGGAATGCAAGGATGGTTCAACAACCATTCACATAATTGACCATATCAACAAGCAAACCAACAAAAACCACATGATTATCTCAATAGATGCTGAAAAAGCCTTTGACAAAATACAACATCCATTCCTATTGAAAACACTAGAAAGTATAGGAATAGAAGGACCTTTCCTAAAAATAATAAACAGTATATATCTAAACCATCAACAAGCATCATATGCAATGTGGATAAATTAGAAGCCTTTCCAATAAGATCAAGTGTGAAACAAGGATGCCCATTGTCACCTCTATTATTTAACAATGTACTAGAAACACTAGTAGTAACAATTAGAGAAGAAAAAGAAATTGAAGGTATTAAAATAGGCAATGAGGAGACTAAGCTATCACTCTTTGCAGAGGATATGGTCTACTTAAAAAATCCTAGAGAATCAACTAAAAAGCTAGTAGAAATAATCAACAACTTTAGCAAAGTTGAAGGATACAAAATAAATGCACATAAATCCTCAGCATTTCTATATATCTCCAACACATCACAACAGCAAGAGGTAGAAAGAGAAACACCATTTAAAATCACCCTACACAATATAAAATACTTAGGAATCTATCTACCAAAACAAAACACAGGAATTATATGAGCACAACTACAAAACACTTTCCAAACAATTAAAACTAGATCTAAACAAATGGAAAAACATTGATTGTTCATGGGTAGGACAAGCTAACATAATAAAAATGACCATTCTACCCAAATTAATTTACCTATTTAGTGCCATACCTATCAAATTACCAAAAAACTTTTTTACTGAATTAGAAAAAACTATAACAAAGTTCATTTGGACGAACAAAAGATCAAGAATATCAAGGGAAATAATGAAAAAAAAATGTGAAGGAAGGGGGCCTAGCAGTACCAGATATTAAACTATACTATAAAGCAGCAGTCATCAAAACAATATGGTACTGGCTAAGAGACAGAAGGGAGAATCAGTAGAATAGACTTGGGGTAAGTGACATCAGCAAGACTATCTATGATAAACTCAAAAAGCCTAACTTTTGTAACAAAAATCCACTATTTGACAAAAACTTTTGGGAAAATTAACGATATGGGAAGAGATTAGGTTTAGATCAACATCTCACACCCTACCCCAAGATAAATTCAGAATGGGTGAATGACTTGAATATAAAGAAGGAAACTATAAGAAAATTAGGTTAACATAGAATAGTATACCTGACAGATCTATGGGAAAGGGAAAAATTTTAAACCAAGCAAGTTAGAAAAAATTACGAAATGTAAAATAAATAATTTTGATTATATTAAATTAAAAAGGTTTTGTACAAACAAAAACAATGCAACCAAAATCAGAAGGGAAACAACAGACTGGGAAAAAATCTTTATAACAAAAAATTCTGACAGGGATCTAATTACTCAAATATACAAGGAGCTAAATGAATCGTATAAAAAATCAAGCCATTCCCCAATTGATAAATGGGCAAGGAACATGAATAAGCAATTTTCAGATAAAACTATCAATAAGCACATGAGAAAGTGTTCTAAATCTAATAATTAGAGAAATGCAAATCAAAACAACTCTGAGGTATCACCTCACACCTAGCAGATTGGCTAAAATGACAGAAGGGGAGAGTAATGGATGTTGGAGGGGATGTGGCAAAATTTGGATATTAATGCATTGCTGGTAGAGTTGTGAACTGATCCAACCATTCTGGAAGGCAATTTGGAACTATGCCCAAAGAGCTCTAAAAGACTGCCTGCCCATAGTATTGCTGGGTTTGTACCCCAAAGAGATCATAAACAGACTTGTACAAAAATATTTATAGCCGTGCTTTTTGTGGTGGCAAAAAACTGGAAAACGAAGAGATGCCCTTCAATTGGGGAATGGCTGAACAAATTGTGGTATATGCTGGTGATGGAATACTATTGTGCTCAAAGTAATAATAAACTGGAGGAATTCCATGTGAACTGAAAAGACCTCCAAGAATTGATGCAGAGTGAAAGGAGCAGAACCAGGAGAATATTATACACAGAGGCTGATACACTGTGGTAAAATAGAATGTAATGGACTTCTGTACTAGCAGCAATGCAATGACCCAGGACCATTCTGAGGGATTTATGGAAAAGAATGCTACCCACATTCAAAGGAAGAACTGCAGGAGTGGAAACACAGAAGAAAAACAACTGCTTGAACACATGGGTGGATGCAGACATGGTTGGGGATGTGACACTAAACAACCACACAAATGCAACTATCAATAATATGTAAATAAGTCTTGATTGATCACACATGTTAAAACCAGTGGAAATGCATTGGATATGGGAGGGTAAAGGGGGGTGAAGGGGAAAGTAAAAACAAGAATCATGTAACCATAGAAAATCTTTCTAAAAAAATAAAATATTTTTAAAAAAATTGTTAGACAATATTATCTCCTCATTCCATATCTCTCCTCTCTTTTTCCACTAAAAGCTTGGAAAATTTGTCTATACTCATTGCCTCCATTTTCTTTTCTCTCACTCATTCAACCCTTTTACTTCATCATTCAACTAAAACTGCTCTCTCTTTCTTAATTTACCAGTATTCTCTCAATAATCTATAGGTTTTTCTCAGTTCTCATCCTTCTTGCCCTTACTACTGCATTTGACCCTGCTGACAAGCTTCACTTTCTGTGTAACCTTGATTCTAGGTTTTTGTGAGATTTCTCTTTAGTTCTCTTTGTACCTGTATGACTGACCTTTCAACAAAAGGGTCCTTTACTGGTTCATCATTCACCTGATAACTCTGGGTATTTCAACACTCTCTCTCAGTGATTTTCATCAGCTCCCATGGGTTTAATTATCAACTGTATGCATATGACTCACAGAGCTATATATCTAGCTTGTTTCTCCCCTGAGCTTACGTCCCACATCACCAACTATTAGACATTTCAAACTAGATGTCATAGCCATCTCAAAGTCAACATGTACAAAATAGAACTCAATTTTTTCCCTCAAGTCCACTCCTTTTCTAAACTCCCCTATTTCTGGCAAAGGTACCACCAGCTTTCCAGTTTCCCAGGTCATACTCTTTGCTCTCCTTCATCCATATATCCAATCAGTTGCCAAAATCTTGACATTTCTATCTCTATGATATCTCTACAATCCACTCCCTTCTTTCTACTTACATAGCCACCTCAGTTTGTGCTCTCATCACTTCTCCCTAATGGCCTCCTACTTAATCTTTTTTTTTCCTTGTTTTTTTTTTTTTTGCATTTTTTCAAACATTTATTAATATTCATTTTTAACATGGTTACATGATTCATGCTCCTCCTTTCCCCTTCACCCCCCCGCAATCCCCCACCCATGGCCGATGCACATTTCCACTAGTTTTGTCATGTGTCCTTGATCAAGACCAATTTCCAAATTGTTGGTAGTTGCATTGGTGTGGTAGTTTCGAGTCCACACCCTCA